>NC_140579.1:139877527-140272066 GCF_964204655.1 Triturus cristatus | reverse complement strand
GATACACAGGATGCAGACTCCACCCAGCCTGTCCCTCCCAGACATGCTTAGTTATTGATACACAGGATGCAGACTCCATCCAACCCATCCCTCCAGGGCACAGTTAGTTAGCGATACACGGGATGCAGACTCCACCCAGCCCACTCCCCAGGCATGGTTAGTTAGCAATACACAGGATGCAGACTCCACCCAGCCCATCCTTCCCAGCCATGGTTAGTTAGAGATACACAGGATGCAGACTCCACCCAGCCCATCTCTCCCACGCATAGTTATTTAGATACACAGGATGCAGACTCCACCCAGCCCACCCCTCCCAGGCGTGCTTAGTTAGCGATACACGGAATGCAAACCTTACCCAGCCTGTCCCTCCCAGGCATGCTTATTAAGAGAGACACGGAATGCAGACTCCACCGACACTCTCCTTCGCAGGCATGTTACTACAGAGATACACAGTATGCAGACTCCACCCAGCCCATCCCTCCCATGCATTGTTAGTTAGAGATACACAGCATGCAGACAGCACCCAGCCTGTCCCTCCCAGCGTACTTAATTAGATACACAGGATGCAGACTCCACCCAGCCCATCCCTCCCTGACCTGCTTAGTTAGCGATACACAGGATGCAGACTCCACCCAGCCTGTCCCTCCCAGGCATGCTTAGTTAGTGATACACAGGATGTAGACTCCACCCAGCCCATCCCTCCAGGGCACAGTTAGTTAGCGATACACAGGATGCAGACTCCACCCAGCCCACCCCCAGGCATGGTTAGTTAGCAATAGATAGGATGCAGACTCCACCCAGCCCATCCTTTCCAGCCATGGATAGTTAGCGATACACAGGATGCAGACTCCACCTAGCCCATCTCTCCCAGGCATAGTTATTTAGATACACAGGATGCAGACTCCACCCAGCCCACCCCTCCCAAGTATGCTTAGTTAGCGATACACGGAATGCAAATCTTACCCAGCCTGTCCCTCCCAGGCATGCTTATTTAGAGAGACACGGAATGCAGACTCCACCGACACTCTCCTTCGCAGGCATGTTACTGCAGGGATACACAGTATGCAGACTCCCCCCAGCCCACCCCTTCCAGACATGCTTAGTTAGAGATACACAGGATGCAGAATCCACCCAGCCTATCCCTCCCATGCATGGTTAGTTAGAGATACACAGGATGCAGACTCCACCCAGTCCACCTCACCAGGCATGGCTAGTTAGCGATACACAGAATGCAGACTCCACCTAGCCCACCCCTTCCAGGCATGCCTGGTTAGAGATACACCGGATGCAGACTCCACCCAGCCCATCCCTCCCAGGCACGCTTAGTTAGCAATACACGGAATGCAAACTCCACCCAGCTTCTCCTTCGCAGGCATGTTACCACAGAGATACACAGGCTGTAGACTCCACCCAGCCCGTCACACCCAGGCATGCATATTTACAGTTACACAGGGTGTAGACTCTACCCAGCCCGTCCCTCCCAGGCATAGTTAGTTAGAGATACACGGATGCAGACTCCACCCGGCCTGTCCCTCCCAGGCATGCTTAGTTAGAGATACACAGGATTCAGACTGCACCCAGCCCACCCCTCCCAGGCATGCTTAGTTACAGATACACAGGATGCAGACTCCACCGAGCCTGTCCCTCCCGGGCATGATTAGTTAGAGATACATAGGGTTCAGACTCCACCCAGCCCATCTCTCCCAGGCATGGTTATTTAGATACATTCTTGCCTTAGAGTTTATGAGTCCCTGTGTTTGTGTTGATACATTCTTGGCTTGGTGTTTGCGTTGATACATTCTTGTCTTGGAGGTCATTAGCCTGTGTGTTTGCGTTGACACATTCTTGCCTTGGAGTTCATGAGTCCCTGTGTTTGCGTTGATACATTCTTGGCTTGGTGTTTGCGTTGATACATTCATGGCTTGGAGTTCATGAGCCCTTGTGTTTGCGTTGACACATTCTTGCCTTGGAGTTCGTGAGCCCATGTGTTTGGGTTGATACATTCTTGGCTTGGAGTTTGTGAGTCCTTGTGTTTGCGTTGACACATTCTTGGCTTGGAGTTCGTGAGTCCTTGTGTTTATGTTGATAAATTCTTGGCTTGGAGTTCATGAGTCCTATTGTTTATGTTGATACAGTCTTGGCTTGGAGTTCATGAGCCCTTGTGTTTGCATTGATACATTTTTGGCTTGGAGTTCATGAGCCCGTGTGTTTGCGTTGATACATTCTTGCCTTGGAGTTCATGAGTCCCTGTGTTTGCGTTGATACATTCTTGTCTTGGAGTTCGTGAGCCCTTGTGTTTACGTTGATACATTCTTGGCTTGGAGTTCATGAGTAGCATTGTTTTCGTTGCTACAGTCTTGGCCTGGAGTTTGTGAGTGCTTGTGTTTGCATTGATAAATTCTTTGCTTGGAGTTCATGAGTCCTTGTGTTTGGGTTGATACATTCTTGGCTTGGAGTTCATGAGCCCTTGTGTTTGAGTTGATACATTCTTGCCTTGGAGTTCGTGAGCCCGTGTGTTTGCGTAGATACATTCTTGGCTTGGAGTTCGTGAGCCCTTGTGTTTGCATTGATACATTCTTGCCTTGGAATTTGTGAGCCCGTGTGTTTGCTTTGCTACATTCTTGGCTTGGAGTTCATGAGTCTTTGTGTTTGCGTTGATATGTTCTTGGCTTGGAGTTTGTGTGTCCTTGTGTTTGTATTGATACATTCTTGGCTTGGAGTTCATGAGCCCATGTGTTTGCGTTGATACGTTCTTGGCTTGGAGTTCGTGTGTCCTTGTGTTTGTGTTGATACATTCTTGGCTTGGAGTTCATGAGCCCATGTGTTTGCGTTGATACATTCCTGGCTTGGAGTTCATGAGCCCATGTGTTTGCGTTGATACGTTCTTGGCTTGGAGTTTGTGTGTCCTTGTGTTTGTGTTGATACATTCTTGGCTTGGAGTTCATGAGTCCTTGTGTTTGGGTTGATACATTCTTGGCTTGGAGTTCATGAGCCCTTGTGTTTGAGTTGATACATTCTTGCCTTGGAGTTCGTGAGCCCGTGTGTTTGCGTAGATACATTCTTGGCTTGGAGTTCGTGAGCCCTTGTGTTTGCGTTGATACAATCTTGCCTTGGAGTTCATGAGTCCATGTGTTTGCGTTGATACATTCTTGCCTTGGAGTTAGTGAGCCCTTGTGTTTGCGTTGATACATTCTTGCCTTGGAGTTCGTGAGCCCGTGTGTTTGCATTGCTACATTCTTGGCTTGGAGTTCATGAGTCTTTGTGTTTGCGTTGATACGTTCTTGGCTTGGAGTTCGTGTGTCCTTGTGTTTGTGTTGATACATTCTTGGCTTGGAGTTCATGAGCCCATGTGTTTGCGTTGATACGTTCTTGGCTTGGAGTTCGTGTGTCCTTGTGTTTGTGTTGATACATTCTTGGCTTGGAGTTCATGAGCCCATGTGTTTGCGTTGATACATTCCTGGCTTGGAGTTCATGAGCCCATGTGTTTGCGTTGATACGTTCTTGGCTTGGAGTTCGTGTGTCCTTGTGTTTGTGTTGATACATTCTTGTCTTGGAGGTCATTAGCCTGTGTGTTTGCGTTGACACATTCTTGCCTTGGAGTTCATGAGTCCCTGTGTTTGCGTTGATACATTCTTGGCTTGGTGTTTGCGTTGATACATTCATGGCTTGGAGTTCATGAGCCCTTGTGTTTGCGTTGACACATTCTTGCCTTGGAGTTCGTGAGCCCATGTGTTTGGGTTGATACATTCTTGGCTTGGAGTTTGTGAGTCCTTGTGTTTGCGTTGACACATTCTTGCCTTGGAGTTCATGAGTCCTTGTGTTTGCGTTGATAAATTCTTGGCTTGGAGTTCATGAGTCCTATTGTTTATGTTGATACAGTCTTGGCTTGGAGTTCATGAGCCCTTGTGTTTGCATTGATACATTTTTGGCTTGGAGTTCATGAGCCCGTGTGTTTGCGTTGATACATTCTTGCCTTGGAGTTCATGAGTCCCTGTGTTTGCGTTGATACATTCTTGTCTTGGAGTTCGTGAGCCCTTGTGTTTACGTTGATACATTCTTGGCTTGGAGTTCATGAGTAGCATTGTTTGCGTTGCTACAGTCTTGGCTTTGAGTTTGTGAGTGCTTGTGTTTGCATTGATAAATTCTTTGCTTGGAGTTCATGAGTCCTTGTGTTTGGGTTGATACATTCTTGGCTTGGAGTTCATGAGCCCTTGTGTTTGAGTTGATACATTCTTGCCTTGGAGTTCGTGAGCCCGTGTGTTTGCGTAGATACATTCTTGCCTTGGAGTTCGTGAGCCCGTGTGTTTGCATTGCTACATTCTTGGCTTGGAGTTCATGAGTCTTTGTGTTTGCGTTGATACGTTCTTGGCTTGGAGTTCGTGTGTCCTTGTGTTTGTATTGATACATTCTTGGCTTGGAGTTCATGAGCCCATGTGTTTGCGTTGATACGTTCTTGGCTTGGAGTTCGTGTGTCCTTGTGTTTGTGTTGATACATTCTTGGCTTGGAGTTTATGAGCCCATGTGTTTGCGTTGATACATTCCTGGCTTGGAGTTCATGAGCCCATGTGTTTGCGTTGATACGTTCTTGGCTTGGAGTTCGTGTGTCCTTGTGTTTGTGTTGATACATTCTTGGCTTGGAGTTCATGAGTCCTTGTGTTTCGGTTGATACATTCTTGGCTTGGAGTTCATGAGCCCTTGTGTTTGAGTTTATACATTCTTGCCTTGGAGTTCGTGAGCCCGTGTGTTTGCGTAGATACATTCTTGGCTTGGAGTTCGTGAGCCCTTGTGTTTGCGTTGATACAATCTTGCCTTGGAGTTCATGAGTCCATGTGTTTGCGTTGATACATTCTTGCCTTGGAGTTCGTGAGCCCTTGTGTTTGCGTTGATACATTCTTGCCTTGGAGTTCGTGAGCCCGTGTGTTTGCATTGCTACATTCTTGGCTTGGAGTTCATGAGTCTTTGTGTTTGCGTTGATACGTTCTTGGCTTGGAGTTCGTGTGTCCTTGTGTTTGTGTTGATACATTCTTGGCTTGGAGTTCATGAACCCATGTGTTTGCGTTGATACATTCCTGGCTTGGAGTTCATGAGTTCATGTGTTTGCGTTGATACGTTCTTGGCTTGGAGTTCGTGTGTCCTTGTGTTTGTGTTGATACATTCTTGGCTTGGAGTTCATGAGCCCATGTGTTTGCGTTGATACATTCTTGGCTTGGAGTTCGTGTGTCCTTGTGTTTGTGTTGATACATTCTTGCCTTGGAGTTTGTGAGCCCATGTGTTTGCTTTGATACATTCTTGCCTTGGAGTTTGTGAGCCCTTGTGTTTGCGTTGATACGTTCTTGGCTTGGAGTTCGTGTGTCCATGTGTTCGTGTTGATACATTCTTGCCTTGGAGTTCATGAGCCCGTGTGTTTGCGTTGATACATTCTTGCCTTGGAGTTCGTGAGCCCTTGTGTTTGCGTTGCTACATTCTTGGCTTGGAGTTCGTGAACCCTTGTGTTTGCGTTGATACATTCTTGCCTTGGAGTTCGTGAGTCTTTGTGTTTGTGTTGATACGTTCTTGGCATGGAGTTCATGTGTCCTTGTGTTTGTGTTGATACATTCTTGCCTTGGAGGTCGTGAGCCCTTGTGTTTGCGTTGATACATTCTTGCCTTGGAGTTCGTGTGTCCTTGTGTTTGTGTTGATACATTCTTGGCTTGGAGTTCATGAACCTGTGTGTTTGTGTTGATACATTCTTGGCTTGGAGCTCGTGAGTCCTTGTGTTTGCGTTGACACATTCTTGCCTTGGAGTTCGTGTGTCCTTGTGTTTGTGTTGATACTTTCTTGCCTTGGAGTTCGTGACCCCCTATGTTTGCGTTGATACATTCTTGGCTTGGAGTTTGTGAGCCCTTGTGTTTGCTTTAATACATTCTTGCCTTGGAGTTTGTGAGTCTTTGTGTTTGCGTTTATACATCCTTGGTTTGGAGTTCATGAGCCCGTGTGTTTGCGTTGATACATTCTTGCCTTGGAACTCATGGGTCCTTGTGTTTGTGTTGATACATTCTTGGCTTGGAGTTCGTGAGCCCTTGTGGTTGCGTTGATACATTCTTGCCTTGGAGTTCATGAGTCCCTGTGTTTGCGTTGATACATTCTTGTCTTGGAGTTCGTGAGCCCTTGTGTTTACGTTGATACATTCTTGGCTTGGAGTTCATGAGTAGCATTGTTTGCGTTGCTACAGTCTTGGCTTGGAGTTTGTGAGTGCTTGTGTTTGCATTGATAAATTCTTTGCTTGGAGTTCATGAGTCCTTGTTCTTGGGTTGATACATTCTTGGCTTGGAGTTCATGAGCCCTTGTATTTGAGTTGATACATTCTTGCCTTGGAGTTCGTGAGCCCATGTGTTTGCGTAGATACATTCTTGGCTTGGAGTTCGTGAGCCCTTGTGTTTGCATTGATACATTCTTGCTTTGGAGTTCGTGAGCCCGTGTGTTTGCATTGCTACATTCTTGGCTTGAAGTTCATGAGTCTTTGTGTTTGCGTTGATACGTTCTTGGCTTGGAGTTCGTGTGTCCTTGTGTTTGTATTGATACATTCTTGGCTTGGAGTTCATGAGCCCATGTGTTTGCGTTGATACGTTCTTGGCTTGGAGTTCGTGTGTCCTTGTGTTTGTGTTGATACATTCTTGGCTTGGAGTTCATGAGTCCATGTGTTTGCGTTGATACATTCCTGGCTTGGAGTTCATGAGCCCATGTGTTTGCGTTGATACGTTCTTGGCTTGGAGTTCGTGTGTCCTTGTGTTTCTGTTGATACATTCTTGGCTTGGAGTTCATGAGTCCTTGCGTTTGGGTTGATACATTCTTGGCTTGGAGTTCATGAGCCCTTGTGTTTGAGTTGATACATTCTTGCCTTGGAGTTCGTTAGCCCGTGTGTTTGCGTAGATACATTCTTGGCTTGGAGTTCGTGAGCCCTTGTGTTTGTGTTTATACAATCTTGCCTTGGAGTTCATGAGTCCATGTGTTTGCGTTGATACATTCTTGCCTTGGAGTTCGTGAGCCCTTGTGTTTGCGTTGATACATTCTTGCCTTGGAGTTCGTGAGCCCGTGTGTTTGCATTGCTACATTCTTGGCTTGGAGTTCATGAGTCTTTGTGTTTGCATTGATACGTTCTTGGCTTGGAGTTCGTGTGTCCTTGTGTTTGTGTTGATACATTCTTGGCTTGGAGTTCATGAGCCCATGTGTTTGCGTTGATACGTTCTTGGCTTGGAGTTCGTGTGTCCTTGTGTTTGTGTTGATACATTCTTGGCTTGGAGTTCATGAGCCCATGTGTTTGCGTTGATACATTCCTGGCTTGGAGTTCATGAGCCCATGTGTTTGCGTTGATACGTTCTTGGCTTGGAGTTCGTGTGTCCTTGTGTTTGTGTTGATACATTCTTGTCTTGGAGGTCATTAGCCTGTGTGTTTGCGTTGACACATTCTTGCCTTGGAGTTCATGAGTCCCTGTGTTTGTGTTGATACATTCTTGGCTTGGTGTTTGCGTTGATACATTCATGGCTTGGAGTTCATGAGCCCTTGTGTTTGCGTTGACACATTCTTGCCTTGGAGTTCGTGAGCCCATGTGTTTGGGTTGATACATTCTTGGCTTGGAGTTTGTGAGTCCTTGTGTTTGCGTTGACACATTCTTGCCTTGGAGTTCATGAGTCCTTGTGTTTGCGTTGATAAATTCTTGGCTTGGAGTTCATGAGTCCTATTGTTTATGTTGATACAGTCTTGGCTTGGAGTTCATGAGCCCTTGTGTTTGCATTGATACATTTTTGGCTTGGAGTTCATGAGCCCGTGTGCTTGCGTTGATACATTCTTGCCTTGGAGTTCGTGAGCCCATGTGTTTGGGTTGATACATTCTTGGCTTGGAGTTTGTGAGTCCTTGTGTTTGCGTTGACACATTCTTGCCTTGGAGTTCATGAGTCCTTGTGTTTGCGTTGATAAATTCTTGGCTTGGAGTTCATGAGTCCTATTGTTTATGGTGATACAGTCTTGGCTTGGAGTTCATGAGCCCTTGTGTTTGCATTGATACATTTTTGGCTTGGAGTTCATGAGCCCGTGTGTTTGCGTTGATACATTCTTGCCTTGGAGTTCATGAGTCCCTGTGTTTGCGTTGATACATTCTTGTCTTGGAGTTCGTGAGCCCTTGTGTTTACGTTGATACATTCTTGGCTTGGAGTTCATGAGTAGCATTGTTTGCGTTGCTACAGTCTTGGCTTTGAGTTTGTGAGTGCTTGTGTTTGCATTGATAAATTCTTTGCTTGGAGTTCATGAGTCCTTGTGTTTGGGTTGATACATTCTTGGCTTGGAGTTCATGAGCCCATGTGTTTGCGTTGATACATTCCTGGCTTGGAGTTCATGAGCCCATGTGTTTGCGTTGATACGTTCTTGGCTTGGAGTTCGTGTGTCCTTGTGTTTGTGTTGATACATTCTTGTCTTGGAGGTCATTAGCCTGTGTGTTTGCGTTGACACATTCTTGCCTTGGAGTTCATGAGTCCCTGTGTTTGTGTTGATACATTCTTGGCTTGGTGTTTGCGTTGATACATTCATGGCTTGGAGTTCATGAGCCCTTGTGTTTGCGTTGACACATTCTTGCCTTGGAGTTCGTGAGCCCATGTGTTTGGGTTGATACATTCTTGGCTTGGAGTTTGTGAGTCCTTGTGTTTGCGTTGACACATTCTTGCCTTGGAGTTCATGAGTCCTTGTGTTTGCGTTGATAAATTCTTGGCTTGGAGTTCATGAGTCCTATTGTTTATGTTGATACAGTCTTGGCTTGGAGTTCATGAGCCCTTGTGTTTGCATTGATACATTTTTGGCTTGGAGTTCATGAGCCCGTGTGCTTGCGTTGATACATTCTTGCCTTGGAGTTCGTGAGCCCATGTGTTTGGGTTGATACATTCTTGGCTTGGAGTTTGTGAGTCCTTGTGTTTGCGTTGACACATTCTTGCCTTGGAGTTCATGAGTCCTTGTGTTTGCGTTGATAAATTCTTGGCTTGGAGTTCATGAGTCCTATTGTTTATGGTGATACAGTCTTGGCTTGGAGTTCATGAGCCCTTGTGTTTGCATTGATACATTTTTGGCTTGGAGTTCATGAGCCCGTGTGTTTGCGTTGATACATTCTTGCCTTGGAGTTCATGAGTCCCTGTGTTTGCGTTGATACATTCTTGTCTTGGAGTTCGTGAGCCCTTGTGTTTACGTTGATACATTCTTGGCTTGGAGTTCATGAGTAGCATTGTTTGCGTTGCTACAGTCTTGGCTTTGAGTTTGTGAGTGCTTGTGTTTGCATTGATAAATTCTTTGCTTGGAGTTCATGAGTCCTTGTGTTTGGGTTGATACATTCTTGGCTTGGAGTTCATGAGCCCTTGTGTTTGCATTGATACATTCTTGCCTTGGAGTTCGTGAGCCCGTGTGTTTGCATTGCTACATTCTTGGCTTGGAGTTCATGAGTCTTTGTGTTTGCGTTGATACGTTCTTGGCTTGGAGTTCGTGTGTCCTTGTGTTTGTGTTGATACATTCTTGGCTTGGAGTTCATAAGCCCATGTGTTTGCGTTGATACATTCCTGGCTTGGAGTTCATGAGCCCATGTGTTTGCGTTGATACGTTCTTGGCTTGGAGTTCGTGTGTCCTTGTGTTTGTGTTGATACATTCTTGGCTTGGAGTTCATGAGTCCTTGTGTTAGGGTTGATACATTCTTGGCTTGGAGTTCATGAGCCCTTGTGTTTGAGTTGATACATTCTTGCCTTGGAGTTCGTGAGCCCGTGTGTTTGCGTAGATACATTCTTGGCTTGGAGTTCGTGAGCCCTTGTGTTTGCGTTGATACAATCTTGCCTTGGAGTTCATGAGTCCATGTGTTTGCGTTGATACATTCTTGCCTTGGAGTTCGTGAGCCCTTGTGTTTGCGTTGATACATTCTTGCCTTGGAGTTCGTGAGCCCGTGTGTTTGCATTGCTACATTCTTGGCTTGGAGTTCAAGAGTCTTTGTGTTTGCGTTGATATGTTCTTGGCTTGGAGTTCGTGTGTCCTTATGTTTGTGTTGATACATTCTTGGCTTGGAGTTCATGAACCCATGTGCTTGCGTTGATACATTCCTGGCTTGGAGTTCATGAGTCCATGTGTTTGCGTTGATACGTTCTTGGCTTGGAGTTCGTGTGTCCTTGTGTTTGTGTTGATACATTCTTGCCTTGGAGTTTGTGAGCCCATGTGTTTGCTTTGATACATTCTTGCCTTGGAGTTTGTGAGCCCTTGTGTTTGCGTTGATACGTTCTTGGCTTGGAGTTCGTGTGTCCATGTGTTCGTGTTGATACATTCTTGCCTTGGAGTTCATGAGCCCGTGTGTTTGCGTTGATACATTCTTGCCTTGGAGTTCGTGAGCCCTTGTGTTTGCGTTGCTACATTCTTGGCTTGGAGTTCGTGAACCCTTGTGTTTGCGTTGATACATTCTTGCCTTGGAGTTCGTGAGTCTTTGTGTTTGCGTTGATACGTTCTTGGCATGGAGTTCATGTGTCCTTGTGTTTGTGTTGATACATTCTTGCCTTGGAGGTCGTGAGCCCTTGTGTTTGCGTTGATACATTCTTGCCTTGGAGTTCGTGTGTCCTTGTGTTTGTGTTGATACATTCTTGGCTTGGAGTTCATGTACCTGTGTGTTTGTGTTGATACATTCTTGGCTTGGAGCTCGTGAGTCCTTGTGTTTGCGTTGACACATTCTTGCCTTGGAGTTCGTGTGTCCTTGTGTTTGTGTTGATACTTTCTTGCCTTGGAGTTCGTGACCCCCTATGTTTGCGTTGATACATTCTTGGCTTGGAGTTTGTGAGCCCTTGTGTTTGCTTTAATACATTCTTGCCTTGGAGTTTGTGAGTCTTTGTGTTTGCGTTTATACATCCTTGGTTTGGAGTTCATGAGCCCGTGTGTTTGCGTTGATACATTCTTGCCTTGGAACTCATGGGTCCTTGTGTTTGTGTTGATACATTCTTGGCTTGGAGTTCATGAGCCCATGTGTTTGCGTTGATACGTTCTTGGCTTGGAGTTCGTGTGTCCTTGTGTTTGTGTTGATACATTCTTGGCTTGGAGTTCATGAGCCCATGTGTTTGCGTTGATACATTCCTGGCTTGGAGTTCATGAGCCCATGTGTTTGCGTTGATACGTTCTTGGCTTGGAGTTCGTGTGTCCTTGTGTTTGTGTTGATACATTCTTGGCTTGGAGTTCATGAGTCCTTGTGTTTGGGTTGATACATTCTTGGCTTGGAGTTCATGAGCCCTTGTGTTTGAGTTGATACATTCTTGCCTTGGAGTTCGTGAGCCCGTGTGTTTGCGTAGATACATTCTTGGCTTGGAGTTCGTGAGCCCTTGTGTTTGCGTTGATACAATCTTGCCTTGGAGTTCATGAGTCCATGTGTTTGCGTTGATACATTCTTGCCTTGGAGTTCGTGAGCCCTTGTGTTTGCGTTGATACATTCTTGCCTTGGAGTTCGTGAGCCCGTGTGTTTGCATTGCTACATTCTTGGCTTGGAGTTCATGAGTCTTTGTGTTTGCGTTGATACGTTCTTGGCTTGGAGTTCGTGTGTCCTTGTGTTTGTGTTGATACATTCTTGGCTTGGAGTTCATGAACCCATGTGTTTGCGTTGATACATTCCTGGCTTGGAGTTCATGAGCCCATGTGTTTGCGTTGATACGTTCTTGGCTTGGAGTTCGTGTGTCCTTGTGTTTGTGTTGATACATTCTTGGCTTGGAGTTCATGAGCCCATGTGTTTGCGTTGATACATTCTTGGCTTGGAGTTCGTGTGTCCTTGTGTTTGTGTTGATACATTCTTGCCTTGGAGTTTGTGAGCCCATGTGTTTGCTTTGATACATTCTTGCCTTGGAGTTTGTGAGCCCTTGTGTTTGCGTTGATACGTTCTTGGCTTGGAGTTCGTGTGTCCATGTGTTCGTGTTGATACATTCTTGCCTTGGAGTTCATGAGCCCGTGTGTTTGCGTTGATACATTCTTGCCTTGGAGTTCGTGAGCCCTTGTGTTTGCGTTGCTACATTCTTGGCTTGGAGTTCGTGAACCCTTGTGTTTGCGTTGATACATTCTTGCCTTGGAGTTTGTGAGTCTTTGTGTTTGCGTTGATACGTTCTTGGCATGGAGTTCATGTGTCCTTGTGTTTGTGTTGATACATTCTTGCGTTGGAGGTCGTGAGCCCTTGTGTTTGCGTTGATACATTCTTGCCTTGGAGTTCGTGTGTCCTTGTGTTTGTGTTGATACATTCTTGGCTTGGAGTTCATGAACCTGTGTGTTTGTGTTGATACATTCTTGGCTTGGAGCTCGTGAGTCCTTGTGTTTGCGTTGACACATTCTTGCCTTGGAGTTCGTGTGTCCTTGTGTTTATGTTGATACTTTCTTGCCTTGGAGTTCGTGACCCCTATGTTTGCGTTGATACATTCTTGGCTTGGAGTTTGTGAGCCCTTGTGTTTGCTTTAATGCATTCTTGCCTTGGAGTTTGTGAGTCTTTGTGTTTGCGTTTATACATCCTTGGTTTGGAGTTCATGAGCCCGTGTGTTTGCGTTGATACATTCTTGCCTTGGAACTCATGGGTCCTTGTGTTTGTGTTGATACATTCTTGCCTTGGAGTTTGTGAGCCCATGTGTTGATACATTCTTGGCTTGGAGTTCGTGAGTGCTTGTGTTTGCATTGATAAATTCTTTGCTTGGAGTTCATGAGTCCTTGTTCTTGGGTTGATACATTCTGGCTTGGAGTTCATGAGCCCTTGTATTTGAGTTGATACATTCTTGCCTTGGAGTTCGTGAGCCCATGTGTTTGCGTAGATACATTCTTGGCTTGGAGTTCGTGAGCCCTTGTGTTTGCATTGATACCTTCTTGCCTTGGAGTTCGTGAGCCCGTGTGTTTGCATTGCTACATTCTTGGCTTGGAGTTCATGAGTCTTTGTGTTTGCGTTGATACGTTCTTGGCTTGGAGTTCGTGTGTCCATGTGTTTGTATTGATACATTCTTGGCTTGGAGTTCATGAGCCCATATGTTTGCGTTGATACGTTCTTGGCTTGGAGTTCGTGTGTCCTTGTGTTTGTGTTGATACATTCTTGGCTTGGAGTTCATGAGTCCATGTGTTTGCGTTGATACATTCCTGGCTTGGAGTTCATGAGCCCATGTGTTTGCGTTGATACGTTCCTGGCTTGGAGTTCGTGTGTCCTTGTGTTTCTGTTGATACATTCTTGGCTTGGAGTTCATGAGTCCTTGCGTTTGGGTTGATACATTCTTGGCTTGGAGTTCATGAGCCCTTGTGTTTGAGTTGATACATTCTTTCCTTGGAGTTCGTTAGCCCGTGTGTTTGCATAGATACATTCTTGGCTTGGAGTTCGTGAGCCCTTGTGTTTGCGTTTATACAATCTTGCCTTGGAGTTCATGAGTCCATGTGTTTGCGTTGATACATTCTTGCCTTGGAGTTCGTGAGCCCTTGTGTTTGCGTTGATACATTCTTGCCTTGGAGTTCGTGAGCCTGTGTGTTTGCATTGCTACATTCTTGGCTTGGAGTTCATGAGTCTTTGTGTTTGCGTTGATACGTTCTTGGCTTGGAGTTCGTGTGTCCTTGTGTTTGTGTTGATACATTCTTGGCTTGGAGTTCATGAGCCCATGTGTTTGCGTTGATACGTTCTTGGCTTGGAGTTCGTGTGTCCTTGTGTTGATACATTCTTGGCTTGGAGTTCATGAGCCCATGTGTTTGCGTTGATACATTCCTGGCTTGGAGTTCATGAGCCCATGTGTTTGCGTTGATACGTTCTTGGCTTGGAGTTCGTGTGCCCTTGTGTTTGTGTTGATACATTCTTGTCTTGGAGGTCATTAGCCTGTGTGTTTGCGTTGACACATTCTTGCCTTGGAGTTCATGAGTCCCTGTGTTTGCGTTGATACATTCTTGGCTTGGTGTTTGCGTTGATACATTCATGGCTTGGAGTTCATGAGCCCTTGTGTTTGCGTTGACACATTCTTGCCTTGGAGTTCGTGAGCCCATGTGTTTGGGTTGATACATTCTTGGCTTGGAGTTTGTGAGTCCTTGTGTTTGCGTTGACACATTCTTGCCTTGGAGTTCATGAGTCCTTGTGTTTGCGTTGATAAATTCTTGGCTTGGAGTTCATGAGTCCTATTGTTTATGTTGATACAGTCTTGGCTTGGAGTTCATGAGCCCTTGTGTTTGCATTGATACATTTTTGGCTTGGAGTTCATGAGCCCGTGTGTTTGCGTTGATACATTCTTGCCTTGGAGTTCGTGAGCCCATGTGTTTGGGTTGATACATTCTTGGCTTGGAGTTTGTGAGTCCTTGTGTTTGCGTTGACACATTCTTGCCTTGGAGTTCATGAGGCCTTGTGTTTGCGTTGATAAATTCTTGGCTTGGAGTTCATGAGTCCTATTGTTTATGTTGATACAGTCTTGGCTTGGAGTTCATGAGCCCTTGTGTTTGCATTGATACATTTTTGGCTTGGAGTTCATGAGCCCGTGTGTTTGCGTTGATACATTCTTGCCTTGGAGTTCATGAGTCCCTGTGTTTGCGTTGATACATTCTTGTCTTGGAGTTCGTGAGCCCTTGTGTTTACGTTGATACATTCTTGGCTTGGAGTTCATGAGTAGCATTGTTTGCGTTGCTACAGTCTTGGCTTTGAGTTTGTGAGTGCTTGTGTTTGCATTGATAAATTCTTTGCTTGGAGTTCATGAGTCCTTGTGTTTGGGTTGATACATTCTTGGCTTGGAGTTCATGAGCCCTTGTGTTTGAGTTGATACATTCCTGCCTTGGAGTTCGTGAGCCCGTGTGTTTGCGTAGATACATTCTTGCCTTGGAGTTCGTGAGCCCGTGTGTTTGCATTGCTACATTCTTGGCTTGGAGTTCATGAGTCTTTGTGTTTGCGTTGATACGTTTTTGGCTTGGAGTTCGTGTGTCGTTGTGTTTGTATTGAAACATTCTTGGCTTGGAGTTCATGAGCCCATGTGTTTGCGTTGATACGTTCTTGGCTTGGAGTTCGTGTGTCCTTGTGTTTGTGTTGATACATTCTTGGCTTGGAGTTCATGAGCCCATGTGTTTGCGTTGATACATTCCTGGCTTGGAGTTCATGAGCCCATGTGTTTGCGTTGATACGTTCTTGGCTTGGAGTTCGTGTGTCCTTGTGTTTGTGTTGATACATTCTTGGCTTGGAGTTCATGAGTCCTTGTGTTTGGGTTGATACATTCTTGGCTTGGAGTTCATGGGCCCTTGTGTTTGAGTTGATACATTCTTGCCTTGGAGTTCGTGAGCCCGTGTGTTTGCGTAGATACATTTTTGGCTTGGAGTTCGTGAGCCCTTGTGTTTGCGTTGATACAATCTTGCCTTGGAGTTCATGAGTCCATGTGTTTGCGTTGATACATTCTTGCCTTGGAGTTCGTGAGCCCTTGTGTTTGCGTTGATACATTCTTGCCTTGGAGTTCGTGAGCCCGTGTGTTTGCATTGCTACATTCTTGGCTTGGAGTTCATGAGTCTTTGTGTTTGCGTTGATACGTTCTTGGCTTGGAGTTCGTGTGTCCTTGTGTTTGTGTTGATACATTCTTGGCTTGGAGTTCATGAACCCATGTGTTTGCGTTGATACATTCCTGGCTTGGAGTTCATGAGCCCATGTGTTTGCGTTGATACGTTCTTGGCTTGGAGTTCGTGTGTCCTTGTGTTTGTGTTGATACATTCTTGGCTTGGAGTTCATGAGCCCATGTGTTTGCGTTGATACATTCTTGGCTTGGAGTTCGTGTGTCCTTGTGTTTGTGTTGATACATTCTTGCCTTGGAGTTTGTGAGCCCATGTGTTTGCTTTGATACATTCTTGCCTTGGAGTTTGTGAGCCCTTGTGTTTGCGTTGATACGTTCTTGGCTTGGAGTTCGTGTGTCCATGTGTTCGTGTTGATACATTCTTGCCTTGGAGTTCATGAGCCCGTGTGTTTGCGTTGATACATTCTTGCCTTGGAGTTCGTGAGCCCTTGTGTTTGCGTTGCTACATTCTTGGCTTGGAGTTCGTGAACCCTTGTGTTTGCGTTGATACATTCTTGCCTTGGAGTTCGTGAGTCTTTGTGTTTGCGTTGATACGTTCTTGGCATGGAGTTCATGTGTCCTTGTGTTTGTGTTGATACATTCTTGCCTTGGAGGTCGTGAGCCCTTGTGTTTGCGTTGATACATTCTTGCCTTGGAGTTCGTGTGTCCTTGTGTTTGTGTTGATACATTCTTGTCTTGGAGTTCATTAGCCTGTGTGTTTGCGTTGACACATTCTTGCCTTGGAGTTCATGAGTCCCTGTGTTTGCGTTGATACATTCTTGGCTTGGTGTTTGCGTTGATACATTCATGGCTTGGAGTTCATGAGCCCTTGTGTTTGCGTTGACACATTCTTGCCTTGGAGTTCGTGAGCCCATGTGTTTGGGTTGATACATTCTTGGCTTGGAGTTTGTGAGTCCTTGTGTTTGCGTTGACACATTCTTGCCTTGGAGTTCATGAGTCCTTGTGTTTGCGTTGATAAATTCTTGGCTTGGAGTTCATGATTCCTATTGTTTATGTTGATACAGTCTTGGCTTGGAGTTCATGAGCCCTTGTGTTTGCATTGATACATTTTTGGCTTGGAGTTCATGAGCCCGTGTGTTTGCGTTGATACATTCTTGCCTTGGAGTTCATGAGTCCCTGTGTTTGCGTTGATACATTCTTGTCTTGGAGTTCGTGAGCCCTTGTGTTTACGTTGATACATTCTTGGCTTGGAGTTCATGAGTAGCATTGTTTGCGTTGCTACAGTCTTGGCTTTGAGTTTGTGAGTGCTTGTGTTTGCATTGATAAATTCTTTGCTTGGAGTTCATGAGTCCTTGTGTTTGGGTTGATACATTCTTGGCTTGGAGTTCATGAGCCCTTGTGTTTGAGTTGATACATTCTTGCCTTGGAGTTCGTGAGCCTGTGTGTTTGCGTAGATACATTCTTGCCTTGGAGTTCGTGAGCCCGTGTGTTTGCATTGCTACATTCTTGGCTTGGAGTTCATGAGTCTTTGTGTTTGCGTTGATACGTTCTTGGCTTGGAGTTCGTGTGTCCTTGTGTTTGTATTGATACATTCTTGGCTTGGAGTTCATGAGCCCATGTGTTTGCGTTGATACGTTCTTGGCTTGGAGTTCGTGTGTCCTTGTGTTTGTGTTGATACATTCTTGGCTTGGAGTTCATGAGCCCATGTGTTTGCGTTGATACATTCCTGGCTTGGAGTTCATGAGCCCATGTGTTTGCGTTGATACGTTCTTGGCTTGGAGTTCGTGTGTCCTTGTGTTTGTGTTGATACATTCTTGGTTTGGAGTTCATGAGTCCTTGTGTTTCGGTTGATACATTCTTGGCTTGGAGTTCATGAGCCCTTGTGTTTGAGTTTATACATTCTTGCCTTGGAGTTCGTGAGCCCGTGTGTTTGCGTAGATACATTCTTGGCTTGGAGTTCGTGAGCCCTTGTGTTTGCGTTGATACAATCTTGCCTTGGAGTTCATGAGTCCATGTGTTTGCGTTGATACATTCTTGCCTTGGAGTTCGTGAGCCCTTGTGTTTGCGTTGATACATTCTTGCCTTGGAGTTCGTGAGCCCGTGTGTTTGCATTGCTACATTCTTGGCTTGGAGTTCATGAGTCTTTGTGTTTGCGTTGATACGTTCTTGGCTTGGAGTTCGTGTGTCCTTGTGTTTGTGTTGTTACATTCTTGGCTTGGAGTTCATGAACCCATGTGTTTGCGTTGATACATTCCTGGCTTGGAGTTCATGAGTTCATGTGTTTGCGTTGATACGTTCTTGGCTTGGAGTTCGTGTGTCCTTGTGTTTGTGTTGATACATTCTTGGCTTGGAGTTCATGAGCCCATGTGTTTGCGTTGATACATTCTTGGCTTGGAGTTCGTGTGTCCTTGTGTTTGTGTTGATACATTCTTGCCTTGGAGTTTGTGAGCCCATGTGTTTGCTTTGATACATTCTTGCCTTGGAGTTTGTGAGCCCTTGTGTTTGCGTTGATACGTTCTTGGCTTGGAGTTCGTGTGTCCATGTGTTCGTGTTGATACATTCTTGCCTTGGAGTTCATGAGCCCGTGTGTTTGCGTTGATACATTCTTGCCTTGGAGTTCGTGAGCCCTTGTGTTTGCGTTGCTACATTCTTGGCTTGGAGTTCGTGAACCCTTGTGTTTGCGTTGATACATTCTTGCCTTGGAGTTCGTGAGTCTTTGTGTTTGTGTTGATACGTTCTTGGCATGGAGTTCATGTGTCCTTGTGTTTGTGTTGATACATTCTTGCCTTGGAGGTCGTGAGCCCTTGTGTTTGCGTTGATACATTCTTGCCTTGGAGTTCGTGTGTCCTTGTGTTTGTGTTGATACATTCTTGGCTTGGAGTTCATGAACCTGTGTGTTTGTGTTGATACATTCTTGGCTTGGAGCTCGTGAGTCCTTGTGTTTGCGTTGACACATTCTTGCCTTGGAGTTCGTGTGTCCTTGTGTTTGTGTTGATACTTTCTTGCCTTGGAGTTCGTGACCCCCTATGTTTGCGTTGATACATTCTTGGCTTGGAGTTTGTGAGCCCTTGTGTTTGCTTTAATACATTCTTGCCTTGGAGTTTGTGAGTCTTTGTGTTTGCGTTTATACATCCTTGGTTTGGAGTTCATGAGCCCGTGTGTTTGCGTTGATACATTCTTGCCTTGGAACTCATGGGTCCTTGTGTTTGTGTTGATACATTCTTGGCTTGGAGTTCGTGAGCCCTTGTGGTTGCGTTGATACATTCTTGCCTTGGAGTTCATGAGTCCCTGTGTTTGCGTTGATACATTCTTGTCTTGGAGTTCGTGAGCCCTTGTGTTTATGTTGATACATTCTTGGCTTGGAGTTCATGAGTAGCATTGTTTGCGTTGCTACAGTCTTGGCTTGGAGTTTGTGAGTGCTTGTGTTTGCATTGATAAATTCTTTGCTTGGAGTTCATGAGTCCTTGTTCTTGGGATGATACATTCTTGGCTTGGAGTTCATGAGCCCTTGTATTTGAGTTGATACATTCTTGCCTTGGAGTTCGTGAGCCCATGTGTTTGCGTAGATACATTCTTGGCTTGGAGTTCGTGAGCCCTTGTGTTTGCATTGATACATTCTTGCCTTGGAGTTCGTGAGCCCGTGTGTTTGCATTGCTACATTCTTGGCTTGGAGTTCATGAGTCTTTGTGTTTGCGTTGATACGTTCTTGGCTTGGAGTTCGTGTGTCCTTGTGTTTGTATTGATACATTCTTGGCTTGGAGTTCATGAGCCCATGTGTTTGCGTTGATACGTTCTTGGCTTGGAGTTTGTGTGTCCTTGTGTTTGTGTTGATACATTCTTGGCTTGGAGTTCATGAGTCCATGTGTTTGCGTTGATACATTCCTGGCTTGGAGTTCATGAGCCCATGTGTTTGCGTTGATACGTTCTTGGCTTGGAGTTCGTGTGTCCTTGTGTTTCTGTTGATACATTCTTGGCTTGGAGTTCATGAGTCCTTGCGTTTGGGTTGATACATTCTTGGCTTGGAGTTCATGAGCCCTTGTGTTTGAGTTGATACATTCTTGCCTTGGAGTTCGTTAGCCCGTGTGTTTGCGTAGATACATTCTTGGCTTGGAGTTCGTGAGCCCTTGTGTTTGCGTTTATACAATCTTGCCTTGGAGTTCATGAGTCCATGTGTTTGCGTTGATACATTCTTGCCTTGGAGTTCGTGAGCCCTTGTGTTTGCGTTGATACATTCTTGCCTTGGAGTTCGTGAGCCCGTGTGTTTGCATTGCTACATTCTTGGCTTGGAGTTCATGAGTCTTTGTGTTTGCATTGATACGTTCTTGGCTTGGAGTTCGTGTGTCCTTGTGTTTGTGTTGATACATTCTTGGCTTGGAGTTCATGAGCCCATGTGTTTGCGTTGATACGTTCTTGGCTTGGAGTTCGTGTGTCCTTGTGTTTGTGTTGATACATTCTTGGCTTGGAGTTCATGAGCCCATGTGTTTGCGTTGATACATTCCTGGCTTGGAGTTCATGAGCCCATGTGTTTGCGTTGATACGTTCTTGGCTTGGAGTTCGTGTGTCCTTGTGTTTGTGTTGATACATTCTTGTCTTGGAGGTCATTAGCCTGTGTGTTTGCGTTGACACATTCTTGCCTTGGAGTTCATGAGTCCCTGTGTTTGTGTTGATACATTCTTGGCTTGGTGTTTGCGTTGATACATTCATGGCTTGGAGTTCATGAGCCCTTGTGTTTGCGTTGACACATTCTTGCCTTGGAGTTCGTGAGCCCATGTGTTTGGGTTGATACATTCTTGGCTTGGAGTTCGTGAGTCCTTGTGTTTGCGTTGATAAATTCTTGGCTTGGAGTTCATGAGTCCTATTGTTTATGTTGATACAGTCTTGGCTTGGAGTTCATGAGCCCTTGTGTTTGCATTGATACATTTTTGGCTTGGAGTTCATGAGCCCGTGTGTTTGCGTTGATACATTCTTGCCTTGGAGTTCGTGAGCCCATGTGTTTGGGTTGATACATTCTTGGCTTGGAGTTTGTGAGTCCTTGTGTTTGCGTTGACACATTCTTGCCTTGGAGTTCATGAGTCCTTGTGTTTGCGTTGATAAATTCTTGGCTTGGAGTTCATGAGTCCTATTGTTTATGGTGATACAGTCTTGGCTTGGAGTTCATGAGCCCTTGTGTTTGCATTGATACATTTTTGGCTTGGAGTTCATGAGCCCGTGTGTTTGCGTTGATACATTCTTGCCTTGGAGTTCATGAGTCCCTGTGTTTGCGTTGATACATTCTTGTCTTGGAGTTCGTGAGCCCTTGTGTTTACGTTGATACATTCTTGGCTTGGAGTTCATGAGTAGCATTGTTTGCGTTGCAACAGTCTTGGCTTTGAGTTTGTGAGTGCTTGTGTTTGCATTGATAAATTCTTTGCTTGGAGTTCATGAGTCCTTGTGTTTGGGTTGATACATTCTTGGCTTGGAGTTCATGAGCCCTTGTGTTTGCGTTGATACATTCTTGCCTTGGAGTTCGTGAGCCCGTGTGTTTGCATTGCTACATTCTTGGCTTGGAGTTCATGAGTCTTTGTGTTTGCATTGATACGTTCTTGGCTTGGAGTTCGTGTGTCCTTGTGTTTGTGTTGATACATTCTTGGCTTGGAGTTCATAAGCCCATGTGTTTGCGTTGATACATTCCTGGCTTGGAGTTCATGAGCCCATGTGTTTGCGTTGATACGTTCTTGGCTTGGAGTTCGTGTGTCCTTGTGTTTGTGTTGATACATTCTTGGCTTGGAGTTCATGAGTCCTTGTGTTTGGGTTGATACATTCTTGGCTTGGAGTTCATGAGCCCTTGTGTTTGAGTTGATACATTCTTGCCTTGGAGTTCGTGAGCCCGTGTGTTTGCGTAGATACATTCTTGGCTTGGAGTTCGTGAGCCCTTGTGTTTGCGTTGATACAATCTTGCCTTGGAGTTCATGAGTCCATGTGTTTGCGTTGATACATTCTTGCCTTGGAGTTCGTGAGCCCTTGTGTTTGCGCTGATACATTCTTGCCTTGGAGTTCGTGAGCCCGTGTGTTTGCATTGCTACATTCTTGGCTTGGAGTTCAAGAGTCTTTGTGTTTGCGTTGATATGTTCTTGGCTTGGAGTTCGTGTGTCCTTGTGTTTGTGTTGATACATTCTTGGCTTGGAGTTCATGAACCCATGTGCTTGCGTTGATACATTCCTGGCTTGGAGTTCATGAGTCCATGTGTTTGCGTTGATACGTTCTTGGCTTGGAGTTCGTGTGTCCTTGTGTTTGTGTTGATACATTCTTGCCTTGGAGTTTGTGAGCCCATGTGTTTGCTTTGATACATTCTTGCCTTGGAGTTTGTGAGCCCTTGTGTTTGCGTTGATACGTTCTTGGCTTGGAGTTCGTGTGTCCATGTGTTCGTGTTGATTCATTCTTGCCTTGGAGTTCATGAGCCCGTGTGTTTGCGTTGATACATTCTTGCCTTGGAGTTCGTGAGCCCTTGTGTTTGCGTTGCTACATTCTTGGCTTGGAGTTCGTGAACCCTTGTGTTTGCGTTGATACATTCTTGCCTTGGAGTTCGTGAGTCTTTGTGTTTGCGTTGATACGTTCTTGGCATGGAGTTCATGTGTCCTTGTGTTTGTGTTGATACATTCTTGCCTTGGAGGTCGTGAGCCCTTGTGTTTGCGTTGATACATTCTTGCCTTGGAGTTCGTGTGTCCTTGTGTTTGTGTTGATACATTCTTGGCTTGGAGTTCATGTACCTGTGTGTTTGTGTTGATACATTCTTGGCTTGGAGCTCGTGAGTCCTTGTGTTTGCGTTGACACATTCTTGCCTTGGAGTTCGTGTGTCCTTGTGTTTGTGTTGATACTTTCTTGCCTTGGAGTTCGTGACCCCCTATGTTTGCGTTGATACATTCTTGGCTTGGAGTTTGTGAGCCCTTGTGTTTGCTTTAATACATTCTTGCCTTGGAGTTTGTGAGTCTTTGTGTTTGCGTTTATACATCCTTGGTTTGGAGTTCATGAGCCCGTGTGTTTGTGTTGATACATTCTTGCCTTGGAACTCATGGGTCCTTGTGTTTGTGTTGATACATTCTTGGCTTGGAGTTCATGAGCCCATGTGTTTGCGTTGATACGTTCTTGGCTTGGAGTTCGTGTGTCCTTGTGTTTGTGTTGATACATTCTTGGCTTGGAGTTCATGAGCCCATGTGTTTGCGTTGATACATTCCTGGCTTGGAGTTCATGAGCCCATGTGTTTGCGTTGATACGTTCTTGGCTTGGAGTTCGTGTGTCCTTGTGTTTGTGTTGATACATTCTTGGCTTGGAGTTCATGAGTCCTTGTGTTTGGGTTGATACATTCTTGGCTTGGAGTTCATGAGCCCTTGTGTTTGAGTTGATACATTCTTGCCTTGGAGTTTGTGAGCCTGTGTGTTAGCGTAGATACATTCTTGGCTTGGAGTTCGTGAGCCCTTGTGTTTGCGTTGATACAATCTTGCCTTGGAGTTCATGAGTCCATGTGTTTGCGTTGATACATTCTTGCCTTGGAGTTCGTGAGCCCTTGTGTTTGCGTTGATACATTCTTGCCTTGGAGTTCGTGAGCCCGTGTGTTTGCATTGCTACATTCTTGGCTTGGAGTTCATGAGTCTTTGTGTTTGCGTTGATACGTTCTTGGCTTGGAGTTCGTGTGTCCTTGTGTTTGTGTTGATACATTCTTGGCTTGGAGTTCATGAACCCATGTGTTTGCGTTGATACATTCCTGGCTTGGAGTTCATGAGCCCATGTGTTTGGGTTGATACGTTCTTGGCTTGGAGTTCGTGTGTCCTTGTGTTTGTGTTGATACATTCTTGGCTTGGAGTTCATGAGCCCATGTGTTTGCGTTGATACATTCTTGGCTTGGATTTCGTGTGTCCTTGTGTTTGTGTTGATACATTCTTGCCTTGGAGTTTGTGAGCCCATGTGTTTGCTTTGATACATTCTTGCCTTGGAGTTTGTGAGCCCTTGTGTTTGCGTTGATACGTTCTTGGCTTGGAGTTCGTGTGTCCATGTGTTCGTGTTGATACATTCTTGCCTTGGAGTTCATGAGCCCGTGTGTTTGCGTTGATACATTCTTGCCTTGGAGTTCGTGAGCCCTTGTGTTTGCGTTGCTACATTCTTGGCTTGGAGTTCGTGAACCCTTGTGTTTGCGTTGATACATTCTTGCCTTGGAGTTTGTGAGTCTTTGTGTTTGCGTTGATACGTTCTTGGCATGGAGTTCATGTGTCCTTGTGTTTGTGTTGATACATTCTTGCGTTGGAGGTCGTGAGCCCTTGTGTTTGCGTTGATACATTCTTGCCTTGGAGTTCGTGTGTCCTTGTGTTTGTGTTGATACATTCTTGGCTTGGAGTTCATGAACCTGTGTGTTTGTGTTGATACATTCTTGGCTTGGAGCTCGTGAGTCCTTGTGTTTGCGTTGACACATTCTTGCCTTGGAGTTCGTGTGTCCTTGTGTTTATGTTGATACTTTCTTGCCTTGGAGTTCGTGACCCCCTATGTTTGCGTTGATACATTCTTGGCTTGGAGTTTGTGAGCCCTTGTGTTTGCTTTAATACATTCTTGCCTTGGAGTTTGTGAGTCTTTATGTTTGCGTTTATACATCCTTGGTTTGGAGTTCATGAGCCCGTGTGTTTGCGTTGATACATTCTTGCCTTGGAACTCATGGGTCCTTGTGTTTGTGTTGATACATTCTTGCCTTGGAGTTTGTGAGCCCATGTGTTGATACATTCTTGGCTTGGAGTTCGTGAGCCCTTGTGTTTGCGTTGATACATTCTTGCCTTGGAGTTCATGAGTCCCTGTGTTTGCGTTGATACATTCTTGTCTTGGAGTTCGTGAGCCCTTGTGTTTACGTTGATACATTCTTGGCTTGGAGTTCATGAGTAGCATTGTTTGCGTTGCTACAGTCTTGGCTTGGAGTTTGTGAGTGCTTGTGTTTGCATTGATAAATTCTTTGCTTGGAGTTCATGAGTCCTTGTTCTTGGGTTGATACATTCTTGGCTTGGAGTTCATGAGCCCTTGTATTTGAGTTGATACATTCTTGCCTTGGAGTTCGTGAGCCCATGTGTTTGCGTAGATACATTCTTGGCTTGGAGTTCGTGAGCCCTTGTGTTTGCATTGATACCTTCTTGCCTTGGAGTTCGTGAGCCCGTGTGTTTGCATTGCTACATTCTTGGCTTAGAGTTCATGAGTCTTTGTGTTTGCGTTGATACGTTCTTGGCTTGGAGTTCGTGTGTCCTTGTGTTTGTGTTGATACATTCTTGGCTTGGAGTTCATGAGTCCATGTGTTTGCGTTGATACATTCCTGGCTTGGAGTTCATGAGCCCATGTGTTTGCGTTGATACGTTCCTGGCTTGGAGTTCGTGTGTCCTTGTGTTTCTGTTGATACATTCTTGGCTTGGAGTTCATGAG
Source organism: Triturus cristatus (assembly GCF_964204655.1). NCBI lineage: Eukaryota > Metazoa > Chordata > Amphibia > Caudata > Salamandridae > Triturus > Triturus cristatus. Next base: position 140,247,146 of record NC_140579.1, on the reverse strand, counting down.
TCCTTGCGTTTGGGTTGATACATTCTTGGCTTGGAGTTCATGAGCCCTTGTGTTTGAGTTGATACATTCTTTCCTTGGAGTTCGTTAGCCCGTGTGTTTGCATAGATACATTCTTGGCTTGGAGTTCGTGAGCCCTTGTGTTTGCGTTTATACAATCTTGCCTTGGAGTTCATGAGTCCATGTGTGTGCGTTGATACATTCTTGCCTTGGAGTTCGTGAGCCCTTGTGTTTGCGTTGATACATTCTTGCCTTGGAGTTCGTGAGCCTGTGTGTTTGCATTGCTACATTCTTGGCTTGGAGTTCATGAGTCTTTGTGTTTGCGTTGATACGTTCTTGGCTTGGAGTTCGTGTGTCCTTGTGTTTGTGTTGATACATTCTTGGCTTGGAGTTCATGAGCCCATGTGTTTGCGTTGATACGTTCTTGGCTTGGAGTTCGTGTGTCCTTGTGTTTGTGTTGATACATTCTTGGCTTGGAGTTCATGAGCCCATGTGTTTGCGTTGATACATTCCTGGCTTGGAGTTCATGAGCCCATGTGTTTGCGTTGATACGTTCTTGGCTTGGAGTTCGTGTGCCCTTGTGTTTGTGTTGATACATTCTTGTCTTGGAGGTCATTAGCCTGTGTGTTTGCGTTGACACATTCTTGCCTTGGAGTTCATGAGTCCCTGTGTTTGCGTTGATACATTCTTGGCTTGGTGTTTGCGTTGATACATTCATGGCTTGGAGTTCATGAGCCCTTGTGTTTGCGTTGACACATTCTTGCCTTGGAGTTCGTGAGCCCATGTGTTTGGGTTGATACATTCTTGGCTTGGAGTTTGTGAGTCCTTGTGTTTGCGTTGACACATTCTTGCCTTGGAGTTCATGAGTCCTTGTGTTTGCGTTGATAAATTCTTGGCTTGGAGTTCATGAGTCCTATTGTTTATGTTGATACAGTCTTGGCTTGGAGTTCATGAGCCCTTGTGTTTGCATTGATACATTTTTGGCTTGGAGTTCATGAGCCCGTGTGTTTGCGTTGATACATTCTTGCCTTGGAGTTCGTGAGCCCATGTGTTTGGGTTGATACATTCTTGGCTTGGAGTTTGTGAGTCCTTGTGTTTGCGTTGACACATTCTTGCCTTGGAGTTCATGAGGCCTTGTGTTTGCGTTGATAAATTCTTGGCTTGGAGTTCATGAGTCCTATTGTTTATGTTGATACAGTCTTGGCTTGGAGTTCATGAGCCCTTGTGTTTGCATTGATACATTTTTGGCTTGGAGTTCATGAGCCCGTGTGTTTGCGTTGATACATTCTTGCCTTGGAGTTCATGAGTCCCTGTGTTTGCGTTGATACATTCTTGTCTTGGAGTTCGTGAGCCCTTGTGTTTACGTTGATACATTCTTGGCTTGGAGTTCATGAGTAGCATTGTTTGCGTTGCTACAGTCTTGGCTTTGAGTTTGTGAGTGCTTGTGTTTGCATTGATAAATTCTTTGCTTGGAGTTCATGAGTCCTTGTGTTTGGGTTGATACATTCTTGGCTTGGAGTTCATGAGCCCTTGTGTTTGAGTTGATACATTCCTGCCTTGGAGTTCGTGAGCCCGTGTGTTTGCGTAGATACATTCTTGCCTTGGAGTTCGTGAGCCCGTGTGTTTGCATTGCTACATTCTTGGCTTGGAGTTCATGAGTCTTTGTGTTTGCGTTGATACGTTTTTGGCTTGGAGTTCGTGTGTCCTTGTGTTTGTATTGAAACATTCTTGGCTTGGAGTTCATGAGCCCATGTGTTTGCGTTGATACGTTCTTGGCTTGGAGTTCGTGTGTCCTTGTGTTTGTGTTGATACATTCTTGGCTTGGAGTTCATGAGCCCATGTGTTTGCGTTGATACATTCCTGGCTTGGAGTTCATGAGCCCATGTGTTTGCGTTGATACGTTCTTGGCTTGGAGTTCGTGTGTCCTTGTGTTTGTGTTGATACATTCTTGGCTTGGAGTTCATGAGTCCTTGTGTTTGGGTTGATACATTCTTGGCTTGGAGTTCATGGGCCCTTGTGTTTGAGTTGATACATTCTTGCCTTGGAGTTCGTGAGCCCGTGTGTTTGCGTAGATACATTCTTGGCTTGGAGTTCGTGAGCCCTTGTGTTTGCGTTGATACAATCTTGCCTTGGAGTTCATGAGTCCATGTGTTTGCGTTGATACATTCTTGCCTTGGAGTTCGTGAGCCCTTGTGTTTGCGTTGATACATTCTTGCCTTGGAGTTCGTGAGCCCGTGTGTTTGCATTGCTACATTCTTGGCTTGGAGTTCATGAGTCTTTGTGTTTGCGTTGATACGTTCTTGGCTTGGAGTTCGTGTGTCCTTGTGTTTGTGTTGATACATTCTTGGCTTGGAGTTCATGAACCCATGTGTTTGCGTTGATACATTCCTGGCTTGGAGTTCATGAGCCCATGTGTTTGCGTTGATACGTTCTTGGCTTGGAGTTCGTGTGTCCTTGTGTTTGTGTTGATACATTCTTGGCTTGGAGTTCATGAGCCCATGTGTTTGCGTTGATACATTCTTGGCTTGGAGTTCGTGTGTCCTTGTGTTTGTGTTGATACATTCTTGCCTTGGAGTTTGTGAGCCCATGTGTTTGTTTTGATACATTCTTGCCTTGGAGTTTGTGAGCCCTTGTGTTTGCGTTGATACGTTCTTGGCTTGGAGTTCGTGTGTCCATGTGTTCGTGTTGATACATTCTTGCCTTGGAGTTCATGAGCCCGTGTGTTTGCGTTGATACATTCTTGGCTTGGAGTTCGTGAGCCCTTGTGTTTGCGTTGCTACATTCTTGGCTTGGAGTTCGTGAACCCTTGTGTTTGCGTTGATACATTCTTGCCTTGGAGTTCGTGAGTCTTTGTGTTTGCGTTGATACGTTCTTGGCATGGAGTTCATGTGTCCTTGTGTTTGTGTTGATACATTCTTGCCTTGGAGGTCGTGAGCCCTTGTGTTTGCGTTGATACATTCTTGCCTTGGAGTTCGTGTGTCCTTGTGTTTGTGTTGATACATTCTTGGCTTGGAGTTCATGTACCTGTGTGTTTGTGTTGATACATTCTTGGCTTGGAGCTCGTGAGTCCTTGTGTTTGCGTTGACACATTCTTGCCTTGGAGTTCGTGTATCCTTGTGTTTGTGTTGATACTTTCTTGCCTTGGAGTTCGTGACCCCCTATGTTTGCGTTGATACATTCTTGGCTTGGAGTTTGTGAGCCCTTGTGTTTGCTTTAATACATTCTTGCCTTGGAGTTTGTGAGTCTTTGTGTTTGCGTTTATACATCCTTGGTTTGGAGTTCATGAGCCCGTGTGTTTGCGTTGATACATTCTTGCCTTGTAACTCATGGGTCCTTGTGTTTGTGTTGATATATTCTTGGCTTGGAGTTCATGAGCCCATGTGTTTGCGTTGATACGTTCTTGGCTTGGAGTTCGTGTGTCCTTGTGTTTGTGTTGATACATTCTTGGCTTGGAGTTCATGAGCCCATGTGTTTGCGTTGATACATTCCTGGCTTGGAGTTCATGAGCCCATGTGTTTGCGTTGATACGTTCTTGGCTTGGAGTTCGTGTGTCCTTGTGGTTGTGTTGATACATTCTTGGCTTGGAGTTCATGAGTCCTTGTGTTTGGGTTGATACATTCTTGGCTTGGAGTTCATGAGCCCTTGTGTTTGAGTTGATACATTCTTGCCTTGGAGTTCGTGAGCCCGAGTGTTTGCGTAGATACATTCTTGGCTTGGAGTTCGTGAGCCCTTGTGTCTGCGTTGATACAATCTTGCCTTGGAGTTCATGAGTCCATGTGTTTGCGTTGATACATTCTTGCCTTGGAGTTTGTGAGCCCTTGTGTTTGCGTTGATACATTCTTGCCTTGGAGTTCGTGAGCCCGTGTGTTTGCATTGCTACATTCTTGGCTTGGAGTTCATGAGTCTTTGTGTTTGCGTTGATATGTTCTTGGCTTGGAGTTTGTGTGTCCTTGTGTTTGTGTTGATACATTCTTGGCTTGGAGTTCATGAACCCATGTGTTTGCGTTGATACATTCCTAGCTTGGAGTTCATGAGCCCATGTGTTTGCGTTGATACATTCTTGGCTTGGAGTTCGTGTGTCCTTGTGTTTGTGTTGATACATTCTTGGCTTGAAGTTCATGAGCCCATGTGTTTGCGTTGATACATTCTTGGCTTGGAGTTCGTGTGTCCTTGTGTTTGTGTTGATACATTCTTGCCTTGGAGTTTGTGAGCCCATGTGTTTGCTTTGATACATTCTTGCCTTGGAGTTTGTGAGCCCTTGTGTTTGCGTTGATACGTTCTTGGCTTGGAGTTCGTGTGTCCATGTGTTCGTGTTGATACATTCTTGCCTTGGAGTTCATGAGCCCGTGTGTTTGCGTTGATACATTCTTGCCTTGGAGTTCGTGAGCCCTTGTGTTTGCGTTGCTACATTCTTGGCTTGGAGTTCGTGAACCCTTGTGTTTGCGTTGATACATTCTTGCCTTGGAGTTCGTGAGTCTTTGTGTTTGCGTTGATACGTTCTTGACATGGAGTTCATGTGTCCTTGTGTTTGTGTTGATACATTCTTGCCTTGGAGGTCGTGAGCCCTTGTGTTTGCGTTGATACATTCTTGCCTTGGAGTTCGTGTGTCCTTGTGTTTGTGTTGATACATTCTTGGCTTGGAGTTCATGTACCTGTGTGTTTGTGTTGATACATTCTTGGCTTGGAGCTCGTGAGTCCTTGTGTTTGCGTTGACACATTCTTGCCTTGGAGTTCGTGTGTCCTTGTGTTTGTGTTGATACTTTCTTGCCTTGGAGTTCGTGACCCCCTATGTTTGCGTTGATACATTCTTGGCTTGGAGTTTGTGAGCCCTTGTGTTTGCTTTAATACATTCTTGCCTTGGAGTTTGTGAGTCTTTGTGTTTGCGTTTATACATCCTTGGTTTGGAGTTCATGAGCCCGTGTGTTTGCGTTGATACATTCTTGCCTTGGAACTCATGGGTCCTGTGTTTGTGTTGATACATTCTTGGCTTGGAGTTCGTGAGCCCTTGTGTTTGCGTTGATACATTCTTGCTTTGGAGTTCATGAGTCCCTGTGTTTGCGTTGATACATTCTTGTCTTGGAGTTCGTGAGCCCTTGTGTTTACGTTGACACATTCTTGGCTTGGAGTTCATGAGTAGCATTGTTTGCGTTGCTACAGTCTTGGCTTGGAGTTTGTGAGTGCTTGTGTTTGCATTGATAAATTCTTTGCTTGGAGTTCATGAGTCCTTGTGTTTGGGTTGATACATTCTTGGCTTGGAGTTCATGAGGCCTTGTATTTGAGTTGATACATTCTTGCCTTGGAGTTCGTTAGCCCATGTGTTTGCGTAGATACATTCTTGGCTTGGAGTTCGTGAGCCCTTGTGTTTGCATTGATACATTCTTGCCTTGGAGTTCGTGAGCCTGTGTGTTTGCATTCCTACATTCTTGGCTTGGAGTTCATGAGTCTTTGTGTTTGCGTTGATACGTTCTTGGCTTGGAGTTCGTGTGTCCTTGTGTTTGTATTGATACATTTTTGGCTTGGAGTTCATGAGCCCATGTGTTTGCGTTGATACGTTCTTGGCTTGGAGTTTGTGTGTCCTTGTGTTTGTGTTGATACATTCTTGGCTTGGAGTTCATGAGTCCATGTGTTTGCGTTGATACATTCCTGGCTTGGAGTTCATGAGCCCATGTGTTTGCGTTGATACGTTCTTGGCTTGGAGTTTGTGTGTCCTTGTGTTTCTGTTGATACATTCTTGGCTTGGAGTTCATGAGTCCTTGCGTTTGGGTTGATACATTCTTGGCTTGGAGTTCCTGTGCCCTTGTGTTTGAGTTGATACATTCTTGCCTTGGAGTTCGTTAGCCCGTGTGTTTGCGTAGATACATTCTTGGCTTGGAGTTCGCGAGCCCTTGTGTTTGCGTTGATACAATCTTGCCTTGGAGTTCATGAGTCCATGTGTTTGCGTTGATACATTCTTGCCTTGGAGTTCGTGAGCCCTTGTGTTTACGTTGATACATTCTTGCCTTGGAGTTCGTGAGCCCGTGTGTTTGCATTGCTACATTCTTGGCTTGGAGTTCATGAGTCTTTGTGTTTGCGTTGATACGTTCTTGGCTTGGAGTTCGTGTGTCCTTGTGTTTGTGTTGATACATTCTTGGCTTGGAGTTCATGAGCCCATGTGTTTGCGTTGATACGTTCTTGGCTTGGAGTTCGTGTGTCCTTGTGTTTGTGTTGATACATTCCTGGCTTGGAGTTCATGAGCCCATGTGTTTGCGTTGATACGTTCTTGGCTTGGAGTTCGTGTGTCCTTGTGTTTGTGTTGATACATTCTTGGCTTGGAGTTCATGAGCCCATGTGTTTGCGTTGATACATTCTTGGCTTGGAGTTTGTGTGTCCTTGTGTTTGTGTTGATACATTCTTGCCTTGGAGTTTGTGAGCCCATGTGTTTGCTTTGATACATTCTTGCCTTGGAGTTTGTGAGCCCTTGTGTTTGCGTTGATACGTTCTTGGCTTGGAGTTTGTGTGTCCATGTGTTCGTGTTGATACATTCTTGCCTTGGAGTTCATGAGCCCGTGTGTTTGCGTTGATACATTCTTGCCTTGGAGTTCGTGAGCCCTTGTGTTTGCGTTGCTACATTCTTGGCTTGGAGTTCGTGAACCCTTGTGTTTGCGTTGATACATTCTTGCCTTGGAGTTCGTGAGTCTTTGTGTTTGCGTTGATACGTTCTTGGCATGGAGTTCATGTGTCCTTGTGTTTGTGTTGATACATTCTTGCCTTGGAGTTCGTGAGCCCTTGTGTTTGCGTTGATACATTCTTGCCTTGGAGTTCGTGTGTCCTTGTGTTTGTGTTGATACATTCTTGGCTTGGAGCTCGTGAGTCCTTGTGTTTGCGTTGACACATTCTTGCCTTGGAGTTCGTGTGTCCTTGTGTTTGTGTTGATACATTCTTGCCTTGGAGTTCGTGACCCCCTATGTTTGCGTTGATACAGTCTTGGCTTGGAGTTTGTGAGCCCTTGTGTTTGCTTTAATACATTCTTGCCTTGGAGTTTGTGAGTCTTTGTGTTTGCGTTTATACATCCTTGGTTTGGAGTTCATGAGCCCGTGTGTTTGCGTTGATACATTCTTGCCTTGGAACTCATGGGTCCTTGTGTTTGTGTTGATACATTCTTGGCTTGGAGTTCGTGAGCCCTTGTGTTTGCGTTGATACATTCTTGCCTTGGAGTTCGTGAGTCTTTGAGTTTGCATTGACACATTCTTGCCTTGGAGTTCGTGAGTCTTTGTTTTTGCATTGACAGTCTTTGTTTTTGCGTTGACACATTCTTGCCTTGGAGTTCGTGAGTGCTTGTATTTGCGTTGATAAATCCTTGGCTTGGAGTTTATGAGCCCTTATATTTGCGTTGATAAATTCTTGGCTTGGAGTTCATGAGCCCTTGTGTTTACGTTGACACATTCTTGCCTTGGAGTTTGTGAGTCCTTGTATTTGCGTTGATAAATTCTTGGCTTGGAGTTCGTGAGCCCTTGTGTTTACGTTGATACATTCTTGCCTTAGAGTTCATGAGTCCTATTGTTTGCGTTGATACATTCTTGGCTTGGAGCTCGTGAGCCCTTGTGTTGATACATTCTTGGCTTAGAGTTCGTGAGCCCTTGTGTTTGCGTTGATGCATTCATGGCTTGGAGTTCGTGAGCCCTTGTGTTTGCGTTGATACAATCTTGGCTTGGAGTTCGTGAGCCCTTGTGTTTGGGTTGATACATTCTTGTCTTGGAGCTCGTGAGCCCTTGTGTTTGCGTTGATACATTCTTGTCTTGGAGCTCGTGAGCTGTTGTGTTTGCGTTGATACATTCTTGTCTTGGAGCTCGTGAGCCCTTGCGTTTGCGTTGATACATTCTTGGCTTGGAGCTCGTGAGTCCTTGTGTTTGCATTAATACATTCTTGGCTTGGAGCTTGTGAGTCCTTGTGTTTGCATTGATACATTCTTGGCTTGGAGCTTGTGAGCCCTTGTGTTTGCGTTGATAAATTCTTGTCTTGGAGCTCATGAGTCCTTGTGTTTGCGTTGATACATTCTTGTCTTGGAGCTCATGAGCCCTTCTGTTTGCGTTGATACATTCTCGGTTTGAAGTTCATGAGTCCCTGTGTTTGCGTTGATAGATTCTTGCCTTGGAGTTCATGAATCCTTCTATTGTCCTTGATTCATTCTTGGCTTAGAGTTCATGAGCCCTTGTGCTTGCGTTGATACATTTTTGCCTTGGAGTTTGTGAGCCCGTCTGTTTGCGTTGATGCATTCTTGGCTTGGAGTTCATGAACCCTTGTGTTTGCATTGATACATTCTTGCCTTGGAGTTCATGAGTCCTTCCACCTGGGTTGATACATTCTTTGCTTGGAGTTCATGAGCCCTTCTGTTTGCGTTGATACATTCTTGCCTTGGAGTTCATGAGTCCCTGTGTTTGTGTTGATACATTCTTGCCTTGGAGTTCATGAGTCCCTGTGTTTGTGTTGATACATTCTTGCCTTGGAGTTCATGAGTCCTATTATTTGCGTTGATACAGTCTTGGCTTGGAGTTCGTGAGTCCTTGTGTTTGCGTTGATAAATTCTTGGCTTGGAGTTCGTGAGTCCTTGTGTTTGTATTGATACATCTTGGCTTGGAGTGAAAAATTGTCTAGCAGTCGCGACAAAGAATTTTCAATTCTATTAAGGACACGGAGGCGAGGATTAAGCTTCTCAATCTTTACTGAAAATAACAGCAGCCAATTAAAAAAACCATCAACTTTAAACTGGCATGACCCCGGAAGTCAAACCCCCTCCTGCGTCTGCACCTATCACATTCCAGTCCACCACATAAGTGTCTTCGTAATCTCCATCACTTCCTCTTTCTTTGGGATCATTATCAACAGTCCAACCATAACTGGAAACCTAACGTGACGTAGATCCTTGTCACAACCGAAGCTCTGCTCAACTTCCACTGAACTTCACACCGCCACTTGCAGTAATCCCACTGTCTCAGGTTTGCTTGCTCTGGTCACCTGAAATGGAAACTGACACCGTAAATTCCATTCCAAACTAATGGAAATACAATAACACTGAACCAATTCTAGGGCGGGTAAAATGCATTATAACCTACATAATACTGTCACTGACAATGTAGCCTGGGTGGGATAATCCTCGCCTCCGTGTCCTTAATAGAATTGAAAATTCTTTGTCGCGACTGCTAGACAATTTTTCATTCTATGTCAGTCCACGGAGGCTCTGATTATGCTAGTTTAAAGTTGCTCCACCACCACCGAAGCCACATCCACAATAGGTTTATGATAAAACGTCTTAAAAGTGGAATCAGCAGACCAATCTGCCACGGTCATGATGTCTTGCAACCGGGAACCGGTGCCAAATGATTTGGAGGCCCTCTAACCGAATGAGCTCCAAATTTGGAAGTGTCAACCCCTGTTAGACCCAGTAACCAAGTAACCCACCTGGCCAGAGTTGCAGTAGTGACCGGGAGAAAAGGTCTCTGAAGAGAAATCAACAATTGACCTAACACATCATTCCTAAATTCCCTAGTACAGTCCTCATAAACTTTTAAACATTTGACCACACATAATTTGCTGTGATGAGGAAATGCAGGATAAGAAATACAATGCGAATGTGTTTTTGTACGTCTTGAAATCGTAAAGGAAACTCCAGAAGGAGTAAATACTCTACCTGCCAAATCCAAGGCCCGCACATCAGACACTCGTCTGCATGAGATCAGACACAACAAAAGCGTTAATTTCGCCGATAACTGCTTCCTCGACAAACCTTCATTACGCGGCCAGCTTACCAAAAAACGTAGGACCACAGTAACGTCCCAAAGTAATTATACTTAGGGCGAGGAGGATTCACCAACCGAATACCTTGCACAACCTTGCAAACCAGTGGATGCTCCCCCACCGGCTTGCCCTCCATGTGCGGATGTCCCGCCGAGATCGCTGACCTGAAGTTATTCACGGTCCTGTACGCTAACCCTCATCTGGCTAGCTCCGACAAGAAATTTACTATCATATGTATGTCGGATCCCACAGGATCACCCTGTCGTTCACTACACCAACCAACCCATCGTCTCCAAGCGGACTCGTACCGTTTGTGTGTGGAGGGTGCCCAAGCTTGTGACAAGAAAAAGAGAGTGTCCTGTGAAACTCCCGGCACCTGCCAACAACGCCTGAAAGTCTCCAAGCCATGAGGACTAACTGGTCTTGTAGTACCAAAGGATGTCGAAGCCCCTGAGGATCTGTGAGGATATCTGGGAACAACCGAATTTGAACCGGAGGCGCACAGGTTAGCGCCAGCGCGATTGGCAACCACGCTTGTGCCTTCCAACATGGTGAAATCAGAATAACCTCTGCTTTCTGTCTGCGGACTTGCACCAGAACTCTTGGGATTGTGACAAACGGTGGAAATGCATATAGAATGCCCATCGTCCATGACTGAAGGAAGGCATCAGAGCTGACCGCTAAAGGATCTGGCCGCCAGCTGTAGAACAGGGGTAACTGTCGGTTGAGTCTGGACGCAAACAGGTCCATCACACAAGGTCCCCATTTGAGGTCCAAAGCTCTGAAAATCCTGGGATGCAGCTTCCAATCGCTGGCATCCCTCAAATGCCGCGAATTCCAATCCGCTATCACATTGGCCGACCCGGGAATATACTCCGCTGTCACCACAATGCGATGGTCCAGGCAGTAATGCCAGAAGTCCTTGGCCATTTCCGCCAGGAGACGAGACCTGGTACCTCCGAGGCGATTTATGTAACGGACCGCGGACACATTGTCCATGCGGAGAAGAATGCAGCAAGAAACCCGCTGAGGGGCAAGAGTGCGAATCGCAAATGAGCCTGCTAGAAGCTCCAAACAATTGATATGCAGGTTCAACTCCTCCCGGGACCACCGACCCCCTGTCTCCAGAGTCCCACAACGTGCTCCCCAGCCCCAGCGGCTGGCATCCGACTCTATCACCACGTCCGGGTTGGTTGAAAAAATGGCTCTGCCATTCCAGGCATCCATATGCTCTAACCACCAATTCATCTCCGTACGTGCCTCTGACGAAAGTACAATCTGCTGCGTGTACGAAAGACCCTTGCGCAGATGTAATATCTTCAGTCTCTGTAGGGCCCTGTAGTGTAAGGGGCCCGGAAATATCGCTTGAATGGAGGACGCTAAAAGACCAACCAGGCGAGCTAATGTCCTCAATGATATTGTCAGAGAGGCAAGCGCTCTCCTCAACTCTTTCCTGATCGCCACTCTCTTTTTGAGAGGCAGAAGAAGCTGCGTTGTGAGTGAATTGACCTGAAAGCCCTGAAAATCCATTACCTGCGATGGTATCAATATCGATTTCTCCAGATTCAGAATGAACCCTAACTCCTGCATGAGTTGTATTGTCCATGAAAGATGGACCAACAGAAGATCTTTCGACTGCGCCATAATCAATATGTCCTCTAGATAAATGATCAGACGCACCCCCCTTTCTCTCAACCACTGTACGACAGGCTTCATCAGTTTGGTGAAACACCAAGGGGTGGACGAAAGGCCAAAGGGCATGGCGGAATATTCGAACCATTGATCGCGCCAAAGAAATTGAAGAAAGCGTCTGTGCGGTGGGAATATAGGGACCTCGAGATAAGCGTCTTTTAGGTCCAATCGAACCAGCCAATCGTGTTCTAGTAGAATGTCCCGCAGGAGGTGTATGCCCTCCATTTTGAAATGGCGATACACAACACATGCGTTGAACTCTCTGAGATTTAGCACCAGACGGAACCCCTGATCCTTCTTGGGGCCCAAGAAAATGGTGCTTACAAAGCCCTGTGTGTGTGGGAGAGTCTCCACGATTGCCCCCTTCTGGAGCAAAGACTCCACTTCCCTGTCGATGAAACTCTGCTCTAGTAGGGAAAAATATAGAGGACCGGGCACGTGACTCTGTTCTGGAGAGGCATAAAACTCTATGTGAAAACCCTGCACCGTCTGTAAAATCCAGGGATCGGACATGAGACCCTGCCACCTGTGGAGAAACAATGCTATCCGACCTCCCACCATGCACTCCTTGGGACTTAAGACCCGTACCTGAATAGGGGACATCTCCTGCCGTGTTCTGTTGTCCTCGGTAGACTCCACTCTGGCCTCTGCCTCTTCCTCCCCTGTTGCGGGAGGGATAGAAATGTGGCCTTTGGTTACCTCTGCCTCGCTGTTCCGCTCCTCATGAGAACTGACTAAAGCCTCGGCCGAACCCTCGACCTCGTGAGCGGCCGGCCCTGTCAAAAACACCCGTGTGAAACACTTTTTTAATGTTCGCCTGAGCTTTGTCTAACGCTGAAAACGTGGCCACGTATTTTCCCATCTCCTTAACGAATTTGTCCCCAAAAAGCATGCCATTGGCAAGGGAACCCGGTTCTGTGGCGGCCATCTCCACCAACTGGGAGTCAATACGCATCAAAAAGGAACATCTCCTCTCCGTGGAGAGAGCCACATTGGCATTGCCAAGAAAACACAGAGCCCTTTGGGCCCATTCCATGACGTCCGATGTGTCCATCGGAATGTTTTGATCCTTTGCGTTGACCGCAGCTTCCAGGATTCTAGTGAGGGGTCCAGAGACATCTAATAACTTGTCTTGGCACCCCCGCCAGGCCCTAACTAAACCCTTCTTGGGGTCCTTCGCGAACTTTCTCATGAATGTCGCCATATTCGGGCCTATTCTGGCATATCCGCCACCTTCCCGGTCAAGGAGGGCCTTGGGCATTCCAACCGTTAAGTGGCCCACACCTCCTTCTCAAAGCCTTGCCACAAATTATTAGCCAGATAACGTGCCACTTCCAGACATGGTACCCACTCAGTGGACCTAGGATGGATCAAACTTTGAGGGTCAAACAACAGGTTCTTGGGCGCCCGGCTGTCGTCTGCTTTGTACGCTGTGTGCTTAGTCTTCTTTGCCTTCTTTTTAGGCAGCACCGATTCAACCTCGGAGTCTGAGGTAGCCGGTGTGGACGTGGAAGACTCCTCAGTAGTATAATTAGCCATGGAGCCATGATCCTTCATTACATTCCTGGCCATGCGCGCTAACACTTGGGCCGATGATTGTGTGTGCCCTGCGCTTTTATGAGAAGATTTCATCTTCCTCTTGCCGTAATTGTGAAGGGGTTTTGTAACAGGCTTTAAGGCCTTGATCAGGGCTTTATTCACAGAGCCCTGGACGTGGGTGTCCATGGCTTCCACAAGGTTCTCCTCCAACAGATCTTCCTCTGGCTCCTGATATTCCTCAAATTGATTACACTCAATCCACTGGTCTTCCTCTTCGGCGTAGGACGCCATTGCCGCAAAGCAGAGAGGACTGGAGGAGCTTTCACAAGGGGGGGAGCAACCCAAGGGTGCCTCAGACCCTTATAATGTCACTAACCGCTGTAGTAATACCACTACCCTTCTGAGCGCTGAGGCGTAAATTCAAGGTGGAAGGAGACCCCTACACTCCCCTAGAGGCAAGCTCTAATCCGGAAACTGCTCCGGTCAGCGTTCAACGAGGCCAGAGATTGATGCAGTCCTGCTTAGCGCTACACGTGAAGAGCCGGTCACTCGTAACTCGAGAAAAACGGCTCTTCGCGCTCACGCGCATCGTCTGGGGCAACGACGACGAGGGTCTCGCGTCTGCCTCCTCCTGCTCCACCACCCCCTATCGCTAACGCGCGCTCCATCGAACGAAACCCGAAACACACCGAAAACCGCGAGCGAGTTGCCGTGAAACCAGCTGAAACAATTAAATCTGTACTCCGTAAACATCGATAACACAATCCTCCCCCAACGTTTTTACCATTTCAATAAAATAAAGGGAAAGGCACTTATCTGCTGCTGCAGCAGCAAAGAAAGAGAAAGTGATGGAGTTTACGAAGACACTTATGTGGTGGACTGGAATGTGATTGGTGCAGACGCAGGCGGGGGTTTGACTTCCGGGGTCATGCCAGTTTAAAGTTGATGGTTTTTTTATTGGCTGCTGTTATTGTCAGTAAAGATTGAGAAGCTTAATCAGAGCCTCCGTGGACTGACATAGAATTCCTGAGTCCTTGTGTTTGCGTTGATACATTCTTGTCTTGCAGTTCATGATCCCGTGTGTTTCTGTTGATACATTCTTGCCTTGGAGTTCGTGAGTCCGTGTGTTTGCGTTGATACATTCTTGGCTTGGAGTTCCTGAGCCCTTGTGTTTGGATCACTGACAGAATATCCAGGAGCAAAATATCGACCTGCCAAAATATTGAGGAAAAAATATAGAATACCAGAATATCTAATTCCTATCTACAAACAGGTCAGTACAAAAATATCGAATCCAAAATATTGTTGTAAATAATATAGTTTGTTAAAATATTGAATTTTTTAAATGTCTTAAAAGTAATGTAAAATTAATGAAATAATATATATATAATTAACTAAAATATACTTTAAACTACTTTAATAACATTACAATGAATAAATAATTAATGTAAGTTAAAAATAAAATTAACATGTATTTTTAATTTTTAATACAAATATATATTAACTTAATATTACTAAAAAATATTCTATATTTTTAGCGTAGGATAGCGGGAAGGTATAATTTGCTATTCCCACTCCAGTGAGTGCAACAGTAGGGAAAGCGTTGGATAGCGGAAGAGTAAAAATTACTATTCCCCCTCCAGTGAGTGCAACAGTAGGGAAAGCGTTGGATAACGGGAGGCATAAAATTACTATTCCCACTCCAGTAAGTGCAACAGTAGGGAAAGTGTTGGATAGCGTAGGGGTTAAAATTACTATTCCCACTCCAGTGAGTGCAACAGTAGGGAAAGCGTTGGATAGCGTAGGGGTAAAAATTACTATTCCCACTCCAGTGAGTGCAACAGTAGGGAAAGCGTTGGATAGCGGGAGGGTAAAAAATACTTTCCCCACTCCAGTCAGAGCAACAGTAGGGAAAGCGTTGGATAGCGTAGGGGTAAAAATAACTATTCCCACTCCAGTCAGTGCAACAGTAGGGAACGCGCTGGATAGCGTAGGGGTTAAATTTACTGTTCCCACTCCAGTGAATGCAACAGTAGGGAAAGCGTTGGATAGCGGGAGGGTAAAAATTACTATTCAAACTCCAGTGACTGCAGCAGTAGCGAAAGCGTTGGATAGCAGGAGGGTATAAATTACTATTCCCACTCCAGTGAGTGCAACAGTAGGGAAAGCATTGGATAGCGTAGTGGTGAAAATTACTTTTCCCACTCCAGAGAGTGCAACAGTAGGGAAAGCGTTGGATAGCGTAGGGGTAAAAATTACTATTTCCACTCCACTGAGTACAACAGTAGGGAAAGCGTTGGATAGCAGAAGAGTAAAAAATACTATTCCCCCTCTAGTGAGTGCAACAGTAGGGAAAGCGTTGGATAACGGGAGGTTTAAAATTACTATTCCCACTCCAGTGAGTGCAACAGTAGGGAAAGCGTTGGATAGCGTAGGGGTAAAAATTACTATTCCCACTCCAGAGAGTGCAACAGTAGGGAAAGCGTTGGATAGCGTAGGGGTAAAAATTACTATTCCCACTCCAGTGATTGCAACAGTAGGGAAAGCGTTGGATAGCGGGTGGGTAAAAATTACTTTTCCCACTCCAGTGAGTGCAACAGTAGGGAAAGTGTTGGAGAGCATAGGTGTAAAAATAACTATTCCCACTCCAGTGAGTGCAACAGTAGGGAACGCGCTGGATAGCGTAGGGGTTAAATTTACTGTTCCCACTCCAGTGAATGCAACAGTAGGGAAAGCGTTGGATAGCGGGAGGGTAAAAAGTACTATTCCCACTCCAGTGAGTGCAACAGTAGGGAAAGCGTTGGATAGCGTAAGGGTAAAAATTACTATTCCCACTCCAGTAAGTGCAACAGTAGGGAAAGTGTTTGATAGCATAGGGGTAAAAATTACTATTCCCACTCCAGAGAGTGCAACAGTAGGGAAAGTGTTGGATAGCGTAGGCGTAAAAATTACTATTCCCACTCCAGTGAGTGCAACAGTAGTGAAAGTAATGATTTAATATTTAAATAAAAATAAACTATCAATACCAATAAAATTTTATTAAAATTAATTACCAATTACAAAATATGTAACAATGAATTAATTATAAATACCAATAAATAATATGTATTAAAAATTAATTACCTATTAATAATGTGTTAACAATCAATTAATTTGCAATACCAAAATTTAATTAATAAAAAAATATTACCAATTAATAATTAATTTAACAGTAAATTAATTATCAATACACAAAAATATTTTCAAGAATTACTTAATTACAATAAATTACTTCCCACCCTATTACCCTATAAACCCACAACCCTCTCCGAATAATAAAATACAATTAATATAATTATCAATTAATCAATTAATTACCAATTAATAAAAAATAATTACCAATTAATAAAAATTAATTACCAATTAATACCTAATTAACAATAAATTAATTATCAATACCAATAAATATAAATAAATAATTACTTAATAGCAATTAAATTACTTCCCACCCTATTCCCCATAAACCCACAACCCTCTACAGAAGTAAAACGCAAAATTAACTTAAAAATAATTAATAATCCCTAAAAATTATTATTTAATGTACTATAATTAAATTACTTCCCACCCTAATCCCCTATAAACCCACATCCCGGTACGGAATTAAATTACACAAAAATTAAATAACATAAAATTCATTACATTAACAATATTCAAACATACATTACAAAATTAATACATACTTTTAACACATATACTAACACTTAACGCACTATAAAAAAAATTGATATTTTTAACAATTATATTATGACTGTCGATATTACTTACTTCTATATTATGGAAATCGATATTTCTTACCTGATTTTCGATATTCGGCACCACTATATTTTGGCAATTCGATATTCTGTCCATTCTATATTAAAAACTCGATATTCTGTCCAGTCGATATTTTTTTTCTCGATATTATGACTGTTTACCATTTGCATTGATACATTCTTGGCTTGGAGTTCATGAGTCCTTGTGTTTGGGTTGAAACATTCTTGGCTTGGAGTTCGTGAGCCCTTGTGTTTGCGTTGACACATTCTTGCCTTGGAGTTCATGAGCCTGTGTGTTTGCGTTGATACATTCTTGGCTTGGAGTTCGTGAGCCCTTGTGTTTGTGTTGATACATTCTTGGCTTGGAGTTTGTGAGCCCTTGTGTTTGCGTTGATACATTCTTGGCTTGGAGTTCATGAGTCCTTGTATTTGGGTTGATACATTCTTGGCTTGGAGTTCGTGAGCCCTTGTGTTTGCGTTGACACATTCTTGGCTTGGAGTTCGTGAGCCCATGTGTTTGCGTTGATACATTCTTGGCTTGGAGTTCGTGAGCCCTTGTGTTTGCGTTGATACATTCATTGGCTTGAAGTTCGTGAGCCCTTGTGTTTGCGTTGATACATTATTGGCTTGGAGTTCGGGAGTTCTTGTGTTTGCGTTGATACATTCTTGGCTTGGAGCTCGTGAGCCCTTGTGTTGATACATTCTTGTCTTGGAGTTCGTGAGCCCTTGTGTTTGCGTTGATGCAATCATGGCTTGGAGTTTGTGAGCCCATGTGTTTGCGTTGATACAGTCTTGGCTTGGAGTTCGTGAGCCCTTGTGTCTCAGTTGATACATTCTTGGCTTGGAGTTCGTGAGTCCTTGTGTGTGCGTTGATACATTCTTGGCTTGGAGTTCGTGAGTCCTTGTGTTTGCGTTGATACATTCTTGGCTTGGAGTTCGTGAGCCCTTGTGTTTGCTTTGATACATTCTTATCTTGGAGATTATGCATTCTTGTGTTTAGCGTTAATTTGCTGTCATGTTGGTTTTGATCCATCTTGTGTTGTTGTCCATGTGTTCTTGTGTTGGCATCAACACATTCTTGTAGTTGTGGTCTTGTGTCCTTGTGTAGGCAGTAACACATTCTTGTGTTGCTCTTCATGTATCTTGTAGTTCACGCGCGCTTGTGGTTTGTGTTGATTTGTTCTCATGTTGGATTAGATGTTTTCTTGTGTGGCTATCAACACGTTTTTGTGTGGATGAAACCTTCTTCTTCCCAATACTCTACTCTACATTGCGTTCCTCTTCTGACCATTGTCAAGTTACGGAGTGAGACACTACATAAGCGAGCCAGGAAACGTAGCATATGGAGGAGATGGAATACAGGGCAGTGGAGACTACAATTGTGGAGAACAGCTTCCAGGATCAGGTCAGAAACATTCTGCCACAGCCACCAGAGGACCAGTAGTTCACTTCCAGGTCACAGAAGGCAGAACCTCATAAAGTGTTAGTGAACGCCAGAGGCCGAGTCTGTCAACATCGGTTGTTTGAACTCTTCTGCTTGACGCTCTGGTTTGCACACATAGTTTCCTTCCTTCACCTTTGTTGTTTTTCCCTTTATCAGTTCTCTTGATTCTCTTGGGCGGAGTTTAATATTCGACTGGACTCTAATGTTTGTACTCACTCCTGATTTTCACTGAGCTGATGACTACAAACCTGCTTTTTGGACTTGGCTTTGGATTTCCCCTTTTCGATACGGTGACTACGATTCTACTGCCAGTACCCTGGCACGCACCTTATTTATTGTTCTTGGGCACGTTTCATAGTTTGCCTGGGGGCTAGAAGTGGCTATGCCTCCTCTCAAACCAGTTCAGCCGCATCACAATTTTGTCATTCTACTTCCCTATTGCAAAACTTCTCTTTTCTTTTAGTATCGCCATTGGCACCCCTCAGTCCCCCCTCCAACCAAAATACATTACCCACTAATAATCACACAACACAGAGGTGCCGATCACGATCCGGTAAAAAATGTCCCCGTACGACTCGCATCGGGTCTTTTCACCGTACGAATCGTACAAGTGCCGTACGAACTGGCAATCACGATTCGCATGGTAAAAAGTCCATACGAACCGCACTGGGAATCATTCCCCACACGTCCTCGGGTCGGAAAATGTGTCCGACACGTCCTCGGACGATATACCTTACAAACGTAAAAATCCAAGTCCGACCGAGGAATCACGATCCATCCCGTGCGTCCGAGCCTACAACCGTATGGAAAAAACACCGTCCGCACCGAACACCTATAGCAACCATGGAGACATGTGCCCAACACTCCCCCCAGCCCCCGTACGTCCGACACGTACCCCCGTATATGTATACCCCCACCCGTCTAGGTACACCCCAGTACGTTCCAGTCGTACCCCCACCCCAGCACGTGTCGTACCACCGTCCATGTACACCCCAGTACGTTCGAGCCCCACCCCCCACCCCAGTACGTGTCATACCCCCCGTGTACCTACACCCCAGTACGTTCCAGTCGTACCCCCACCCCAGTACGTGTCGTACCACCGTCCATGTACACCCCAGTACGTTCGAGCCCCACCCCCACCCCAGTACGTGTCATACCCCCGTGTACCTACACCCCAGTACGTTCCAGTCGTACCCCCACCCCAGTACGTGTCGTACCACCGTCAATATACACCCCCCCCCTGTACGTGTCGTACCACCGTCAATGTACACCCCCCCCTGTACGTGTCGTACCACCGTCAATGTACACCCCCCCTGTACGTGTCGTAGCACCGTCAATGTACACCCCCCCACCCCTGTACGTGTCGTACCACCGTCCATGTACACCCCAGTATGTTCGAGCCCCACCCCCACCCCAGTACGTGTCATACCCCCCGTGTACCTACACCCCAGTACGTTCCAGTCGTACCCCCACCCCAGTACGTGTCGTACCACCGTCAATGTACACCCCCCTGTACGTGTCGTACCACCGTCAATGTACACCCCCCCCCTGTACGTGTCGTACCACCGTCAATGTACACCCCCCCACCCCTGTACGTGTCGTACCACCGTCCATGTACACCCCAGTACGTTCGAGCCCCACCCCCACCCCAGTACGTGTCATACCCCCCGTGTACCTACACCCCAGTACGTTCCAGTCGTACCCCCACCCCAGTACGTGTCGTACCAACGTCAATGTACACCCCCCCACCCCTGTACGTGTCGTACCACCGTCTATGTACACCCCAGTACGTTCGAGCCCCACCCCCACCCCAGTACGTGTCATACCCCCCGTGTACCTACACCCCAGTACGTTCCAGTCGTACCCCCACCCCAGTACGTGTCGTACCACCGTCAATGTACACCCCCCCTGTACGTGTCGTACCACCGTCAATGTACACCCCCCCCGTACGTGTCGTACCACCGTCAATGTACACCCCCCCACCCCTGTACGTGTCGTACCACCGTCCATGTACACCCCAGTACGTTCGAGCCCCACCCCCACCCCAGTACGTGTCATACCCCCGTGTACCTACACCCCAGTACGTTCCAGTCGTACCCCCACCCCAGTACGTGTCATACCCCCGTGAACCTACACCCCAGTACGTTCCAGTCGTACCCCCACCCCAGTACGTGTCGTACCACCGTGAACCTACACCCCAGTAGTTCCTGGCGCACCCCCAACACAACCTCCTAAGTACGGAGCGCACCCCATGCCCCAACATCACGACCGCATGTACGAGTCGTACAAAGCCACACACAAGGACATAATCGTACAACCAAATGGCCCATGTACACACCGTACACACGCTCAAAACGCACGTACACAACCAGGACAAAATAAAACAACACAAGAATACACCATTCGAAAGGCACACAGCCACTAAACATGGCCAACAACCACTAAAATAACACAATCACTGACCTGCAACTGCCAAAAACAAACAGAGGCCCAATACACCACCACTCCTTATAACACACCCACCCAAAATTCAAAAACTGCCACACCCACCCATGGACCAATAAAAAGGGCCCACACACACAAACCATGAGCCTTTGCAACAGACACCACAGAACCAGACTACAAGCTACACCACACCTTACACTTGCACACCTTCACACGACCACCCTCACAAACACCCTCTCATCACATTCACACACACACACAACCATCCACACCCCCCCCCAACATCCACACACCCCCCACACCCACACCATCCCCACCCACACCCCTCACCATGCCCACTACCAAGAATCCAAAGTTCAGTCACCGAGAGTTGGAGGTCCTTGTTGATCAAATCCTCAGAGTCGAGCCACAGATCTTTGGAACATTGGTCAGAAGCACCAGCCAGGCAGCCAAAACAGCCATGTGGCAGACCATCGTCGATGCTGTGAATGCTGTTGCGGACACCAGGAGGACCAAGCAGGATTGCCAGAACAGGTGGTACGATCTGCGGAGGAGGGTCAGAGCCAAGAGGCAGGAGGAACACGACCAGGCCAACGCCACCGGAGGAGGGCCCTCCCGCAGAGCCGTACAGTACCATCCCTGGGAGGAGAGGGTGATGGCCATACTGCCGGTGGAGGCAGTTGAAGGAGTAGAAGGACTCCGAGACCCGGGTGAGTACACAAACAACGCACCTCACATGGGGGGAACTGCAACCACAACCAAAATTACTAACAGGCACGCAACCACCACAAGCCATCGCATGACTCAACCACACTCCATGAGCAGGCACATGCCACTGCTGCCACCATGCCCCATGCACCCAGCTGGACAATGTCAAGTCACAGAAGACAACAACACATGACACGGTAACCCGGATGGCGGGAGGCTGGGCACAAAAAATCACATAGTGCGACTCCAAAGCAGACAACAATGCCCTCTGC
This sequence comes from Triturus cristatus, assembly GCF_964204655.1. NCBI lineage: Eukaryota > Metazoa > Chordata > Amphibia > Caudata > Salamandridae > Triturus > Triturus cristatus. Next base: position 140,225,487 of record NC_140579.1, on the reverse strand, counting down.
CCATATGGCCTAGGTCACAGCCAGACAAACACTGTGTCCCAACACAGGAATGACTTGCCAGCAAATGGCGGACGCCTTGCATCAACACATGGGGGTGAAGGCACTGTTTTGCACATGACAGCAGCTAATGAACAGCCAACATTGTGAAAGAGTGGCAGCACACACCACCACAGCAGCAGCGCACAGACACACAGCAGACAAAATGGGTGCCTGGAGATCAGAAACAAACTCACATCAACAGGCCAAGGGCCACTCAAAGATCTGCTAACAGTGTGTGCCCAGGAAGCTGGGCCAAGGTGACAGAGGGTGACACACGGAGGGAGGGAGAGGGGGACACAGAGGGAGGGAGAGGGGGACAGAGAGGGAGGGAGAGGGGGACAGAGAGGGAGGGAGAGGGGGACAGAGAAGGAGGGAGACACAGGAAGACGGACAGAGGGAGGAGGCTGACACACAGAGGGAGGGAGAGGGGGACAGAGAGGGAGGGAGAGGGGGACAGAGAGGGAGGGAGAGGGGGACAGAGAAGGAGGGAGACACAGGGAGAGCAAATCAGTCCTTTGGTGTGTGGGAATGTCTGCTCGTCAGCAGGTGGACTGCGTGCATGTAGACAAGGGTGGCCAGTGCCAGAACCCCCCCCTCTTCATCATGGCAAAACGCAGGGCCATGTCACAACCTGTACACGAGCACAAGGACAGCCACCTGCATCATATAAGTGTGTGGATCCACTCCATGTGCACATGTACAGTGCTACAAGGAAGGCGCAAATGCATGGCTCGCCACACCTGCACACTCCACTGCTGACTGCAGTCACACTTGACGCAGCAAGTAAGACTGTGCCACACATAGTTAAAGGGGCCAAATTGGTGCCCAAGGGACACACCCATGCACAAGTGCACTGTGAGTGGAATGCAAGACAGATCCTAATTCCAAGAGGAAATGTGCCAACTTTGAAACGGATGAAACATGGATGTTGCATGGACCAAAATTAACATTTTCTCTCTCACACACAGGTCAACGTCGTGCTGCACCCCCCAACACTGGGGGGGAACACTCACAGGACCCGGATCTGCAGGAGACCGATCCCACCGGCAGCGACCACTCTCACCACTCTGCGGACGACCCCGACCGACCTGGCCCCTCTGGTGTCCAACCACCTGCAGCACCTGCGTCAGGTACAACCGTGCCAACCACCACCCCCACTCCTGCCACATCCCAGGAGACACCCAGGATCCCTGCCCCAACACCACAATGCAGCCAGGCTCGCCAGGAGGGACACGGTGTCCCGGGCACCCAGGAGGAGGCAGGCGACAACGCCAATGCCACCCCTCAGGGGTCCCGGAGACCCGATGTGCCCACAAGGGCAGGCCAGACGCAAGTGGGCAGGGGTGGTGGGAGTGGAGGACGGCGGAGGCGCGAGCCTGACCAGTTGGCTGGGGATCCGGTATTTTCCCATGTCCGTAACATCCTGGACTCATACCGGCAGGACACCACGGGCATGGCCCAGGTTGTGTCCGTCCTCGAGGGGATCAAGGTCCAGCAGGCCCAGCAACATGCGGAGCTAATAGCCTGTCTACAGGTACACCAACGGAGGATGGAGGACAGACAGGCTGAGCAAGTGACGGCGTTCCAGGGGATTCACGCTACACTCCGTCGGATGGCCGACACCATGGCCGACCCTCCCTGTGCCAGAAGGCGGAGAACATCACCACCCACAGGGAGGGATCAGGAGGAGGAGGAGGAAACATCCGACGGAGCATCCCAGACGTCGTCACGGCCTGCTGCTGAGGTTCCCCGCAGGAAGCCGGGTCGTCCACGGAAAGGACCGTGAGGGTGGCTGCTACATCACCATCTCCCAGGACACCTGGCCTGGCACCTGGCCCACTGGAGCAACAGCATCACAGCATCAAGAGACATTCTCTGCCACATGGCCCTGCTGGTCACTGTTGACAAAGACTGTGGCATGGACTCTGAGGATTTCCAATGGCAAGGACACCAACTCCCCTACTGAACTTTGGATTCCCTAATCCCGGAAAGCCCCTCACTTTGTCCCCCCCCCCCCCCAATAATAAATCACACTATTAAGAGTAGATGCCTGCTGGTAGCATTATTACCTAACATGTGTCTTGTACAGTCTAAACATGCCTGAGTCATCTGTTCACTTCAACCATCCACACCCTGGGGCCTGAGTCTGGCACAGGACACATGGGTCACAGTTTATTAGGCAAGACAGACATGGAGCACCATACACACCCGTGATGGGCAGAACCAGCTGAGGGGGTGGCCGAACAACCGTGCTGACAGACACATTGAGTACAGCAACAGTCATGCGCAGAGGTCAGGGATCCTGGCCAGTGTCCTGGGGGGCACCCAGGTATGTGTAGACAGGTGGCAGAACCATGTCCTGCAAGCTTGAGTCCGGTGGATGCAGAGAATGGGGTCATGGACAACGTTGGATGCATGGGGATGGCACATGTCACAATACCCACACAGTCATGGACATCATGCCCAATACACAGTCTCAGCACACACACACAGCTTGCATCTTGCCACACGACACATTGACACATAGCCACAATCAGGCAATACCATGCCAGACATGCAGGATGCACCGTGCCAACACACCAGCATTGACTGAGAAGAGGCACCTTGGAGGCATAGGGACACCTTTATTAGTCATGTTTTTGGGATTGCAGAGGCAACTTGAAGTACACATGAACACATCATGTGGAGTAACATGTGGGTCCAACACTGGCACCCCCCTTCTGCAGCACAAATGCGTGATAGCCATGGAACTGGCACACAAGTGTCGGCTAACAGCTAAAACCCACAGCTGCACACGGAGAGCCTGACATACACCATAGATCCGCTGATGTGGAAGTCCCACGCCATGCCAAGACAATGTCAACCGTATGTGTCCGAGGGCAGTGTCACACACATTGATGCCATCATCACAATCCACTATCCCATCACTGATGACTGACAACCAGGCAGCCCATCTATTCAGGTGTACCCAGCTGCATGTCGTGTCCCATGGGGATGCCACATGACTGCAGAGGAACCAAACCCCGATCGGGGAAGTGTGCACAGATCGTGAACAACAGCCACACCCAATACACCCCAGATGCATCCCTTACCCCATGGAGACTTCCAAACGTGTCCGTGCCTGTAACGCTGAGTCAGCCCACGATGTCATGTCCATGAGGAATAGCAGTGCCACAACAATGCAACCAGCAAACGGCATGCGCAGGTACCTGGGGAAGAGAGACACACAAGAAGTCAGCCACAAAAAGCACAGCCACTTGCATGTGCATTTACTCGACACATGTATGGATGACAACATGCTAGGTCACAATTATGACTGGGGAAATACTACCATCACTGCCACCATCACTCCAGTGACACACCCACACACACCTCTGACCCACGTGCCATACATGCAGGTGGAGACACACATCACAACGCATGCCACACGGGGACCAATGCGTGCACACTCAGACCCTGGTACTCACCACTAAGCAAAGAAGTCGCGTATGAGCCGAGTCCGGATGTCCTCTTGCGGCTCCACATCCTCCACATCACTAGCCCCATTGCCAAGCCCTTCGTCCTCCACGGGTGGATGGTCCTCGTCATGTTGATTCAGGATGAGTGGCACAGCTCTTTCAACTGCCATGTTGTGCAGCATGCAGCAGACCATGAAGATCTTGCAGACCTTCGCCGGGGCATAAGGGAGTGCACCGCCGGTCTTGTGGAGGCACCGGAATCGGCTCTTCAGCATGCCAAACGTCCTCTCTATCACTCGCCTTGTCCGGCCATGGGCGGTGTTATAGCGGAGCTGGGCCGGCGTGATGGGGTTGCGGAGAGGTGTCAGCAGCCAAGGCATGTTGGGATAGCCAGCGTCCCCTACATGGGAAGCACATGGACATCGTTAGAACTGGTGAGGCGGTCGTGCTGGTCGGCTATACAGAATACAGGACAGACAGACTGTACCCACCAACAACACATGCCCGTTCGTTGCGCAGCTGCATCATCATATCAGGCATCCCGCTACGCCTCATGATGTAGGCATCGTGTGCTGACCCTGGGAAACGAGCACAGACATGTGAAATCACCATATTGGACAGACACACCACAAGGGCATTGATGGAGTGGTAGTGCTTCCGATTGCGGTACGCCACCTCCCGTGCGTGTGGTGGTACCAAACCTACATGTGTCCCATCTATGGACCCAATGACATGGGGCATCCCTCCCAGGGCATAGAATCCACGCTTGACCTCAGTCATCTGTTCAGGGGTTGGGAACTTGATGAAGTCATCCAGGTGAATCAACATGGCCTCCAAGAAATCATGCAGCACACCGCTGAACATGCTCTGGGACATGCCACCAACATGAGCTATGGTATTTTGGAAGGTACCCGTGGCAAGAAAATGTAGGGCAGCCATTACCTTCAGCTGGGGTGTCAGTGCCGTAGGATACCTGTGCTGCGGTTGCAGGTGTGGTGCCAGTCTCGCCGTCAGCTCCAGAATCAACGGTTGGGTGAAGCGGTAGAGCCGGATCCTGTCATTCTCCTGCATGGTAGCCAAGTCTGGAATTCTTCGGGCAAGAGGCGGCGCTCTGCAGTAATTTGGAAGTGACAAGGAAGAGTGAGTGCACTACGAGAACAACTCATGTCTACTGAGCACATGTAAATCTGGCAATACACACATGCTACATAGGGAGTCAGGTATGTGCTACATGCCCAGGACACGTATGGATGCAAGGTGACACTCCTTCCAAGACCCAGCTACACACGGTGATTGAGAACCTCCCCATGCCACGCCATGGAAATAGCTGTGTCCCAGTGCAAGTGCACAGCCCGACGCAAGACAGGAGTGACATACACCCACACATCAGCAGAAGTGGGATGCCGATTGCAGAGACTGGTAGCGGAACACTGGAGCCACAGGTCACATGACATTACACTAGTCCAGCCCACACACCTTGCCATGAAGGTGCACATGTCATGACTCACCACACATTCCTTGTGAGGATGCTGACATGGCCTTGTCACGCTACTCCGTGTCCCATGCATACATGTGCACCTCACATCCGATAACACATGTGGCATGGTGTGCGGAACAGTGTGCAATGACAATCTACACACAGCCACATGTTGGTTGCTGCAACGGCTGCAGCTTTTGAGGGTGCTACAACATCAACCTGATGTAAATCCCGGACACATATATGACATAGTCACATTGTGCACTGTGGGTAGTGACAAGTCATGTGTCATGAACCCTGTACCGGGCATCATGGGACACTTCCGTGTGTTGGTGTCCATGCCATGCCAGTGACGCTCACCCCAAGTGCGCAGTCCCACATGCACACATGTCAAAGGAGTCAAGGGCATGCCTGGCACACATTGCACCATCACACAGTACACCTGTACACATCTCATCATACATCTGGTGCCTTCTCCACTCAGGAGGCATGTTCCACATCACAGCCTGTGACACCTGTGCCCCACACATGTAGTAATGCACAGACGATGCCTTGATGTCCATTCCTGGACAAGTATGTCCATCCATGGACAAGTATGTCCATCCATGGACAAGTATGTCCATCCATGGACAAGTATGTCCGCCCTATTCCTACCTGTGTGTCGCCTATCACCACAGTGATGTGTAAAAACCGCCGTACTGCTGCTGAGAGGGCCTGTGCATGTTCCCAAATCACTGTGGGAGTGCTGCCGTATGTGTACCCATCGTGATGGCGAGCGTACAGGCATTTGTACGGTCCGTAGCACTACGAGTACGCATACGCGTGCAGACCCATAGTGATAGGGCCGTACACACGCATGTACGCTCACTATCACTATGGGTCTGCACGCGTATGCGTACCCGTAGTGGTACGGACCGTACACTCGCATGTACGCTCACTATCACTATGGGTCTGCACGCGTATGCGTACCCGTAGTGGTACGGACCGTACACTCGCATGTACGCTCACTATCACTATGGGTCTGCACGCGTATGCGTACCCGTAGTGGTACGGACCGTACACACGCATCTACGCTCACTATCACTATGGGTCGGCACGCGTATGCGTACTCGTAGTGATAGTGAGCGTAGATGCGAGTGTACGGTCCGTACCACTACGGGTACGCATACGCGTGCAGACCCATAGTGATAGTGAGCGTAGATGCGAGTGTACGGTCCGTACCACTACGGGTACGCATACGCGTGCAGACCCATAGTGATAGTGAGCGTACATGCGAGTGTACGGTCCGTACCACTACGGGTACGCATACGCGTGCAGACCCATAGTGATAGTGAGCGTAGATGCGAGTGTACGGTCCGTACCACTACGGGTACGCATACGCGTGCAGACCCATAGTGATAGTGAGCGTACATGCGAGTGTACGGTCCGTACCACTACGGGTACGCATACGCGTGCAGACCCATAGTGATAGTGAGCGTACATGCGAGTGTACGGTCCGTACCACTACGGGTACGCATACGCGTGCAGACCCATAGTGATAGTGAGCGTAGATGCGAGTGTACGGTCCGTACCACTACGGGTACGCATACGCGTGCAGACCCATAGTGATAGTGAGCGTAGATGCGAGTGTACGGTCCGTACCACTACGGGTACGCATACGCGTGCAGACCCATAGTGATAGTGAACGTAGGCATGCATGTACGGGCCGTTGCCATGCATTTGGGGTGCCCTAGGGCCCCGAAACGCACCGTACCTGTGTGTGATGCTCCAAATTACATAGGGGACAAGTATTAAGGCCTACATGCATGCTGGTTGTCATGGTGACCAAGTTCAAATTTCGAAATTGTTCTGGAAGGTGCACAGCAGAAGTCAGTTGGAATTCTTCTACTTTGTTGCAATGTGTTTGTGGGGCTGACATCATGCAGGAGAATGAAACCGATAGAGAACCCACAGACTGCTAGGTTTGAAGGGATTGGTGGAAACATAGGATGCAAATGTGAGTGACCAATCACTCTGTACTCCTGTGCATGAGACTGGGCAGAAGGGCACATATAAGGCAGCCAGGTCCCATGAGGGAGCACTTGCCTGCACATCTTTGCATTCGTCGACCCAGCTGCTGCTACTGATTCCCTGGAACCATGTCAAGGGCTGTGGAGAGGACACAGCCATTCACCCTGGAGGAGAACATGGCTCTGCTGGATGTGATCCTCCCACAGTACTCCATGCTGTATGGGCGACCAGGGTATCAGGTGAGTGCATAGGCCACTGCCACAGACTGTCCCTATGTTGTGACTGTGACTTCTGCCATTGCGTCCAGGTGTGACACACATGCCATGTACTGTCGGGAGGGTCCCAGGGGGGGGGTGCCTGATGTCTCCCAGCAGTGCCCTGAGACAGGAGGGGTGGGGGCCTATCACTCACAGCAGTGCCCTGAGACAGGAGGGGTGTGTGCAGAGTCCTCCCAGCAGTGCCCTGAGACAGGAGGGGTGTGTGCAGAGTCCTCCCAGCAGTGCCCTGAGACAGGAGGGGTGTGTGCAGAGTCCTCCCAGCAGTGCCCTGAGACAGGAGGGGTGTGTGCAGAGTCCTCCCAGCAGTGCCCTGAGACAGGAGGTGTGGGGGCCTATCACTCACAGCAGTGCCCTGAGACAGGAGGGGTGGGGGCCTATCACTCACAGCAGTGCCCTGAGACAGGAGGGGTGGGTGTGATGCACAGTGTGAGCCTTGATCATTGATTGTGACATTGCCATCATTCCACCTGTGTACCCACTGTGGCACGTACTGCTTTTGCCCTCACCAGGGGATGATGTCCCTATGACAAAGGTGCAATGCGTTGGCTGCATGACATGCCTTGTTGTAACCAGCTAATTTGTACCCATATGTCTCTCTGTGACATGTGGCTGGTGTATTGATGTGGTGTCACTTGTTCCTCCTCACAGGTAGGCGCCACTGCCAAGGAGCAGATCTGGCTGACCGCCGTCAGTGCCGTGAGGGGTGTGGATGGTCGAAGGCGGAGCCTGCCCCAGGTGAGGAAACGCTGGCAGGATATCCGGTGCTGGACGCGGAGGATTGCACGGCTCCTGCTGGGGGACTCACCTGAGAGCCACAAGAACCGCGGCCGCCGCCGTCTGAGCCACCTCCACAGGCGTGTGCTGCCGGTGGTCTTTCCAGACCTGGAGAGGCGCTTACAGGCGATGCAGCAGCCGGAAGGGGGTAGGTACATTTGTGTTTGTTGTGTGTCACCGGCATTTGTAAGGGCACAGTAGCATGAATTCACTGGCAGGGTTTAAAGGTGCTGTGCAGATCCTGTTTGCCCCAGTATAGCGCTGTGCCCCTGCCACCCTTCCCCTCCTTGCAATGTGTTCCCTGGTCTGTGTGTAGTCACTCCTTCACAAGGTAATGTAGGCTGGCGCTTTGTCCACGAGAACAATGACTGTAGCATCATGTGTGGGGGTGGTGTGTAACAGGTTGTGGGACCTTGCCTGTGCACTGTCAAGTTCACTGCATGTGGGTTCCATGTCAGTTGCCACTGATGCTGACTCCAGACATGGGAGTTGGTCTCTCATGTGTCATGCCTTACAGCGCGCATGTCCTATGTAGTGGCCTGTGACATGATGTGCATGAGTGTGCGATACACATAGTGCAGGGATGGTGACGTGTGTTGCAGTCATTACCATTCAGTAGCATGTAGTTGCGTACCCACTACTGTCCCCTGGGGCACCTTTTCCTCAGTGGTGTATGTGTCATCATAAACGTGGCCAATCTCAGTGTCTACAGCGTAGGTTGTGCTCTGTGCCATTGTCCCCTGTCACCATGTATATTGACGTGCTATTTTGTACAGGTGTCCACTGTGCAGCCTGACCTGATTGTCCTTCTTCATACTCACAGTTGCCAGTGCCTGTGTGTCTTTTTCTACTCATCTGAGGATGGGCACTGGTACCTCATTATTTGTACAGGCGCACCTTGGCTGTTTGGCGTCCAATCTTGCTTTTTGCCTGCCCCTGTGTGTATCACCCAGACTATGAGATGTTGGTGCCACCTGTGTCTCAACAATTTGCCTCGTGTAGGGTCTTGTTGGGGCGGGCAATGCCTATGTGTTGACTCCTGATTTCCACTTGCTGGGTCTGGGCAATGTGTGATGTTTGTCTGGACACACACGCAAGGTGCAGTGACCGAGTCATGTTGTGCATGTTTTCAGCATTACCTATGCAGCATGTGTCTCAAGTTCATGGATATGCTCCCTGGTCATCGGTATTATTGCCAACGCTGTGTGGTGCAGATGCAGTGCTGGATTGTCCCCAGGGCCTGGGTGCTATGTCAGACTCCGTTTCCTGTGTTTAGCTATTGTCTCATGCTCTCCATGGTATTTCAGTGGCATGGTGGCTCAACCAACTGTGTGTTTCATGCCCTACATCGGTACCCTGTTCAGTAGATGTTAGGGATCTTCCTTTTCAGGCCATGCAATGTTACCTATGTAGATTGGACTCATGTGACAGATGTGTACAGGTGTCTGATTAATTTCTGTCTCTCCACCCTGCCCACAGCATCGTCGGGGGACACAGAGGGAGACATGGACACAGACCAGGCGGAGGGACCGAGCACCAGTGCCAGCCGTGACATCGGGTCTGGCACATCGAGTGGGACAGAGGCGGAGGAGAGTGTGGCCGAGGACCTGTCGACTGGCACATCAGACTACGAAGCTGACAGGTCCGAGGAGGATGTCTCCGAGTGGGCGGAGGCTGCACCAGCAGCTGACAGCGGAACAACACCTCGCACCGCCCCCTCAGTTTCCACCAGCCGCCTCCCACTTGCTCGTGTCCCTTCCCAGCGTGCCCGGTCACAGCATGTCTCCTTCCTGCCAGGCACCGCACCCCCTGCCCCTGTCTCCACTGCTGCCGCCAATGCAGAGTCTGTGGACATCCAGCGGCAACTGCAGGTTGGTCAGGCTGCGATCCTTAATGTCCTCCATGCCCACGGCAAAACCCTCACCAACATCGAGGCTTTCTTGGAGGGCATTCATTCATCGCAGGCTGACCAACGCAACTTGCTGAGGTCCATAGACTCCACACTGACTGCAGCAGTGGGTCTCCTGCAGTGCGACCTCCCCCCACCTACCCCTGCCCCATCCACACTTCCCACTCCCAAGCCTGTCCCACGTACACCCAGACGTCGGCATGCACCCACATCAACGGACACGGGCACCACACCAGCAGGGAAGGTCCACCGCACTCCTCCTGACACGCACACACAGGGTGAGGTAGGCACACCCACTGGGTCGGGGGGCAAACGTGTGACACGCAGCCATAGTGGGAGTCCGCATTCCACCCAGTCCACTCCCTCCAAATCCCCTCCCCTCAGCTCTCCTGGCCACATCTCCCCCAAGGACTCCTTCATGGCCGCTCTGTCCCTGAGCCCCACAGTTACACCACCACGCAAGCGGTCAAGGAGGTCCCCGGTCAGGGTGGTTGAGTCTCCCCCCCTGTCTCTACCCTCCCCCGGTGGCGCTGCGACCCATCCCTCTGACCCCCCCCCCTCCTTGGGGCCTGAGGTCCCTTCGGGTGCAGGGGACTCCCTGGAGGACCTTGCAAAGGTGTGTAGTGCCATCCTGGCCTCCGCCTTTGGCACTGACCCACCCCCTGTGGTGGAGTCCTCCATCCCTGCACCCACAACGCCGCCCCTTTGCCCTGATGTCCCTGCGGTGCCTGTTGCTTCCCCCCCCCCTGATGCCCTCACCAGTGTGGAAGACGATGCCATTTGACTGTGCAGGCAAGGTAGGGGACACGCATCCCACTGTGTCCCCCATCCAGCTGAGAATCATTGACTGCCCTATGGGCTTTGTGAAGATTGTACTGCCTGCGATCCACGGACATTGTGCTCATGCTGAATAAAGCTTAATTTTGTTTTCATTATCACACTACTGCTATGCTGGTATTGGTGTTGGTGGGGCTGCGACATGGTTTTGGGTGGTGTGTATGGGTTTGGGTGTGTGGGATATGTAGTGGTGTACTGCTCATTGGTGGGACCCTGGGATCTGTGTGCCATCACAAGGTGTTGGCTAACTTTCTTTGTTCATGTGAGCAGTTACTGCATGGTGCACTTGTCCCAGGGTGTATTCCTTCCTCTGTGTACCCAGCTTTCTTCCCTGCAGGGTGTTCCCAATGTTTAGCGCAGAGCTGTGTCTACATGAGCTGTGTGTGTGACGGAGCCCTTCTACTTTGGCCATGCATGCAGGGCCATGTGTCCACCTGCAACAATCGTGGCATCCTTGGTGATCACTGTACTTGTGTGTGGAGTCTGTTGACATGTGTTCATGGGGACATGTTCCCTTGTAGCCAGTATGTATGTGGATAATTCTGGCCTCACACACATGTGTTACACCCCTCCTGTCTCAGGGCACTGCTGGGAGGACTCCACACCCACCCCTCCTGTCTCAGGGCACTGCTGTGAGTGATAGGCCCCCACCCCTCCTGTCTCAGGGCACTGCTGGGAGGACTCTGCACCCACCCCTCCTGTCTCAGGGCACGGCTGGGAGGACTCCACACCCACCCCTCCTGTCTCAGGGCACTGCTGTGAGTGATAGGCCCCCACCCCTCCTGTCTCAGGGCACTGCTGGGAGGACTCTGCACCCACCCCTCCTGTCTCAGGGCACTGCTGGGAGGACTCCACACCCACCCCTCCTGTCTCAGGGCACTGCTGGGTGGACTCTGCACACACACCTCCGATTTCAGGATATGTACGCTTGGAACATACACGGTGGGGGTACGCTCAATGCATTCGAGGTGAGGGTACGAGTCTACTTACACTGGTGTGGTGGGGGTACGCTCAATGCATTCGAGGTGAGGGTACGAGTCTACTTACACTGGTGTGGTGGGGGTACGCTCCATGCATACGCGGGTGAGGGTACGGGTCGAACTTACACTGTTGGGCCGGGGGTACGCTCCTTGCATACGCGGGTGGGGGTACGGGTCGTACTTACACTGTTGGGCTGGGGGGTACGCTCCTTGCATACGCGGGTGGGGGTACGGGTCGTACTTACAATGTTGGGCTGGGGGGTACGCTCCATGCATACGCGGGTGGGGGTACGGGTCGTACTTACACTGTTGGCATGGGGGGTACGCTCCATGCATACGCGGGTGGGGGTACGGGTCGAACTTACACTGTTGGGCCGGGGGTACGCTCCTTGCATACGCGGGTGGGGGTACGGGTCGTACTTACACTGTTGGGCTGGGGGGTACGCTCCTTGCATACGCGGGTGGGGGTACGGGTCGTACTTACACTGTTGGGCTGGGGGGTACGCTCCTTGCACACGCGGGTGGGGGTACGGGTCGTACTTACACTGTTGGGCTGGGGGGTACGCTCCATGCATACGCGGGTGGGGGTACGGGTCGTACTTACACTGTTGGGGTGGGGGGTACGCTCCTTGCATACGCGGGTGAGGGTTCGAGTCGTACTTACACTGTTGGGGTGGGGGGTACGCTCCATGCATACGCGGGTGGGGGTACGGGTCGTACTTACACTTTTGGCATGGGGGTGCGCTCCATGCATACGCGGGTGGGGGTACGGGTCGTACTTTCACTGTTGGGGTGGGGGGTACGCTCCTTGCATACGCGGGTGAGGGTTCGAGTCGTACTTACACTGTTGGCATGGGGGGTGCGCTCCATGCATACGCGGGTGGGGGTACGGGTCGTACTTTCACTGTTGGGGTGGGGGGTACGCTCCTTGCATACGGGGTGGGGGTAGGGGGTAGCGTGGGGACATATCCGTCCCCACGCTATGTGATGTTTGTGCGGCCCGTACCCAGGCCTTTGCCACGTGGGTGCGATCCGTCCCGCCATTGTTGGGGTGACGTGTGTGGGCGTGGTCAGACTCGTACCCACGCTCTTCAGGCGTGGGTACGGGACGTACCTGTCTGGTTGTGTTGCCGGTTCGCGTGGTGACGGACTTCCGTTGTGGCGGTCGCTGGCTTATCAGGACACGCCCCCACCCCCTCGTGGTGACCAGGGCATGGGAGTCAGGTATGTCCAGGCCATGTGTGGTGTGTGACTTATGTGGTTGTTTTGTGGCCTGCCCTGGTCGTGCCACCCCCACCCCACCCCACTTTCCCCCCTCCCTTAGTTATTCTGACCTTCTGCGGCGTCTGCGTCGTAACCTGTAGAGGAGGTGGACTGCTATGAGGGCAGGGATGACTCGTAGGTTCGGGTCCATGTCTGTCCGTCGCGTACTGGTACTCCTTGCTCGCATCGTCCTGTCGCGTACGGGTCCTCCTTGATCGCGTCGTCCTGTCGCGTACGGGTCCTCCTTGGTGGCGTCGTCCTGTGTGTCCGTCACGTACTGGTCCTCCTTGTTCGCGTCGTCGTCTGTCCGTCGCGTACTGGTGGTCCTTGTTCGCGTCGTCCTGATTTCCCGGCAGTTTTTGGCTGCCGCAAAATATTCACCGTGCGGGGTGACGTCGGTGCGAATCGTGATTCCTGGGTCGTGAATGGCTGGCTGCGAGCGTCCCGACGTCAAGTCGGCGCTTTCCCGGATCGCATTGGTAGGTGTTTTTTTGTTCGGTCGGGCTTTTTTACGATTCGTACGGTAATGGTGTACCCGTGCGAATCGTAATTCCTTGTTTGTAAAAATTGACGACCGGGTACGCGTCGGGCGGAGATTGTGCTCCGTCCGACGGTTCGTACCCGGTTTTTACCGGATCGTGATCGGCACCAAACTGTTTGATTGGGTAAAAATTGCTGCAGGTTTATTACATGCACTGTTATGTAATAGGTGGGTTATCTTACGGGCGATCCAAGGGCAGGCAACCAACTGGGCTGCCTGCCCGCCTGATGAGCCGGGCAGCACTGGGGCTAACCCCGCCTTTGCTGCCGTCCAAGTGATTCTCTTACAGGATCACGTGACCGTTGGTAACTTCTACTCACGCCCCTTCCCGGGGAGGAGCGTCGCATAGCAAACCCCCCGGTTGTTCAGGCCCACAACCGCCCAAAGGACTAGTGGGGCGCCGACACGGCATCCAGGACCCTCCCATGAGGCTCTGCGGATTTGGCTCAGGCACCCTGTAGGAAGGTGGATATCTGACTATGGTTACCCCCAAATTTTTGCCTAGTGTCTAGCTGGTTTTTCGACTTAGTTGGCCTGAGATCCTGCTATTCAGGATCTCAGCCTGGCTGTTCTCTCTTTAAAATGGACTCCATGTACCCTAGGTACATACCCAATTGGTTGGATCACCCTGTCAGCCCCTGTACCAGTGTACACTAGGTACCCAGGGCATTGGTGTACCCAAGGCCTGCCAAGGGCTGCAGCATGTATTATGCCACCCCAGGCTTGGCCTAACAATTTGACACAACTGGCTGATCACTCAGCTGGGGTAAGTTGGTGTAATCACCTCTTACTTAGGTGTAGTATACCTATACCTAACCTTAAATGGGACACCTGGTAACCTATAAGTCACTCCTATGGCAGGCCTTAACAATCCTGAAGGCAGAGTGCTTGGTTCCATGTGAGATGGTGCTCTGGCATGAGCTGAGCCTGTCTGCAGTGGTCGGAACAACTTCCTTCTACTGTTTCCAGATATCGTCATACCATATACTCTTAAGTGCATTATGAACCTCGCGGTTAAATGCTATCTTTGGTTTGGCTTTATCAAAACATGTCGAGTAAGGTGTCATACGAATTGGAATACTAACCCCTCGCCAATTCTGGCGACGGGGTTAGCATTCCACCCTTCTAGAGGGACACGACATGTACAGTGCCTGAAACCCGGGTAAAATCAGACATAGCCTCAGCTCCACAAAATGGATGCTGCCACCACAGACACAAGTCTGCCCTCCTGCTGCTGGGAGTCCTTTCAGCTTGGGAGGTGTGGACAAAGGGTTTCCTGCCAGGGGAGGTGCGTGCACCACCCCAGACAGGATTTTGTGTATTGGTCAGGTAGGGCTTGAAAGAAACCAGACATGCCTGTGGCTCACAAGGAGCCTCGGTGCATATGCCAGTTCAAACCGGTCCTGGGGCACACCAGTCCCGGGCCTGGGGCGAGCTGGACAAAGGATTGGGGGTGTAACCACCCCCCTTCCTGGTCCCACCCATAGGGAGGGACCTAGCAGGTAGTCCGGCCCCTAGAATCCGAATAAAGGTAGGAGCTGTGTCCTAAGACTTCAGACATCCTGGAATCAACTTAAAACTAAGAAGAAGACGGGAACTTCGACATTCTGCTGCACAGAAGACTGAAGAAAATCTCCCCTGTGGTCAGGGAGTGACCACCTTGCTAACGCAAGCACCATCCAGCGAATCAACGTCTGCTTTGCCGCCGCCTCCCGCCGGAGCCCGAGCCCAGAGACTGACAAGACCTGGACCTCCAGACCTCTCACCGCCCGATCCACAGTCCCTGCAAAGAGGAGACCCGTGGAGGCACCGAGACACGTGGAGCCAGCCATCTTGAAACGACTACGACAAGCTGACCAGTGCAACAACCGAGGCTCCCTCCAAGTTGTGCTTTGGGTCCTGAGAAGCCCAACCCTCGAGCAGCATCTGCACCAAAGGTGAGCCCTCCAGCATCTCCACGATCTGCGTGGGGCCCTTCTGCATTTTGCCACTCGACGCGCCTAACCGGTTGCTGGCCCGCTGGCTAGTGGCCATCTTGGCGACGAAATCTACGACAAACACCGCTGGTCTGGTTGCTCCAGACTGGCCCTTGCTCCCCTCCAAAGGAGCAGTTCCTTTGACCTTGCTGGTCAGAACCATCAGCTTAAACTCCTTGCCTACAACAATTGCTTTTGCCAAGGCTTGTTTGCTTCGATCAAGTCGCCGACACCGCCGACAGCGAGAGCCTGCGTGGGACAGCTCGTGACTCGACTCCTGGACGTCGTCGACCTTCAGGGACCACGTGGCTGCAGAGTCAAGCTACACCTTCCTTCCTGTTTGCACCCGACATCGCCTGGTACCCCCCTGGTGCCACGCTGGTCACTGGCTAGTGACTGTGAACACTGTCCCCTCTGCTTACAGGTCTTCAACATCTCCGATCCACTCTTGGATCCACTGCATCTCTTCCCGACCGACCGCCTGCAGCACTTTTGTCTACAGGCCCCACGGAACCGATAGAAGAAACCCGACGCACTTCGAGGCCTATGCACCCGCTTCCTGTGGGTGAGGTAAAGCTGGCACTCCTGTGCCCAAGTGTAGTATTACATCTCTAGTGCCTGTGTTCCAAATCTTAAGTTCCTAGGTCATCCGGAAGATTCCTTTTGCAGTAACTTTGTACTTTTTACGCACCCATTGAAACCTATGGGAGCACGCGTGTGACTATTTGCTCTGCACACGCCACCCGTGGACCTCCTGGTCACTAACTGACGTTAGCTCCTTGTAGGCCCAGCGATTCTAGAGGCCCTAGGCCTTTTCCCTTTTCTGTTCGTGGTACTTATACCACTATTTTAGTATATGGTTTGAGTGGCCACCAGGGCCTATCCATATAACGTGCAACTTCTGTGTATTCTGTGATAATCTTGTTTGACGATTTGTGCTCCTGTGCTCATAAAGAGACTAGGGGTTACTTTGAGAAATAAATACATATATATTTTGAATATATATCTGTGTGGTGTCCTTTCATTGGTATAAAAGGGGGTTACTATTGGTAAAACAGCTTGCTTAACACGCATCACGAGTTTAGCCTCAAAGACTGCTTAGCCTACGCTACCACTAGGGCAGCTAGTCCGAAAAGGTTGACTTACAACCACACCATAAGGGTTGCTTGGCATGGTACAAGGTGGTCACTAGAACTAGTGAACAGCATATACCAGGCCAACTTCTCACATTGGTGAGCAGCGGTTGGATTTGAGCTTGCTGTGTT
The DNA here is from genome assembly GCF_964204655.1 of Triturus cristatus. Taxonomy (NCBI): domain Eukaryota; kingdom Metazoa; phylum Chordata; class Amphibia; order Caudata; family Salamandridae; genus Triturus; species Triturus cristatus. The sequence continues at coordinate 140,208,680 of NC_140579.1, read as the reverse complement.
TTACCATTGTAATCTCTTGGTTACCAATTGAAAGATCACATAGGTACCTGTAGGTACATATAAAACAAGATTAGATATACTTAAGTTCTACTGAACTTAGTTGTGGTAGAGCAAAGGGAGTAGCACACCCTGACTACAACTACTAGATAGGTTTAGTAGGTAAACCCAAGTGTAGGTAGATTGCAACACATCCACCCACACTTAAGAGCAATGGCTGGGGCAGAGGGGTCCACTGTACCCATCTCTGTTGAGAGTGACCCCCCGAGGGCACCATCCATCTATGCTACCCTTAATCAAAATGAGCTCAGGCAGCTGGCAACTCTTAGAGGCCTTAAACAGCCCAAGAACCCTACCTCTGCTTTGCTCAGAGAGCTCTTGCAAGAAGATGAAAATCAAAAAGAGCTCAGGAAAGCTTCCCAGTTAGCCCCCTTAGGGACAGGAACAGGAGGCCCCCCTTCTGAAGATGCCACTGAGGTACCCCTTTCCAATAGTCACCCCTTAGATGGGATGCCTACCACAGAGGATGAGAGTGAAAAGGATACTGACAGTAGTGAGGATGAAGGGAGAACTAGCCCAGTGCCAAGTGTTATACTTGGCCCAGCTAAACTAAGGCTATTGGGGACTGACAGTGGGTTCACCCCACTGGATCTCCCCAGTGGACTTAACACAGGGCTTGGAAGGCAAAGGAATCGCTCAGGTGACTCCAATGCTTCCCATGGCTCTAGAGGCTCTCAAGGTCACTCCAGGAGAAGGATGACCACCCCTCAGAGGAGGGAACATGAGGCCAAGATGCAAGAAGCCCAGCTGAGGATCAGGAAGCAGGAGCTAGAAGTAGCCCTGATGGAAGAAAAACTGAGCAAGGCTAGGCAGCATAGAGAGAGTGGGTCTATACCCACTGGTGGCAGCAATGTCCCTAGGGACAAAGATAGGGTCTTTGACAATAGGAACCTGTCCAAGATTGTGCCCCCCTACAAAAGTGGGGATGACATCCACAAATGGATGACTGCTCTTGAGAGAGCCTGCAAAGTGCAGCAGGTTCCTGAAGACCAGTGGGCAGCAATCTTATGGCTCTCCTTTGAGGGGAGAGGCAGAGATAGACTCCTCACTGTTAGAGAAGAGGATGTCAGAAATTACAGAGTCCTGAAGAGTGTCCTAGTTGATGGGTTAGGCTTAACCACTGAACAGTACAGGTTAATGTTCAGAGACACCCAGAAGACACAGACTCAGGACTGGTCTGAATATGTGGAATGTGCCACTAAGGCTTTGGAGGGTTGGTTGCTGGGAAGTAAGGTGTCTGATTATACAGGATTGTACAATTTGATGATGAGAGAGCAGATTTTAAGTAATTGTCAAAACCAGCTTCTCCATCAACACCTGGTAGACTCAGATTTGACCTCTCCCCAAGAATTGGGAAAGAGGGCAGATAAATGGGTCAGGACCAGGATCAGGCCTAAAAACCAGGGTGGTGACCAAAAGAAAGATACCACCAAGCCTCAAGAGAGGGGTGGGGATAAAGAAAAAGAGAAACCTTCCTCAGGGCCCCAAAACTCCACACAGGGTGGTGGGTCCCAAGCTCCCTCCTCTACCACAGCCAAAAAGCCCTACTGCCATGAGTGTAAAACTCCTGGGCATTGGAAAACTGACAGCGGTTGCCCAAGGGCTAAAAACAAAACTGTTCCTCCAATTACTCCTGTCACACCACCTATTACTGTCAGCAGTAATCCCCCAGGTGGTGGGAGTGCCCCCAGAAATCTGGGTGGGTTTACTTGGGGAACACAGGGGGACCCTGGCTTAGCCAATTCCCCTGCAGCAGATACTCTTGTCTGTGATGGTGGCATGGGGTTTGCCAACTTCACTGCCTGTCCCAACACTTTGGGTAGGTACAGACAGGAGCCCTACATCAATGGTACAAAAGCTGAGGCCTACAGAGACACTGGAGCTAGCATCACAATGGTGGCCCATTGGCTAGTTCCCTCTGAGCAGCTTTTGCCTGGTTTCTCCTACCAGGTGACCAACATTGATGGCAAACAGAACAGTCATCCCATGGCAGAGGTATGTCTCAGCTGGGGAGGTGTCACTGGCCCTAAAAGGGTGGCAGTGTCCCCAACCTTGCCTGTAGACTGCTTACTGGGGAATGACTTAGAACTCTCAGCTTGGGCTGGAGTTGAACAAGACACCCATTCTAAAATGGTAGGCCTGTCACAAAAGGGTAGGGGGGTTGTGCCATTCACAACCCCTGTCCAAATAGATTTCCTCCCTGAAAAGGTTGGAAGGGCAGTGGTAGCCACAGCCCAGGCACAGACAGACTTCCCTGTAGAGACTGGCAGAGCTGTGACAGTCACAGCTCAAACACAAACTGAGTGCCCCCCTGAAAAGGTTGGCAAGGCTGTAATGGTCTCAGCCTATACTCAGACTGACATAGGTGTAGTGAAGCCTGAAACAATGGATCACTCCACACAAACTGAGAGTAGTGGGGAGGAAGAAAAGTCTCCCTCTCCCCAGACATTAGGAAAAGGTCAGCCTCCTCAGGGATCTGACCTCACCCCTTGTGAAGGAACTGCCCCAGAGGTAGCCAGGCCTGGCCTGGCAGAGCCTCTGATGTCAGTGGCCCCTTCCAAGGTGGGACCCAGTCTGGTGCAGGTAGCCTGCCTCTCTCTACCCTGCCTCAGTCAGCCCAGGGCTGCAGAGGTCAGGGAGGCCAGTGGACCCCCAGAGGGCCCCTGTCCACAAGAACCCCCCCATCAAAAGAATGAGGATTGCCTGGCTAGTAGCCCTAGTCAGGTGATGGGTAAAAACATTCCTGAGGGATCTCCTTTACAGGTAGTTAGGGACCTCCCCCAGAGGGATTCTGTTGGGCACAGGCAAACCTGGGACCTTAGGGCCCCAAACCTGACCTGTCCCTCCAGTAAGCCCACAAAAGGGACCCAGCCTCCAGCTTTAGGTAGCCAGAGGCTGACCCTGAGAGCACAGTGCAACTCAGTTAAGGAAAGAAAGGCATCCATGGTGGAGGGGGATTGGAGGAAGCTGAGGCCTCACTTTGAGGACACTCACTTCAGTACTCCATCTCAACACCAGCCTTTTACTTTGCCAAGACACACCAAAGGTAGAGATTCCCTATGGTGGAGACCCTCTGATACCCTTAGGGTGAGGGATTGCTTAGTGGACCATGAGACAGGGGGTAACCATGCCAGTGCTGGTTCCTCCTTATATGGCCACTTGGGCAATATAGGCTTACCTGGTCAAGGTCAGCCTTATCTCCCTTCGTTTGGGGGGGGGTTGTGTAGGAAGGTGGATATCTGACTATGGTTACCCCCAAATTTTTGCCTAGTGTCTAGCTGGTTTTTCGACTTAGTTGGCCTGAGATCCTGCTATTCAGGATCTCAGCCTGGCTGTTCTCTCTTTAAAATGGACTCCATGTACCCTAGGTACATACCCAATTGGTTGGATCACCCTGTCAGCCCCTGTACCAGTGTACACTAGGTACCCAGGGCATTGGTGTACCCAAGGCCTGCCAAGGGCTGCAGCATGTATTATGCCACCCCAGGCTTGGCCTAACAATTTGACACAACTGGCTGATCACTCAGCTGGGGTAAGTTGGTGTAATCACCTCTTACTTAGGTGTAGTATACCTATACCTAACCTTAAATGGGACACCTGGTAACCTATAAGTCACTCCTATGGCAGGCCTTAACAATCCTGAAGGCAGAGTGCTTGGTTCCATGTGAGATGGTGCTCTGGCATGAGCTGAGCCTGTCTGCAGTGGTCGGAACAACTTCCTTCTACTGTTTCCAGATATCGTCATACCATATACTCTTAAGTGCATTATGAACCTCGCGGTTAAATGCTATCTTTGGTTTGGCTTTATCAAAACATGTCGAGTAAGGTGTCATACGAATTGGAATACTAACCCCTCGCCAATTCTGGCGACGGGGTTAGCATTCCACCCTTCTAGAGGGACACGACATGTACAGTGCCTGAAACCCGGGTAAAATCAGACATAGCCTCAGCTCCACAAAATGGATGCTGCCACCACAGACACAAGTCTGCCCTCCTGCTGCTGGGAGTCCTTTCAGCTTGGGAGGTGTGGACAAAGGGTTTCCTGCCAGGGGAGGTGCGTGCACCACCCCAGACAGGATTTTGTGTATTGGTCAGGTAGGGCTTGAAAGAAACCAGACATGCCTGTGGCTCACAAGGAGCCTCGGTGCATATGCCAGTTCAAACCGGTCCTGGGGCACACCAGTCCCGGGCCTGGGGCGAGCTGGACAAAGGATTGGGGGTGTAACCACCCCCCTTCCTGGTCCCACCCATAGGGAGGGACCTAGCAGGTAGTCCGGCCCCTAGAATCCGAATAAAGGTAGGAGCTGTGTCCTAAGACTTCAGACATCCTGGAATCAACTTAAAACTAAGAAGAAGACGGGAACTTCGACATTCTGCTGCACAGAAGACTGAAGAAAATCTCCCCTGTGGTCAGGGAGTGACCACCTTGCTAACGCAAGCACCATCCAGCGAATCAACGTCTGCTTTGCCGCCGCCTCCCGCCGGAGCCCGAGCCCAGAGACTGACAAGACCTGGACCTCCAGACCTCTCACCGCCCGATCCACAGTCCCTGCAAAGAGGAGACCCGTGGAGGCACCGAGACACGTGGAGCCAGCCATCTTGAAACGACTACGACAAGCTGACCAGTGCAACAACCGAGGCTCCCTCCAAGTTGTGCTTTGGGTCCTGAGAAGCCCAACCCTCGAGCAGCATCTGCACCAAAGGTGAGCCCTCCAGCATCTCCACGATCTGCGTGGGGCCCTTCTGCATTTTGCCACTCGACGCGCCTAACCGGTTGCTGGCCCGCTGGCTAGTGGCCATCTTGGCGACGAAATCTACGACAAACACCGCTGGTCTGGTTGCTCCAGACTGGCCCTTGCTCCCCTCCAAAGGAGCAGTTCCTTTGACCTTGCTGGTCAGAACCATCAGCTTAAACTCCTTGCCTACAACAATTGCTTTTGCCAAGGCTTGTTTGCTTCGATCAAGTCGCCGACACCGCCGACAGCGAGAGCCTGCGTGGGACAGCTCGTGACTCGACTCCTGGACGTCGTCGACCTTCAGGGACCACGTGGCTGCAGAGTCAAGCTACACCTTCCTTCCTGTTTGCACCCGACATCGCCTGGTACCCCCCTGGTGCCACGCTGGTCACTGGCTAGTGACTGTGAACACTGTCCCCTCTGCTTACAGGTCTTCAACATCTCCGATCCACTCTTGGATCCACTGCATCTCTTCCCGACCGACCGCCTGCAGCACTTTTGTCTACAGGCCCCACGGAACCGATAGAAGAAACCCGACGCACTTCGAGGCCTATGCACCCGCTTCCTGTGGGTGAGGTAAAGCTGGCACTCCTGTGCCCAAGTGTAGTATTACATCTCTAGTGCCTGTGTTCCAAATCTTAAGTTCCTAGGTCATCCGGAAGATTCCTTTTGCAGTAACTTTGTACTTTTTACGCACCCATTGAAACCTATGGGAGCACGCGTGTGACTATTTGCTCTGCACACGCCACCCGTGGACCTCCTGGTCACTAACTGACGTTAGCTCCTTGTAGGCCCAGCGATTCTAGAGGCCCTAGGCCTTTTCCCTTTTCTGTTCGTGGTACTTATACCACTATTTTAGTATATGGTTTGAGTGGCCACCAGGGCCTATCCATATAACGTGCAACTTCTGTGTATTCTGTGATAATCTTGTTTGACGATTTGTGCTCCTGTGCTCATAAAGAGACTAGGGGTTACTTTGAGAAATAAATACATATATATTTTGAATATATATCTGTGTGGTGTCCTTTCATTGGTATAAAAGGGGGTTACTATTGGTAAAACAGCTTGCTTAACACGCATCACGAGTTTAGCCTCAAAGACTGCTTAGCCTACGCTACCACTAGGGCAGCTAGTCCGAAAAGGTTGACTTACAACCACACCATAAGGGTTGCTTGGCATGGTACAAGGTGGTCACTAGAACTAGTGAACAGCATATACCAGGCCAACTTCTCACACACCCCCTATAGTGCCGTGCAGAGGTACCCTTTGTACCGGCCTGCTTCCAGATCGCTCTGTAACTCCGCCACAGCTCTGGAGGTGGCTCCCGTCACCGCTAGGGTCCCCCACCACAGCTGTAGCCGAATATATGTCATTACTACACGAACCATTACTTCGCATGTTTTTAGTTCGTCGTTTTTACTTTGCAAAGACCATTACTTCGCAGGTTTCTACTGCGCATGCTTTTATTTCGCAACTTCTTTTATAAGTAATAAAAATGCTTTTTCGACGCATTTTATTACTACGCATGCCACTGAAACGCTTTTGTTCCTCGTAATAAGAATAATATTTTTTAAATAATAACCAATCCCCTGTGTCGGGATGACAATGAAATATTGGTTTTGGCTGGGGGATTAATTTTAGAAATCGACTATTAATTTATTATTCGTTAATAAATTAAATTCACAACTTCTTTTCTTAACTGCACACGATTTTCAATCTTTTTTCTATAATTAATATGTCCGTCATCTATTTTTTTTATTTTTTGTTCCGATAATCAAGCATTCTTTTTTCCATTTAAAAAAAAGTATTTCAGAGCTAAAAAAAGAACATTAAAAGCATAATACATTTTTTAACGATTGAATTTTACTTATTCTTTTAAAAACAATATCTTTAGAAACTAAAATGTACCAGCATATTGTCATTTTTATCAAAATAAAGTCCTTCCACTATTTTTACAAGTTTTCAGTAACTATTTATATCACTACACTACCCTAACCCTCAAACCCTACATTACCCTACACTAATTAAACACCACTACACTACCCTAAACCCTAAAACACTACACCTACACGCCCATCCCCCTTCCTGACCCTACACTCTAACACTACCCTGCATGACCCCCCGACACTACCCTAAACCCTACAACTCTACCCTACACTAAACAAACACCACAACACAACCCTAAACCCTAAATCACTACCCCTGCACGACCTTTCCCCTTGCTCTACACCTGTACACTACCTACTCTCAAACACTACCCTTCTCAACCCCCTACATTACACTAAACACAATTACACTACTGTACACTACACTACACTACACAAACACAACACTACAACCTTAAGCACTACCCCTGCACGACCCTGAAAACTACACAGCCCCACTTACCTCTCTCTCCTCGTGGTCCCTCTCGTCTCGCGTGGTTCCTCTCTCCTTCGGCTTCCTGCCTCGTCTTGAAACAAACGCGCATTAAAAATAACTATGGCGATAGCGCATACAATTACAACGCATGCGTTGTAACAACGCTTGCGATGTAACAGCATGCGTACTAATGGTATGCGCTGTTATATCGCAAGCGTAGAAACGCTTGCGAAGTAATGGCATGCATACAAACAGCCGCGTACTAATGGCTGTTCACCCTGTAGCCTACCTGCAACCTCTCATCTCTAACACCTCGCTCAGGTCTAAGAGAAATAGGTCCATGCCAACTGGTGACAAGTGCACCCCATCTTTGTCAAAGTACCCCTTCACATTCTCTTTGATCATCTCATGTCTTATGAAACCTAGGCCCCTCTGGTCAGCATACTTGCGCATTGCCCCATTGAGACGCCTCCGGGAATGTTCTACTGCCTCCACTGATTTGGTCCCTCGCCACGTTCTGCGTGGAATCATCTCTGACCAGAGGACATCGCACTGCCCTACGCCCTTGCAGATCTCCCCTAGGTCCCTTTTCATGGCCTGCAGAAGAAGCCTTCTGCCCAGACCAATGAGGCCATTCCCACCCAGGTGAATCACTAAGATTTTGGGGGGGGACCCCTGTGCGACCAGTCTCTGCTCCAGCTTGTTCCGGAGCCCGCTCCATCTCATGCCAGGGAAACCCATCCACTCAAACTGTGTCTGTGGGAAGCGCCTCATCCAGTTCCGGTGCGACGCCCATTGTGCCACCCTGGAGATAAATGAATGCCCGATCACCCACACCGGTAGCCCTAGTAAAACAAGAGACACGGTTTACACTCCTAGTCATTTAATAACTTTGTCAAATACACACACAATAAATCAATAACCACTACAACTCACTGCACACAAAGAATTGGCAAGATAACTCACGGGCGAACATATCGTTTATAGCAGTCTGACTCCCACCGCCCCACCTTCTTCACACTCCCGGGCTCCAAGCCTGCCATAAAAGCAGCCGTGGCAGCCCCAATTCTGAATGAATGGCTGGAGTATCTCTTCTCTGGCTGAGCCAAACCTGCCCTGGACAAGCTGGCCCTGATGATTCTTTCCATTTGATATCTGGTCAGGGGGGCCTGGTCCATATGTATCAGTAAATAGCCCGGGGCAGGGGGACGGCACACCAAGTATTCCTTAACCCAGTGGACCGGGCAAAACCTAGGGTCCCCGAGGGGCCCGAGGACCACGTCAACCCCGCGCCCCGCCTGGTCAGTCTTTGACCTCCAGAGTCGGATCGACAGGGAGACTGTGATAGACACATCTAAAATGCCTAAGGCATCCCCTGAACTGTCGGTCTTGGACCTAGCTACCAGCTCACTGATTCGGAATGCGCCAAAAAAAGCCAAACAGAAAGCGGACGCGAATAGGGTAGCCTCGTACTTGGAATAGGTAACCCCCTCCAGCGCGCCCAGCATACCCATGAGGATGTTGAAATCAATGGGGGCCCTATTGTCCGGAACCCTGGGCTCATCCCTAGCCCACCCCTTGAGAGCGGCCCTTATGGCGAAAGATTTCTTTGGGTCTATCCCCCCTGACAGCCTGGTGTCGTGGCTCACCGCCGCCAGATGGCTACCCACCCATGAGTGGCTTTTGCCCTGCTCCCTTGCCCACACCACAAATGCTCTGACTCTACCCTCGATTGGTGCAGCCGAAACGCCCAGTGAATGAGCCACAGTCCTGAAGGTGGCCATGTGGGCACCATAACGCCTCCTGGTGCCTGCAGCCAATGATCTCTCCCCCATGGTTCTCAGTCGTTGGCCCACTGCAGGATCCTCCAAAGGTGCGCTGGGAATGGGGTCATCTGTGCTCTCGCCCGCGGCCAGGCCTCCCTGAAGCGGAGCCACTGAAAACGAGAAAGAGCATCAGCTGCCACATTTTTCACACCTTCGATGTGTCTTGCCCTGAATTCCACATTGGCGCGCAGGCAAATCCTAACTAGTTCCCTCAGCAGGCATAGGACAAGATGGCACCTGGCAGTCTGCCCATTGATGGCCTGGACTACCGTCATATTGTCAGACCAGAATAGGACCTTTCTGTCCGACAGGGTTTCAGGCCAAAGGTTTAAAGCATTCACGATGGGAAACAGCTCAAGTACCGTGATGTTCTTGGTGATTTTGCACCTGCGCCAGGCATTGGGCCATTCCTGGGCACACCAGTTCTCATCCAGGATTGCCCCAAAGCCCTCCCTACCCGAGGCGTCCGTGAATAGGCATAGCTCCAAGGTTTCCGCCATATCACTGTTCCATTGAAATGGGAGAGAAAGTCGTCCCACATGGCGAGGTCCAGCTTCAAACCTGTCTCTAGCTTGACCCAATTGCGCTCCTTTTTAACCCCTGCTGTAGCCCTAGCTAATCGCCGAGCAAAAACCCTCCCCATGGGGAAGACCCTGGCCGCAAAGTTAAGTTTTCCTAAAATGCATTGGATGTCGCCCAGGGTAGCCTTGTCTTTCCCCAGCAAAGCCTGAATCTCCTGACCCAGAGCCTGTACCTTGTCCGCAGGGAGTCTGGACTCGCCCTTGACCGTGTCCAACTCAATGCCTAAAAATATCAGTACTTGCGCCGGACCCTCAGTTTTGCCAGGTGCTAGCGGCACGCCCAGGTGTCTTGCCAAATCTTGGAAAAACTGCAGTGCTCGGGCGCACTCCTGCGTGTCAGCACCCCCAATGAAAAAGAAGTCGTCAAGGTAGTGGGTCACTCCCTCTACCCCGTGCTCGCTCATTAGGGCCCATTGAAGGAATGAGCTGAAAGCCTCAATGTACGCGCAAGACACTGAGCAGCCCATGGGCATGCATCTGTCAGAGAAAACTTTGCTCTGCCACTTGAAACCCAGGAGATGTTGGCTCTCAGGGTGGACCGGCAGCAGTCTGAACGCCGACTTTATGTCCGATTTGGCCAACCACGCTCCCTTGCCTGCCCTCCGGATCATGTCTACCGCAAGGTCTAGGGAACAGTAGGACACCGAACACCTCCCTTCCTCCAACCAAAAATGTACTGAGTCCCCCTCCGGGTACGACAAGTGCTGGATCAACCTGAAAGACCCGGGCTCTTTCTTTGGCACTACCCCTAGGGGGGAGATTACGAAATGCAGCAAGGGAGGGGTGCTGAACGGGCCCGCCACCCTACCCAGGGCCACTTCTTTCTTTATTTTAGCCTTCACTATCTCAGGGTGGTCCCTCGCTGATTTGAGGTTCTCCGCATCCCTGCTCACTAGGGGGCCTAAGTATGGGATGCGAAAACCTTCCACAATGAGGGTGCCATCTTTGCTGTTGGGGTACCCATGGATCAGGGGGAGGAGGTTGGCAATGCTAATGGGGGAGGGACCCTTACCCGGGGTGGTAGGGGCCGGGTCCAACTCGTGGGGCGCAAGGAGGCCTGTGTTACAGTTGGGAGGCAAAAAGGTACTGGGTGGTGTGGGAGGGACTTGGACAGAGCAGCGCTTACTTGTCCTGTCTAGCCGGTGGTTGGCCCGAGCTGTCTCGCTTGGAACAGGAGGAGGCAGGGTGGGGGGCCCCACACTTACTGCAGTTGTGGGCGAACCTGCACGCTTTGCCCCATGAACAGGAGCCGGAGTTGAATAGCCTGCAGGTGCCATTGGACTGTGATCTATTGCCCGGCTTACGGCCCCCCCCGGCTCCCCGAAAGGGTTTCCTTGTCTGTCCCTTCCCTTCCTGCTTTGTCTCTTTGCTCTTGTCACTATTAGAGGTGCTTAGCTTAGCTGTCCCTTCCACTGCGCGCTTACCCATATGCATGACCCAAAGCCTAACCTCTAGTTGGTCCCACTCTAATTCCGGGCAGATTGCCCTCTTTTTCCTAAAGTCACAGTCATACCGGTACCAGCCCATACCCCCACTTTTTGCGGCCTCTTCCATGATAATACTTGCATACTGAAATAGCCCTGGCCCTTGGTCCGGGAACCTTTCCATTATTACCGCCGCCAAGATGGCGAAGGCTTGCCCCCATGTGACAATGTTCTTTTCGGGCCAGTTTTGAAAGCGCACTTTCTTATCGTCCTCCTTGGTGCCCATCTTCCTAGTGTCAACCCCCTCGGCCCCGTGCATGAGTAGGGTGAAGATGTCAATAAACTCCCTCCGCCAGATACCCTCTTTGGCAGTCAGGGGCACTTTCCACCCCAAAGAGCAGCGGCCGGATAATAGCGGTGCCGTAGTGACCAAGGGCTTAGGCACTACTGCGAGGGCTGACACTGCTGGTGGCACCGCCGGTGGGACCACCGTGGGTGAGTTGGATGCGTTCGCTGCCGTGGGTAAGGCTGGGTCGGCTGCGGGATAGGTCGTCGGCGGGGGGAACCCCACAACTGTAGGCTGTCCTCCCATGGGCAAGGGGATTGCGAGCGCCAGTCCCTCCACCTGAGCCAGGGGTGCGCTGGCCGGGCTGCCCGCCCCCCACAATTGCGTGAATGCTGCTGGTGCCGGGGCCCCCCCTGGGAGGGTGGGAACGACGGGCCCAGCACCAATGGGCGGTCTAGCCAGCGCTAAGCCCACTCTGACCTCAGACATGAAGCTCCTCAAAGTGTCAGAGAGCTTACCGAGGTCTTCCGATGTAGCGAAAGCCGCCGGGGGAGGGCAGCTGGCATGTGCGAGCGATGGTCCAGCTCCCAAAGCCGGGGACACCTGGAGGGGGGTGGCGGCCCGAGAGGGGGCCACGGCCCTGCCCCTCGCTGTCGGTTGCTCCGCCGGAAAGTCTTTGACCGTGGGGCGACGTATCCTCTTGGACCTAGAGGGGCCTGGTTCATCGCTGTGCTCCTGCTCTACGGGCGGGACCTCGCTGGCGATTCCTGAGTCCTCGGGGTTGTTGGTTTTCAAAAGTTCGGTGGCCCAAGCCAATCCCTTGGTCTTGGCTAGTTCGAGAAAAGCTGCAATCCGTGCATCCTCGGAGATGCCCGTCTGGGTCTCCTCGACTTGGGACCTCATCGTAAAAAGTGGTGGGGATCCCTGACTATCCATCGAATTTGGTGCGTGTGCCTCCCAATCTGGACGGATAAGGAAAAGAGTTTAGACCACACGCTTACCCCCCAGAGTACTCTTGGCCCAAGCCCTTGTCCGGGGAACCAGCTCTGGCCCCCCGTGGCTAAGCCGTACTTACTTAAGAAAATGAGGGACACGGGCGACCGCTGTGCTGTTCGGACCGGCGTTCCAGCGGCACTGCAAGTGTGCAAGTGTCCCTTTGAAACTCCGCGTCCAAATCTCTACTCTTCCCACACTGACCTGCTGCAAAGACAAAAACAAGTATGAGGCAAGGAAGGGGAGTGCTGCACCCAGCCTCCTAGCGTGACCAGTGTCCACCCTTCCCCTAGCTTAAGTGGCCCTTCATGGCACCCCGGCGCCCCCCAAGGTCCGGCAGGTTTGGCCACACTGCTTACACCCTGGGGCTGCTCATCTGAACCTGTAGTACGACAGCGTCTGCCAGACGGAAAGGGGAGAACAAAACACCGCGGCATGGTCACCCACTGCTCGTCCATTGTGCCCCCTGGGTGCTCGTGGGGGGAGTTTACACCGGGGCTGCACTGCGCACTGTCCGAGCGGAAGTCTTCTACCCACCAGGTCAGCCCATGCTTGCACTGCGGATCGCGCTGCTGCAGCGTGCCCCCCGCACCTCTTAGCCCTCTTGGCTACAACCATTAAATAAGCACCCTCTCAATTGAATTAATTCGGTCGCCTTACGCAAGCGGGCCATTTGTGCATAAGCGCAATTCGCCCCCAATCATAAGCAAACAGTGGGCTGGGTGGGGTGGATGGGGGTTAATGCATTCAGTCCATTTGCGTGGAGCAGATCTGGCCGCCCCTTCACCTCTTGTGGCCCGCGATTGTTATGCGGAAACCGCCACCCTTGCCCAAGAAAACAGCATCCCCCCCCCCCCCCCAGGATCTTATCATGCAACTCCGCGCAGCATGCATTTTTTGTTTTTTTGTTTTTGTTTTCTCATTTATATATATATATAGCACGAGCTAGAACCGAAGGTAGTGGTGCGCCTACCATGAGAGCCGTGTTTGCATCCCATTCTAAAAAGTGAAAATTAAGTAAAACCGGAGGGGTGAAATGCCTGTGCGAATCGCCCCGGCAAGATTATTTTTTTTTTGGCATATTTATATAGCGCGGCTCGAACCGCCGGTATTGTGAATGCCTACAACACCTGGTATTCCCAGGCGGTCTCCCATCCAAGAACTAACCAGGCCCAACCCTTTTTAGCTTCCGAGGTTGGCGAGATCGGGCGCATCAGAGTGGCATAGCCGTGCGAAATGGGAGCTGCGAAGCGGAATCATCAAGACCGCCAACCCGCCAATGCCCCGCACATTTAAACCGGTGCGGTCTCAACCCGGAGGCACTGGAGCACCAGCATGAGCATCGTGCCTGCAATAGCGTTCGAAAAGGTGGGGGGGGGGGGAGGGTGACCAGGAAAACGGGGGGATGAAATGAGCCCCGCAACCCGCCACCGCAAGACTCCTTCCCTTGTTGCATCCTGCAGATGGCGCGAACCATAAACGAAAGCCCCCGCAGCGGCAACAAACCAGCCCGCGAATGCCCTGCACTCCTATCCAGCGCGATCTCGATCTGAGAGGACCGGAGAGCGCAACATGAGCACCGCGCCACACTCTGACCCGAGGCTCTCACCCTGGTCCCCTATATCAAGTTGTTAGTCCCAGCCGACGGACCGCAGCCTCTCCCCCCTTCAAGACAAAAAGTTGTTGTGAGCCCAGACTCGGATTCCCGATCCGCCCAACCACTGCACATTCCCGGAAAGGGCGCTTAAGGCGCCGGGCCATTGCAGGTCCCAGGCACCGTGACTTATACAGGGGGAGGGTGGGGGAGGATGGTGTCCCAATGCGCTGCTATGCTGGCCTACACTCGGTCCAGCTCCGTGTCCGGTTGGGGGGGGCTCTCTGCCCGAACACCGGCTTTCACCCCGCCGAGCCCACGGCGCCCCTTTGCAGGCAGGACCCCTTTTTGGCCACACAGCGCCCGCCCCGCCTTTGAACTGCGCGTCTCACGCCCCGCACCTAGCCGGCCGACATCGCACCAAGCCCGTGCCACCATGTCCCAGTCTGCCAGACCAAACACGCCATCTAGGGCCACGTGCTAGGCTCGCGCCCCCCCCGCCCGTGGCAATCCATGCCACAGGGCCCCGTACGACCTGGTACTGCCCAGGGCAGGGGCGGGGCGGGGCGGGGTAGCAAGCGGAACTCCCCGTTCAGAAAGGAGACAAACGACGACGAGCGACCCTCCGACGTGCGAGGCGGACATGCGGCATGCGAAGCGAAAGAGGTCGCAAGCATGGTGGGGGAGGGCTATATAGCCTTCCCCATCCTCAGGGAAGCCCCGGAAGTGACGCCCCACGCGTCACTTCCAGGCCGGAAGAGGAGGGGGACACCGGCCGGAGTCCCTGCCCCCCGGGAGGGGGGGGCTGGGAGGGGAGACCGGTACCCAGGCGACACTAGGGTGCCGACCGCTCAGTGGCCCCCTGTGGGGGCCGCGGTCAGCGGCAATTCTGTGTCTTCACTTTCCTTTCTCAACAGTGATTTGTAGTGACCCTCTGCAATGCCGTGCCATACTGTACTTCAAACAGTGGCGGTGGGTGACATTTGAAAGTGGTGAGGCATAAGAGTCCTCACTGGAACAGAACACGACGGCTGCCTCTCTCTGTTTTATAACTAAACTAGTTCTCCGACACCAGTGCGTCCTAATGATTGCCTTTTCAAGTGAGCCGCGATAAGCACCAGGAAACAGGCAGGTGAGCTGCAGAGGACTCCTTGTTTGGGACTATTCTTGTCCGATTGTCCTGAAACCGACCTTCTCCACTTGGTAGGTCTGGTATTCCATCCACCTACAGACTACGTTCAGTTGTAGGCGACAGGCATATCCCGCCTCTGTGTGTGTTCCATGCAGGGCTCGAGTCGGGGTACCACGCGGATGGACGGCGTCCCCCCACTTATTTTACCAGGAGCTCGATAACTGGAGCAAATGGAGCCACACATTGACTCTTTGGCCTCTCTGGGGCGAGATCGGAACTCACAATGCTGCTCATGCGCTGGCTTCTCTGATGCAATCGCATCTAAGGGGTGAGGGAGGGGAGCCAATGAGTCTGACACAAGCCATCTTTTGTGACGTCACTTCCTGTCGTGACGTCAGCGTCCCCCCACTTCTTTTTCTAGGACTTGTGCCCTGGTTCCATGACAAACAACGTTAGACCACCAGCACCCCTCAAATCATAGAGGCCAGACCCCAAACTCTGCTGCGAGCCCAGAATTGGTACCACACAACTGGCGGCTGGTGGCCAATCACAGAACCCATTGTAGCACCTTTATTTTGTATTTATAGCGTACCCCTGGCATGGTCTTGCAGAGCTAGATATCGTCATATCGTGACAACTAGAGCAGAACTGTGTGTTTTAACTCCACCAATGAGATTAGCCGTGTCTTCTTCGTTAGCTCCCGGTTTATAAGTAGCAGGAGTCCGGCCCAGGTGGCCTACGGCAGTGACCGCACTTCAAGGGACTGTTTAGTGTTAGCGGGGAGGGGGCAAGAAGGCACAGAGATGGCGGTGGGCCCGCACCAGTCGAAGTGCATTAAAATAAGTAAGGGAACTGTGATGCAGCACACAGTGGGGGCGGGGTCAAAGGCGGGGCTAAAAAAACAAAATATTCTGGAACATTTTTCGGTCTTTCACCTTAAGGTATGTAATTTTGAAATAATACTCAGCTTAAATGTAAAATAAATGCAAGTTAAGTTAATCAGTGGGAAATGCACTATCGTATTTTATGAAACCTCTATTAGTTAATGTAACCAGAGAGTCATGGAACTGAATCCTGGTTGGAGCAGTGAGGAACAGTTAGGAGCGTAACACAGGCCCCTGCAGCCCCTTGGGCCCAGGGTCCTGTGCTAAGCCCCTTTAAAAATCACACACTTCATAGCTCAGCTGGTAACTCCTTTCCAATAGCACTCAAAAAGAATAAATCTGTGTCATCAGGAAGCGTCAAGGGATTCCTTTAATTAAAGCCAATACTGGCTTCCAAGCTCCCTTTACATTTGCAGGTTGACTCGTTATGTACATTTACATTTCTTTCAGGCAAGCATGCACCCTGGCAGGGAGGCCTGTTTAGCGGTCTGCCCGCCTTCGGTTTCACAGCACAGGAAACTATCTGCCTTACACTGCAGCCGAAGCACTTTAGCTCTTGGAATTCACCACCCCAGGAGGGTTTGCTTGTCACAGAAAGTTGAGGAACTGTTTCCTTAAAAAAGCCTGGGCACATCGTACCCCTGATTTTGCCTACTGGAGTGGGGGAGAAAAAACTAGGAGCTGTATTGGAACAAGGTACATCAAATAGAGCTCCACGTGGTGGTGTGCCCCCCAAACTCCTTGGTCTGCATGATAGGTGCTAAGAGGCCTGCTCCACACATACACCCAGCTCACCTTGCCACTTCAAGAAGCTACGCTGTGCTCCTGCAGCCAGGCCCCGCCATCTTAAACACGCCACAGCTGTTGTGTCCTGCGAGACACGTTCTAGTGTCTTGACAGACACAGAGTTAGTAGCCACTCCCCTATGGGAGTGGGCACACTTGCACCCCCACATGCATCCCTCACAGGCGTCACGAGTGACGTGAGCCTGTTCATAAAAGGGCCCGGGTGCACGTGATCGTGGCCAGTTCTACACCATACAGAACTGTGTCAGTGAGGTCATTGTCCTAATATGTGGGCCTAGAGCCCGCCAACGTTACAACAGCCTGCCTCACCGATGGACGGCTACCACCCCCAGCCTACCGTACCTCTTTGAATGTTGAGACCCAATGGAGTACTGCTGGTCACTGATGTGTGTGACTATAGCGCCCCCTGTCTCCCCACCCGCACAATGGTGAGGGTCCATGAAACGCCTACTAAAAGTCCGCAGAAAGTATTTTGGATAAGTAAGGACCCCTATTATATATGCGGCAGAAGGGGAGCAGGTCACCCTTACCCTTCAGGGCCGGACCCCAACCTTGACCTACGACAAGAAAAAGGTGCCTGTTCCAGTGCTCCGAAGTGATGTACGGAACACATAGCGCTTAATATAACTAATAGAACGAAGGTGAGAAGTAGAACAGGAGCAACCAAAGTAGGGTGGTTGGTCACAAGAAACACGAGCAAAAGCATTAAGATGTTAAAGAAACGTGATCCATGTAAGAAACAAGGTAGGAGACAATCTTTAAAAAACTCGAATTGCTGTAGTGTGAACGTTAAAACCCGTGCTTAATTTGAGCCGGTGGTTTCTGCTGCACAGCACTGGTACTGATTCATCAACACCGGCACTTGAACACCAGTTAAGAACACATTCCTTTTTAGTAGGCACAGGAAGATTAAGCGATTCACCCAGAATCACAGGATTTTGAGCCGACGCCGGGACTCAAACCTTGTTCTCCAGCTCCGAAGTCGGCAGCTCTGGGCATTAGCCACATCATCTCCCCACTTGTAGGGTTTAATGGATAGTAGTTGGCTCTATGTTAGTCGGCACTAACAGGAAAAAGCCACCTGATGAGAGCCCCAGCACTTATTTTTTTACAAATTAACCACTGGTTAAAACAAACACTTTCCGTTAACCAGAGCATGGAAAGATGTGGCTTACATGTCATGCAGACTTCACACTTCCGCAGAATTGCGAGAAGCGTTATGTGTCACAGTTGACCTTCAGGCTACAACAAATACAGGAATGTTTTTAGGGGAAAGGTGGAACCATATTGCAATTTGGGAAGGTGGAGGAACCTCTATATTTACTACCACTCTCGTCCGGTCTCTCGCACGCCATCGTTCTGGAGGCAAAAGACACTGGAGCACAGTAATGACAGTAAGGGCCAATCACTGCATGGTTTCATAATAAAGCCATACAGTGATTGGTGCTCAGAGCCCCGTCGGATTGGAAACTCCCACCCCCACGCTGAGCGAGGCAGCCTAACTGCATCTCAGAGCCCATCCTCACACTGCTTTTTTGCTGTTAGATTACCAACATAGCATGAGAGTAGTGCCAGGGTTGGCCTGAGCAGCCGAAGTTAGCGCTCCTGAGGAGACCAAGGACGGCTGCAGCTGTGATTCCCCCGGCAAAGCCGGTTCGCTAATTGAGCATGTCTGAGAGAGGGCTAATGCGCATGTCAGGCAGGCCACAGAAACACTGGCGTCCAACCCGACAGCCGCACTGCCAGTTTAGCGAGTCTGTCTCACTCTCTGCGTCTACTGTCAATTATTTTTTAAGCCCCCTCCCACCTTCCTGGGGCTCGCCAACAAACAACTGACCCGCAGAGCCTCAAAAAAGCTAACCACAAACACAACGGCCAGAATTTTTATTTTTATTGAATATATACATTTAATGCTGGAGATGAGGGGGCCACAAATATAGTGGTGGTATGCCCCCCTCACCTAAAAAAGGAATGACCCCTGTCTTCAAAGAGTCCAGTCCGGTTGTTCTAACAACCATGCTGCCCAAAACGAGCACCACGCTCTCTCTCCCTCTCTAATCACTCACCCTCTTCCCCTTTTTTGAAGCAGTTGTTCCTGCTCTCTTGGAGTGTGATACAGTGAGTGGGACCACCCGTAAGGGGAGAAAGTGGGATTAACCTTGCTGTCCTTTGAGACACATTACGTGGGTCATGGCAATCATCACCTCTGGATAAGCAGTAGAACCATAAAGACACACTACCAAGGACCGCTTCTGAGACTGTTCTCCATGTCCCTCAACCATGCTTCTGGGTTCGGTCTCTGTCTCACTAATCAGAGTCTAGAACTGGGGTGCTCCATCTGTCTCTGATTTTTTTTTAAGAGGACACTGGTCCTTGTTGCAAGAGAATTAGAGCAAAACAATGAATATAGAACAGAATCAGCTCTATATGGTTTCTATCCAGCCGGACAGTGAGATTTAGTCAAGTTTATTAGTAGGTATCAAAATTAACAAACAATATACAGTGGGATACAATCCTGTATCCAATAGCTTAAAAGTGAAACGAGTAGAGACAAAGTGTCAAAATACAAAAAACAACAAAATCAGGCGAAACAAAGGAGTGCTTGTTATATGATAAGGAAAATTAAACAAGCGCCGTTACACATGGTATATAAATAGGTTGTGTGCACGGTGTTTGAGCGGTCAACGACGTTTCGATCCCATTTACATAGTTACTGAGATCATCATCAGGACAAAAATGCTGTTTGCCTGAACAACATATGAATTTAAACAACTATTTACATAGTAGAAAAGGAAGAATGGGGGAAAAAAAAGAAAAGGAGTATGAAGATTAGTGTGGGAAATTTCCCTATTTATGCATAACGCAGGTGCGCGGGGTGAAAATACCGACATACCCAAGAGATATTATGAGGGGGTGAAAGATGATTAAAGTGAGAGGACGTGAGCTAGACACATTTGGGAGTATTAGATCTAGGAGGGATGGAACAAAAAGCATTGGTGGTTGGGCTACCCTTGGACAAAAAGAAAGTGACGCAGCGCTGGAGTTACTGGTTATGAACGAATTAAGGGCGACCGTGGTAGAGGAAACGCCGCGGTCCTAATGCTGGCTGTGAGAAATGTTACAAGGTTCTCACCGCAATGGAGTAGGCTTCGAGGGCTGGGGTCGCAAGGAATAAGGATGTGCAGTCTCAGCATGCCAGTGGAGTATGACCGTGTCTGAGGAAGATAGAGGGCATTAGAGTAACACAGAGGAGGTATTACTTGAACAAGTTAACGGGATGGAGCCCGGAAAGGATTACCTAATTAAGAGTGCGTGAAGAACAGGGATAGTACGGTTGGAACACGGGTTCACGGATTGACCGGGTGTGGGTGGTTCTTGACCTGAAATAGGGAAAGTGATTTCAGAGAGAAACTTTGCAGTGATTGGTGGAACCGGGACAGAACTAGCCTGCGGCGTTCCTTACCATGAAAAGTTAATTAGTCGTGTGATGCCGATGTCGCGGGGTCCGTGGGCGGGAAGCAGTTGCAAAGGAGCACGGTGGCTCACTTTTTGGGCGGATACTGGTGATGGCAATTTACCTATAAGGATGATAAGCCTTATTGGTAATGTATTCGTAACACCGGGCAGATGGAAATGCACCTAGTGCGGGCAATCCTTTCCTCAAGTTACAGTTGTGGATACGGTGCCGGGTGGCTAGGGGTCCTGAGGCGGTGGAATACCGTCTACAGCAAGCGCAATGGCTCGAAGCTTCAGCTGAGGGAGGCGTCAGCTTAGCCAGTTTAAATATCGCAAGATGCCATGAGACGGAGCAATCGCTAAAATGCCATATTGGGTGTCGGGTGCATGAAGGATTAGAAGATAAGAACCTTCAATAAGGAGTTGGAGCATGCAAGCTATGAGGCAACACAGAATGAGTGCGCGCATTTATGATTGAGCATTTAAGGACGGATCGGTGCAATTAAAACCCACGTGGGTATAAAAATCAACAAGCATTGTCATAGCCAATAGGTCTCGCTTTTAGGACCTTATAAGTGTTTAGCCATGCAACAGTTGCATAACTAAATACTTATAAGGTCCCAAAAGCGAGACCTATTGGTTTTGCAAAGCGGCCAATAGTGAAAGTGAAAGTGATCGCGATCAAACATCAAAGCGGCCGCGAAAGTGAAAGTAATCGCGGTAAAGCGCGGCGCGCGCGCCCGCGCACATGCACTGTAGCTCTAGGCTGGCCTGGTAGCACTTTTGGAGCCCTCTCAATAAGTCTTGCCAGACCAGCGCATGCTCTCGGTCAGGCGAGACCTAAAAATAGGGGTGTAAAAAGGAAAATATAGAGGAAAGTAACCATGGAAATAAAATAATTATTACAAGAGTTGGAAATTGAAACAAGGTCATACAAACAATTTATACAAGGGACTTGTTGTCATCACATCAGAGGTTTGCTAAATATGGCCACTATTGCATGAAGGAGAGAACAGATGGACAATACGGGTGATCACAGTAGGGTTGCCCAGTCCTCGTTTCTGTTCAATCCATTTTTTATGCTTTGGGTGCACAAAATCCATTTTAATTCCTCTTTATTCAGTAAGCTGCCAATGTCTGCGCCTCTTGTCGGGGGCTTAATCTGGCTGATGATTGTCCATTTTATGTCATTTTCACTGTGCCCAGCAATGGAGAAATGTTCAACAAGGGGTGCATTAGGCGCTTTGCAACGGATCCGGCTGCGATGCTGTCATATCCTGAGTCGGGCTTTCTGTGTCGATTTTTTGGGAACGACATTTGTTGGAAAACGAGGCAGCATCTGTGAGGCCTGCACAAATAACATGACTACATTTGTCCTTCACTGGGAACCAAACACCCAATTGTAGCGCCTGCCTCTCAGAGGGTAGCGTTGCAGAGCAGTCTGAGGCTTACTCAAGGGAGGTGGTGTGGGCTAGTAATCGCCATTTGCAGGTGCACAAAAATAACACTCAATAATTGATTGTCTTTGCTTTATAAAAGTAAGAGTACATTTATTAAACACACACACTACTCAATACTATGCACCAATTTACAAATATAGAAAAGCTGTTGGAATTACTTTGTGACATTGCATAACATCTCCGCCCCTCCCACAGGGGGGGTGGGGTCTAGTACCACCACTCCCATGTATGCACATCGTCTTGCCCCCAATGCAGTTAGTTGATCATAACCTGGGGCGTGGGTCCTGCACACTGGCACCTTCCCAGTGGTGACCCACCCCATTACCTTAACAAGCATTAAAAAGGGGTAAACCTGCCTTGGTGACACATGACCCTGACTGAGCATCTCCTACTGACCATAAAGTATGCACCTCTATATCTTAAGGGCTAGCAGTCTGGGGTCTTCACTTAAGTGCAGCAGCAAGAATCCATGGTTAAGCACACTTTAGAATGACAGTACTCGGCACATTTGTGGATCATTAGAATGAATTGCAATTACAGCCCTAAAGGCATCACAGACGAAATCACAGGATTACATGTAGAGCCAGACACCCTAGCAGGAAAGTCTGGCCACATAACTCCACTTTGCTTATGACATCACCTTACACCAGTACTTCACATTGAACAGGTGAACTTCAGTCCCTCTAAAAGAAATATCCATTAGTAAATGCATTTCAGTGCCATTACACCTCTTCACCTCCAGTGGATGCCCTTCTCCAGACATCAGCACCTCAGCCCTTCACTCCTTGATGCAGTTATCAAAACACCCTCAGCTGAAGAACAAGTAGTCCCAGCCCAGAAGGTATTAATTGCTGGCTGAGCACTGGAGGGGTTATTCCTTTCAAATCCCCAGGACACCTAGGGTGACTTGCCTCTTCATGCTCAGCACCTTTTCACCATTGAGGGTGACCCCCCTCCTCTGGGGGCCACCAGGCACCAAAAACGCGGCATTTCCAGATGCCTTGCAAGGCATTGTGGGGCGCTTCATGCTCCGCTTTATGAATATTTGATGAGCGGCTCTCCCGCTGTGCCGGGGAGAGCCGCGGTGTGTTGCCTGCGGCTTCGCTGCATCATCAGGCCTCGTTGGGGGGCCAGGTTCCACCCGGACCCCCAGGTAAGTTCTATGGCTCGGGGAGCCCACCCCCGGCAGCCTTGCCCATTTTCAGGGGCCCGGTCCCACCCGGGCCCCTTTCCTCTTCTTTCGGGGTCCCGGTCCCACCCGGGACCCCCACATGCCTTCCTGTTGGAGGGCAGCTCGGGGAGCCTATCCCCGGCTGCCCCCGCCGACTCCCCGCATGGCCCGCACCCTCCGGTGCGTCCGTGAGAGCCGGAGACTTCTTTGCCCCCGGAGCGGGCAGACACGGTGGCGACCTCCCTGGCCACGGGTTGGGTGCGACAGCACTCCCCCCTCTTCCGCCTCTTCGCCGGGCTCGGGGATGGGGCCCCGGGCCCCTTGGGCAGCTTCACGGGGAGCGCTCTGGTGCTCCCCGACTCGCCTCTTCTGCGGGGGCCAGGGTGGGCTCCTGGCACCCTGCGCAAGCCTCTTCTTGGTCTTAGGTGCCCCAGGAATGGGGTCCCGGGCCCCTTCCCCACACATCTTCACAGGGAGCGCGACAGCGCTCCCCTACTTGATCTTCGGTGGGGGCCAGGGTGGGCTCCTGGCACCCCACGGGGCACCTTCACGGGGAGCGCGACGGCGCTCCGGGGCTTCCATCTTCACGGGGGGGGGCACAACGGTGCTCCCCCGCCTCCATCTTCGGTGGGGGCCAGGGTGGGCTCCTGGCCCCCTCTTGGGCACTTCCACGGAGAGCGCGACGGCACCCCCCAGTTTCCCTTCTTCTAGGGTCAGCCCCCGGGACCTGACTCACCCCGGGGGCATCTCTGAGACCGGCGGCTGAGCCCCACGCGCTTCGTCATCGGTCTTCTTGGAAGTCAAAGGTCGAGTACCTTCTGGGGGGCATATCTCAGCCCCCAGGGGTCCGATCTTCTCCATTTTCACGTCTTCTTGCTCCTAGTGGTGCCCCTCAGCCACTGGCAGCACTCTCCTTCACCCTCCGGGTCTCCAAGAGGGTGCATTCTGCAGGGAGCGGTCTTCACTGGCTCCCTGCGCCAGCCTTTTACCTGGCTCTCCTCCTTGGCCTCTCTTCTCCCTGCGCAGAGGCCACTGCTTCTGTGCACCGGTCCAGGGCTCTTCTTCTGGTGCTGATAGGGTCCTGGGGGCAGTCAAGGGGTCTCTCCTTCCAACTGCCCTTTGCGCCAGGCTCCAGCACCTTCAGCCTCAGCAGAACACACCCCAGAGAGAGCTTCTGTTCCTGTGCAAACACTTTTTAAAAGTTGAGTAGGGGGCTGGCAGGAAGTCTCTGTTGGTCCTATCAAACAGCGACACATCACTTCCCTGCCCCTGCTCCCTCCATCTTGTCCAGCCTCTGGGCTTGTTCAAAATGGCATCGTCCAGTGTCTCTGGCCACATGTCTCAATTCCCTACCCCCCACTCAGCCTTCCCTCCTTGGTGCAGCCTGGTGCCTGGCACCCAGTGATAGCTGCTAATGGATGCGCCTGTAGCCCCACCCATTTTCTCTTTGTGGAGAGGAGGCCCTAGCTTGTGGAAGAAAGGTTATCAATTCTTCCAGCTGAGGTCAGCCCTCAGTCTGGGTCTGGTCATGGCTGGCTCAGAGAAATAGGACAGCTCTGGATGACCCAAAAGCAGTACAAATATGACTTTGGACTCTGCAGAATACTTATTTTCACGTCCTCTACCGTGGACTTAAGTGCATGTCTGGAATCTGCAGGCCTAATGGAAGTTAATCTAGCCCATGAGCTCCACGTTCCCATAGGGGAATAATGAAGTAAAAAACAGTAAGACCCACTGACTTTCCCTGGCATGTTTCTTTCCAGTGTATAAAGCCTATTTCATGTCACCACCCAATACTGCATAAGTTCTGCCACACCATTCACTTTGTAGCTGCTCCTGGACTGCGCACGCTAGGAATCTCCCCTGTGCAGCCCGCACACGTGTGCACACGCATGTACACATGTGTCTGCATGTAACCAGCCCTGTGTCCTTTACTCCAGCTGCTGCGCAGTGGCCTGGTCAAGCCAGGGGGACACCAGTAAAATCCCCATGCAGTCTCTTACATCCTGAGTTCACTGTGGGTGAGTCCCAACTTATGAGGCTTAGACCTGGGCAAAAATTTCGTTCCGTTCGCGGAAATTGCGATAATTTGACATTTTTGCGTTCCGCGGAGAGCGCGAAAATGTCAAAAATTCCGGTTTCCGCAGCTTGGCGATAATTTGTTTCTCGCTCGCGCTGTAAAATGATACATTCTCGCGCGCGCGCGATCGCCTTACCTGAATCCCTGCGTTCGCCGACAAGTTTTCTTGATCCGGTCGCGTTCTCCATGAGATGTTGTATTGTTTTTAGCCATTTGCGCTGTCTCGCGACAGTTCGCGCCCGCAGTGACGTCATGCGTCGCGCGATCACGTCTTTCTTCTCGCGATCATGCACCGCGAGAACAACTCAAAACAAGATGGCCGCGCCCGCAAGCAACCACATGGGTAAGTTGGCGACCCGCAACCATGCAGAAAATCTCGCGAACATGCCGGAAAAAAACTTCCGCATCTTCGCGATATTTCTGCTTGTTTGCGATAATTTTAAACATTCTCGCGATAATTTGCGAAGGTTAATTCCGCAAATTCCGCCCACCCCTAATGAGGCTCCCCCACAGTAAAAGCTCAACAATTAGGTGCTCAAAAAGCGAAAATCCGGGCGGCCATAGTGTCAGAACCACCTTCTAACACACGCCGCGCCCAGCTGAATCACATAAATCACATTACAAGAATTACAATTGCTGAGGCTTTTTGACGTGATCTTGACATTATTGAAAGTGAATTCGGTACCTTCGATAGTGAAATCGCACACACTACAACTACCACACTTAATGTATCCTAAGATGGGGTTGATGCCCCATAGTTCAGGTAATGTAGCTGCTGGCTTGGGCGTAGGGAGTGCTGCTCTGACCAAGTGGTCCTTTATGTTGTGACTTTTACGGAAGGCAAACAAGGGGCGATTCATGCTCATTGTGCCTGCATTTAGAATTGTCGAATGTTTGAGGATGGATTTGCGTATGGCATTGGAAACAGGTGAGACAGTGGTCACACATACCATGCGGTCAAGGTCAGTTTTGGTTTTGGGAGAAAGGAGGACATCTCTGGGACAATACCATGATCTTTTTTAGTGCATTGCGTACCAAACGTCTGGGGTATCAACGAGTTTGGAGGAAAGTAGTCTTCTTTATGAAAACTATTCCTCCTGATGCGTAAGAATTGTGAGTACGGGAGAGAGTCTCTTAGGGCACGTGGATGGTTGGTGTCATATTTGAGCATAGTGTTTCTTTCTTTCGGCTTTCTGTATAGACTAGTAATCAGTTCACCATTAAAGTGATGAATGGTGAGATCCAAAAATGGGAAAGAAGATCTATTATGTGTGAGAGTGAAGGTCAACCCCTGACAATTATTGTTTAGCCAGTGTAGGAACTGATTGAGACTCTCTACTGTGGAGTGCCAAAGTAAAAAAATATCATCTATGTACCCTTTCCATAAAGTAATGCCTGCCTGAAAGGGATTGTGGGGGGTGAGAATTTTGGATATTTCCAACTGGTCCATGAATAATATGGCTACATTTGGTGCAAAAACCGCGCCCATGGACGTACCCTCCACCTGCTGATAAAATTTGTTGTCAAAGGTGAAAAAATTCCTTCTGAGGCATTGTTCAAGCAGTTGTAATATGAAGGTAGTCGGTACATTGTGGGGGCGTGGTCTCTGATCAGGGGTATGTTCGATGACCAACATTTGCCTCAACCTGCGGTATATTCGTGTACAAGGATTTGACATCCAACGTGCATAAGATGTCGGAATCCGTGTTAAAAGGGTGATGCTCAACTGCGTTGATCATAGCCATGCTATCGCTGATGTAGCAAATACCACTGAGAACCAAACCATCCCTATCTTCAACCTCTCAAAGCACATCCTGGCCGACTCAGAATTATCTTTACTCAGCAAAGGACTGTCCTTTGTCCCAACCATCAAGCCCAATTTCCTTGAACTCCAAACGGAACTACTGAGGTTCTTTCGACGAATACGACTACATGCGTATTTTCTACTTAATCCCACACCCATGATTTGCTCCAACACGCCTTTACGCCTGCCTTCCACCTTCTCTCCAACTGCCAATATGATTCCCAGTGAGATTGTTACCTTTTGAGAAAATGGTACTCAAAGATCTTTCAACACTTGAAAATACCAGACGCTTTATCCTATACAACATCTCATTAGAAGAGAAACGGGCTATCGACACATTAAAGAACAATGAATCCATTGTGATAAAGTCGGCTGACAAAGGTGGTGGTATAGTTTTACAAGAAAGGGACCTATACAAACAAGACATTTTCCATCAATTGACCAATACAGACCATTATTGCAGGTTACCCACTAACCCCACAAAAGAACTCCAGCAATTGATTTTACAGATCACTACTGATGGTGACGCTAGTGCCTGCTCCCTCTGTTGTCAACCCAACTCTGTTCCTCAATTCTCCGACATCACTGAGTAGTGAGACACCGGTACGCGGCCCTGAGGGTAGGGACTGGATGAAATTTAAGGAGCGCATGGGGCGGACATTAGTCTGATCTGATGTGGGAGATGCTGAGAAAAGGGTGGTGGCTAATCAGGCAGCATAGTGGGCTCGTAACCCCATTTAAGGTGTGGAAGATGTGTGGAGTGTGATGAAAGATTATGAGCCCTTTGTACAGCAACATGCCCTTAAGCATATGTCGGTGACTCTGATTGGTCTTTGGGAGCGGCATTTCAAGGGTGCAGCACCGCAGATTGTATACGATATTAGGGATCATGTGTACATTTCTGATATGGAGCCTGCTCATGTCTTTGGTAATGTTGCAACGTTGGTTGCGTATCGGGGACGGCTGCTGGAGAAGAGCCCCACCCCGGTATCTCAGTTTCCGATGAGGGTGGTGCATCCTATATACCATCCTGAGATACCAGAGTTACTGGATCAGCATGATAATGTAACTAGGCCAGGGGTAGAGGCCCGTTTTCAAGAACAATGGGTTTACACTCCATTGAAAAGTTTTTGTCCCTTAAGACTCAGTTACCTGCCCCTCGGAAAACTCCTACTGCGTATTACAAAGAATTGACTGAAGCAACCTCTTCAACAGTGATGATGCTTGCAGATATTAAAATGTTCTGAGGTTTATTTGTTCCTGTTGATATTTGGAGACAGGTACACACACAGGACCACGTTGTAGAATTGGGTGATACCTGGGATCAGATTAAAGTATGGGACCAGGAGAGGAAGCCTAGTGAGAAGCCTAAGGCAGAGATACTTGCTTTGCCTGGCTGGATTATCACGTATATGCATTCTCTTATTGCACCCAAAAGATTGATTGGGACTAGTTATCGGCTTGTCATCAGAAGAAAGATGAGAGTGTTTCAGATTTTTTTACCCGGTTTGAAAGTGTGTTCCTGGATTATAGTGGACAGGCCTTGACGATTGAAGGTGGTGTGCGTTTGTTTGTTAGTAGATTTGTCTCAAACTTTCTCCCCAAGAATGCGACTCGATTACAGGCTTCCGAGAGTATCTCACTTCTTCTCTTTCTGTTATCTTGAATATGGCGCAGTATTACAAGCACAGGGAAAATGAGAAGAAGGAAAAGAAGGAGAAAAAGCATGAAGATTTGAAGATGAAGGTGTTGTTGCAACAGGCTTCGCAAGGGAATGGTAGAGGACGTGGTGGTACGGCCCGACGGCTTCCCAGCACTAGCAGGAATGCTATGGCTGTAGGACCAAATCAGTGTGCGTACTGTAAGGAAGAGGGGCACTGGTGCAGCGAGTGCCCTGTGCTTTTGCAGAAGGTGGTGGTCCCAAGGGGGCAAGGGCCTCGTGGACGGGGTCATGGAGATGGTGCCCAGGACAGAGCTCAGACTTCTGGGACCTCGGAGGGCCGAACTGATCAAAATGACTTTGATTACCCTCGGGGCAAACAGTATTATCATGATGACTATGATACGGATGAGGTGACAGGGATGTCTTAAAGCTAGGGCAGCCAGGGGCAGAGTGAGGGACCAGTTCCAATACCTGTAGATCAACGTGGTCCGTACATTAGTGCGGATGTGCATGGTTCGACTAATGAGTTTTTGGTGGATACAGGTGCAACGAACAGCTCTATTTCTCGTTCCTTGGTTGGTTCTGTCTGGCCATAATAGTGTTTCTGTAGGTTTTTCTGGTGTACCGGTTGTAAGCCCCATTTCAAAACCCTTTGCATTGACAATTGGTCCTATCACTGTGGATTCACAGTTCTTATTGATGTCTAATTGTGGAGAAAATCTAATGGGTCTGGATCTATTGAAGAAATTGTATGCCACAATTTATTGCTCCCCGGAGGATGTCTACATGACAATGGGTCCGAGTGTTGTGTGCGCTACGCAGTGTCTGTCTAAAGATGCACCTCTCCCTGCTAAATTTAAAGATGTGCCACGGGCGACACAGATGTGGGTTTGTTGCAGATATCGCCTGTTTCGATATGTGTCAAGGAATGTGCTATTTTACTCGCATTCCTCAGTATAAGATACCGCAGGCAGGTGATCGAGCTTTGATTCAAATTGTGCAAGACTTGATTGACAAAGGAGTGGTTGAGGAGACAACTGCTAATGTTTGTAGTAGCCCTATTCTTCCGATCCTCAAACGGACGCCTCTGGGTCCCTCTGAGTATCATGAAGATGTGTACCGTTTTTTTGATTGATTTGCATGAAGTTAACACAATAGTGAATCCTCAGTTTCCGGTGGTTCCTGACATTACGGCTCTCTTGACAATGATTCCTTCTTCTGCCAATTTCTTTTCTGTCATTGACTTGAAAAACACATTCTTCAGTATTCATATTCATCCTGATAGCAGATATCTGTTCGGCTGCACCCTAGCTGGTAGAAGTTTTAGAGTCTGTCGCGCTCCTCAAGGCTATACAGAAAGTACGAGTATTTATAGTCAGGCATTGAAAAGCCAGCTGGATTCCTTGTCGCTCCCCACAGGTAATGTATTACTTCAATATGTTGACGACCTGCTCATCGCCTCAGACACAGAACAAGGTTGCAGAGATAGTACGGTTAAACTGTTGCTTCATCTAGCTGACCATGGTCATAAGGTATCACTTTCTAAATGTCAGTATTATCGACAGGAGATCACCTGCTTAGGTCACCTAATGTCAAAGGCGGGTGGGAGACTGACCCCTGAGCGCATCAGTACCATTGTTAAAATGTCGCTTTCATAGGTATCACTTCTTATTGCAGGCAGTGGATACCTGGCTACTCACTGCTTATTAATCCCCTGCTTATCCTAACATTAAAAGATGTACATGAACCCCTGCCTTGGACACCTGAGTGTCAGTAGTCTTTTGAGTAATTAAAAACTGTGTTTTGCGCATCTCCAGTGCTTGGTACCCCTAATTATGCGAAGTGCTTTGTATTGAACGTCCTTTAGCTGGGTGTTTGTGCGCTTTCTGTTTTAAAAATTCGAGGATAAGCAACAACAGTGCGCTTATTTCTCTGCTGTACTTGACCCTGTTGCCCAAGCCCTCCCGAGCTGTCTAATAGCGGTCACAGCTGTGGCCGTCTCAATAAGAAAATCGTCGAGGCTCGTACTCGATACTGACCTCACAGTCATGGTACCCCATGCAGTTGATACACTTTTGAATAAGACAAGGACACAGTGTTACACACATACTCTCTGCTGCAGGTCGGAAGACGCCAAAGGTAATCGGAGCAGTTCCTGAAGCTATCATAAATGAGGCAGTGGCGCTGTTCCAAGCCTTATTCCGCTGGTGGAAGCAGCGGGAGACAGGGGAACTACAATTCCCATGAGCCTTGCATCGTCACTGTTACGTGCAGTGAAGGAAGTGGAAATTGTATTTATCCTACAGTAGCGGTGAACGCAGGGCAGATTATTCGTACTGTGTGTCTAGATTGTTTGGTTATCCAAAGCAAGAAGTTCCTGGTCTGGTATTGGGGTAAGTGTGCGCTTCGCACCGATTTCGCTGTGAGTTCTATTCGGAACTCTGTTGTTCTTGTTTTCTTCCAAACACTATCCCTGACGAAGTTGCCCGGTTTGGCTGGGGATTGCTGCCTGGTGTCTTTATCCGGGTTTTCTCAGTAGGATACTGCCAATGTTGCAGTAATTTCACGTTTCATGCCTTTGTTCTGTGGTCTTTGGTGACTATCAGCTCTTCATTTATTTCAGTATGAATTTCATTTACGAGACATTTTTGGGAATATTATCTGCAAATACTTTTTGTCACATTTTCATTTGGTTACATTGGGGCAGGAACTAAGTAACGTGTTTGGATCTATTCTCATGGCAAAGGAGTATGAAGAGGTCTATGACGTAAATAGCCTTCTATGACATTTGGAGCAAAAGGGAGAAAGGATCTTTGCTTTGTATGTGCTTTTTAGATATTATTCAAGGCGCATAATCATCATGTGTATTAATGTTCTCTAACAGGGATATTGAGTCCTGAGATTAAGGTTCATACCCTGTGAGGTGGGACGCATTATACTTTTAGGTGGGTTTGCCATTAAGTAAGTCCATATTTAGATTGATAGTATACAAAAGGTATACCTAAAAATACCATTCCTTACCTCTTTTCAGATGTTTCCTTCCCTCCCCTCTCTCCTTCACCATTGAGATATCACAAACATCTGTTTAAGGATCTGCCTATAAATGTCATGAAGTGTTCTAGGTGGTGTTATTTTCCTTTACAGGTAATGATAATACATTGTTCTATATTGCTTTGCCAAAAGGTGTTACAGTGAGTGATAGCCATATTGTTTATTTCTTACAGGTCTCTCTCCCTGCTGTACCTTCCCTATCCTTCCCTCGCTTAATCACCTTAATCTTTCGTGCTTTTATAGCATATCGGAATTAAGGCGGTCGAGAGGTGGACCAAATAAGCATCGAACCAGCTCTGAGGATATAATGTTCATACGAACTCTAACACACAGCACCTCAACAGTGCGCGTCTGACCGCTTATGAGCTAACGCTCTTTCAGAAGCACATTACGATTAAATGCTGTGCCACTCTAAATCCAGCCACATTACTACCCCTCCCTTCTGAAAATGAGGAGATTGACATACATGATTGCATTTTTAGGACGGAGGAAGAGATGAAGGGACGGGTAGACCTGACTGATGTTCCCTTATCTGAGTTCAGACAGCAGAGCTATCCCAAAGGATACATATCACTCAGACATCAGAGCGGACCCTCATGCTACACAGCACTCCCATGCTCTGAGCTCAGACAGCAGAGCTATCCCAAGGGATACACTACCCTCCGACAGCAGAGCTATCCCAAAGGATACATATCACTCAGACATCAGAGCGGACCCTCATGTTACACAGCGCTCCCATGCTATGAGCTCAGACAGCAGAGCTGCCCTATGGGATCCACTACCGTCTGACAGCAGAGCTAGCCCTCGGGTGACACAGCGGTCCCATGCTCTAAGCTCAGACAGCAGAGCTACCTCACGGGATACATAACCCTCCAACAGCAGAGCTATCCCTCGGGTTACACAGCTCTCTCACGCTCTGAGATCAGACAGCAGAGCTATCTCAAAGGATACACAACCGTTTGACAGCAGAGCTAGCCCTCGGGTTACACAGCTCTCTCATGCTCCGAATCAGACAGCAGAACTAGCCCTCGGGTGACACAGCGCTCCCATGCTATGAGCACAGACAGCAGAGCTACCCCATGGGATACACAACCGTCCGACAGCAGAGCTAGCCCTCGGGTGACACAGCGATCCCATGCTCTGAGCTCAGACAGCAGAGCTATCCCAGAGCATACACAACTCTCCGACGGCAGAGCTATCCCTCGGGTTACACAACTCTCCCATGCTCGAAGCTCAGACAGCAGAGCTAGCCCACAGGATACACAACACTCAGACAGCAGAGCTAGCCCTCGGTTACACAGCGCTCCCATGCTCTAAGCTCAGACAGCAGAGCTAGCCCAGAGCATACACAACCCTCCGACAGCAGAGCTAGCCCTCGGGTGACACAGCTCTCCCATGCTCTAAGCTCAGACAGCAGTGCTATCCCAAAGCATACACAACCTTCCGACAGCAGAGCTAGCCCTCAGGTTACACAGCGATCCCATGCTCTGAGCTCAGACAGCAGAGCTATCCCACGGGATACACAACACTCAGACAGCAGAGATAGCCCTCGGGTTACACAGCGCTCCCATGCTCTAAGCTCAGACAGCAGAGCTATCCCAGAGCATACACAACACTCAGGCAGCAGAGCTAGCCCTTGGGTTACACAGCGCTCTGAAGCTCTAAGATCAGACAGCAGAGCTATCCCACGGGATACACAACCCTCCGACAGCAGAGCTATCCCTCGGGTTACACAGCTCTTTCATGCTCTGAATCAGACAGCAGAACTAGCCCTTGGGTGACACAGCGCTCCCATGCTATGAGCTCAGACAGCAGAGCTACCCCATGGGACACAACCGTCCGACAGCAGAGCTAGCCCTCGGGTGACACAGCGATCCTATGCTCTGAGCTCAGACAGCAGAGCTATCCCAGAGCATACACAACCCGCCGACGGCAGAGCTATCCCTCGGGTTACACAGCTCTCCCATACTCTAAGCTCAGACAGCAGAGCTATCCCAGAGCATACACAACACTCAGACAGCAGAGCTAGCCTTCGGGTGACGCAACGATCCCATGCTCTAAGCTCAGACAGCAGAGCTATCCCAGAGAAAACACAACACTCAGACAGCAGAGCTATCCCTCGGGTTACACTGCTCTCTCATGCTCCGAATCAGACAGCAGAGCTATCCCAAAGGATACATATCACTCAGACACCAGAGCAGACCCCCAGGTTACACAGCACTCCCATGCTATGAGCTCTGACAGCAGAGCTATGCCTCAGGTTACACAGCTCTCTCATGCTACGAATCAGACAGCAGAGCTATCCCTTGGGTTACACAGCTCTCCCATGCTCCGAATCAGACAGCAGAGCTAGTCTACAGGATACTAAACCCTCCGACAGCAGAGCTACCCCTCGGGTTACACAGCTCTCTCATGCTCCGAATCAGACAGCAGAGCTCTCCCTCATGTTACACAGCTCTCCCATGCTCCGAATCAGACAGCAGAGCTAGTCTACAGGATACTAAAGCCTCCGACAGCAGAGCTACCCCACGGGTTACACAGCTCTCTCATGCTCCGAATCAGACAGCAGAGCTATCCCTTGGGTTACACAGCTCTCCCATGCTCCGAATCAGACAGCAGAGCTAGTCTACAGGATACTAAACCCTCCGACAGCAGAGCTACCCCTCATGTTAGCTAGACCCCGGCTCTCCAGAGCCTGCTCCGAGGCCCCTCTCTTCATAGTACCCCCAGGGGCATCCCGCTTTCCCCCCTCCCCCAAATTAGGTTACCCAATAAAACACAAGAAACAGTTGTAAGTGGGTAACAAATGCTGCAGGTTTATTACATAATTCCAGTATATGTAATAGGTGGGTTATCTTACGGGCGATCCAAGGGCAGGTGGCCATCTACTTCACCTGAGATCAATCAAAAGTGGACAGACCCATTGGTGTTGGTACGAACACTGGCAAGCAGTGCTTGGGAACCCACTAGGTGAGTAAAAGGCCCCTCACACACCAACCTAGTTGGTGTCATGCTTCATCATAGGGGCCCCAACCGGGTGGCCGAGCGCCTCCCGGTTGTGCTGCAACGCCTGACTACAGCGGAGCTGGTGTGGTGTGATAGTGTGATATTGTGAAAAATTAAAAATATCTCTGAGAATCCTTGCCGGGGGAACTTTAATGGTGGCGGCTCAGGATATATTAAAATTAAAAATTATGTGTAGTAACTAAGAAAGGAATTAGATTTCGTAGTTAACTATGTGTGTGGTCTACATGTTTCAGCCCGCTTAAAAAAGTGTGTGGGGCTTTCTTCAGGACCAGGAAGTGCAGTGAATGGCAAAATAGTGCCACGTGAGTAGTGAAAAGAGAAAAAGAGCCTTAATCATTTGACACTTCTGGCAAACACGCTGTACAGCACACTCAGTTCGTTTGCCTGTGCGCACGCGCACGGTAACAGCATCCTTGACACACGCATTAGCGTAGTGACTCAGTGACTGGCACGCACGCATGCGCAGCAAGCCTTGTCCCTCACGCTATCACCTGCATTCGCTTTCCCCCTAGCGAATCAGTGCCTCGCACACACGCTTGCGCAGCCTGCCTGGCCCCTAGCGCGATCACCGGACAGACAGCACGTACGCCATGGCCCCCGCCTCCTTAAAAAGCCCCGACAGTCCTCGACTCCACACCATCCAGGAGCCGGGAGACCTCAGTAGGTGCCAAGCGGGTGCTGCTCTCAGACCAAGTAAGGTGACGCGCGCTAACAAATCCTGGCATTGCCGGACTTCTAACTACTATACCCACCCTGTTTTGACCCTGTACCGTTCCTTCACAGATTCTGTGTCAGGAGGAGCGCACTCCTCCCCTTCCTGATCGGCGAACAATACTCAGCCATAGTGTAATATATTTTCCCTTTGTCTTCTTGCTTTTACTTTTAGCACACCATTGCAGAGCGCCACTCAAGGGTAATCGCCCCTTTTCTATACAGTGTGCCCCATAGTTTACTTGGCACACGCACAGTTTATCTGAATATTCTAGTCTCGCCCTCGCTCATTCGAGCCCGACTACCCTAGCCTGTGGCCACACGCCATCACGGGCTTACAGTTGCCTGCCACTCCTCACGAGAGCGACCCACACGCTCCTTGCTGGCCTCACCATTAGCTCACCAAGGGCGCACTCCGCCCACCCTAACATCAGATCATATGAAGCACCAGCCAATAGCCGCATGTCACCACGTGTGTGTTACCATCTGTACGACCACCTGCCCTGTAAGATTGCTCTTCACAGTCAGTCAAAGATTGCATTTTATAATTGTTACGTATTACAGCATCTCTTTTGCATCTATGTCTGTGTATTGTTTTCTTTCCCGCAGGTTTTTCGCTGCGGTGTCTGCCAATGAGCTGATATCGCTTCCACACACCTTAGCGAGTGTGTAGGTAAATTACCCTCTTTTTCTCTTTTCACTACTCACGTGGCACTATTTTGCCATTCACTGCACTTCCTGGTCCTGAAGAACGCCCCACACACTTTTTTAAGCGGGCTGAAACATGTAGACCACACACATAGTTAACTACGAAATCTAATTCCTTTCTTAGTTACTACACATAATTTTTAATTTTAATATATCCTGAGCCGCCACCATTAAAGTTCCCCCGGCAAGGATTCTCAGAGATATTTTTAATTTTTCACAATATCACACTATCACACCACACCAGCTCCGCTGTAGTCAGGCGTTGCAGCACAACCGGGAGGCGCTCGGCCACCCGGTTGGGGCCCCTATGATGAAGCATGACACCAACTAGGTTGGTGTGTGAGGGGCCTTTTACTCACCTAGTGGGTTCCCAAGCACTGCTTGCCAGTGTTCGTACCAACACCAATGGGTCTGTCCACTTTTGATTGATCTCATATATACTACAAGGGATACGGACGCACCCTTGCCTCCCTAGCTCTCCCATTGTTCTCCTCATTGATTTGCAGCGCACAGCTGCGAGAGCCTCATCTACTGACGACGCTCGCCTGCTCTTTTCTCTCTTTCTCTCCCTCCCCCTTTTTTCCGTCCCCCCCCCCCCCTTCCTTTCACTATGGCTGAAAACCCGGGTCTAGGGTTCACACTGGACGATGTCAATAGCATACTTGACAATCCTCCCCTATTGGCAGACTTCAATCTGGCATCATCTATTGCCCAAACAGCAGATTGGGATAATCTTAATGAGAAAAAACGCAACAGAATACGCACCATACTCCACGGAGTAATTTTGACAGAATACCTACGAAACAACACGGCACCCAGGGGCCTGATTGTCACCAATGCCCCACGGATCTTCCTTGAAGACCCGACCTTTCGGAAAGATTGGGCCCAAATTGCATGGAGGTGTACCCGCGACTGGATGATACTTATCATCCAAACTTCCAAACGCCTCTCCGATGCTTTTCTGATAGAAATACAAGCCACAGAAACCCATTTTAAAGCCACACTGTCTCAATTCAAGAAAAAACTGGACGAAACAAATAAAGAAATCAATGAGTACAAAGAAACCCTTACACAAAATAAGATTAACAAATTCCAGAAAGACCTCAAAAGATTCTCCTACGCCAAGACATATCCCTATGCGGAAGCTGATTACCAACCACCACACCGGGCAGATAACACAGGCACCTCATCAGATGATGACTCATCCGCGAGTAGCGGTTCCAGCAACAACAGCTACCGCAGACGCCAACAAGGCAGAAACGGACAACCCGGATGGCAACCACCATGGCCTCACGGCCCCCAGGGACCCAACCTGGCTTACCCCCCTTTGTACCAACCAATGCCCCCTCAGTTCGGATACGGCTGGAACCCGCCGTTTGGACCTCCACCGCCATACCTGAACCAAACTCACCCACAGGCTTTTTTAGGAAGAGGCCGACGAGGGCGCGGAAGGAGACGCAGAGGGAACACCGTACACTGGCAGGACAACCCACAGCAAGGTGCCCAAACGAGGAGCCAAACCAGAGACCAACAACCAGGCCCGAGCACGCGCTGAGCCTAGTCACCAACCTCTCCAACTATGCTCTTACATCCACAGAAACAACCATCCTGGAAAAAGGCCTCGGCTTTGCTCCCACAGCCAAATTGGACAAATTTAAATTACATCGTGAGCTTGCCGAATTTTTCCGCAAAATCCAACTTAAGGCCTTCTTTGAAAACACACCGATTACCACCGATCCGGAAGACCAGGGGGACACCACCCTCAGGGTTAAATCCACATTCATGCCTCCACCTTGCTCCATACCACCAGAGATCATGGTATACGAACAGACAGTGTATAAAGAAATAGAAGCACTCAAAGAACCTCACACGTTCCAGAACACCAGCAAAGCAGAACGTATGGCTCTCATGTCTTTGAAAAACAATACAGATATCATAATCAAACCGGCAGACAAAGGGGGTGGTACGGTTATACTTAACAAAGAAGATTACCATCAGGAATGTGAACGCCTATTAAACGACACCAAAAACTACGAGTTACTCACTCGTGACCCAACGCCCACCTTGAAAACCCGCATCAAAACCATAGTGGATGATGCAGAAACCTCTGGTCACATATCTCAGAATGAGGCAAAATTCCTTACCACTACACAAGACAAAATTCCGTATTTCTACATAGTCCCTAAAATCCATAAAAACAAAAATCCCCCTCCTGGACGCCCGATTGTTTCAGGCATTGGGTCACTACTTGAACCCCTGTCACGCTTCTGTGACTACTTCCTGCAACCACTGGTCCAATCCACCAGTACGTATCTCAAAGACACCAAGGACCTACTAGGACTACTAGCAGACGTGAACTACGACCCCAACACCTCCTTTCTCGTATCACTTGACGTGGAAAGCCTTTACACTAGCCTTCCCCAAGACGACACACTGAGAGTACTAGAAGAGGCTCTAAGAGACTCCAATTGGCAACACAAAACCCCACGCTCGTTCATACTGACATGCGCCACCTTAGCACTCAAGGAAAACTACTTTGAGTACCAGGGCAAATTGTACTTACAGAAGTACGGCACTTCTATGGGGAGCGTTTTCGCCCCCAGCATAGCAGGCCTGTACGTATTCAATTTTGAGACCAAACACCTTCTCAACAACAGCACACCACGCATTCCGCAAATCAAGTTTTATAGGCGATACATTGATGACATCCTCCTAATCTGGGAGGGATCACATGAGTCCCTGGCCTTGTTCTGCGAATGGATTAACACATGTGACCCTAATCTCAGATTCACACATAACGCAGACAGGCACAAGACCACCTTTCTTGATTTGGACATACAGGCAACCTCGGGAGGCCTCACGAGCAAGACACACTTTAAACCCACAGCCCGGAACTCCCTACTGCACTTCACCAGTTTCCATCCACGAGTTCTCCGTGAGAATCTCCCATACGGCCAGTTCCTCCGCCTTCGGAGGAATTGCAGTGAGATCAAAGACTATAAAATACAAGCCAGTGACCTCTGTGAGAAACTACACCAACGTGGCTACCCCAAAAAGATAACCAAGACTGCAAACAAAAGGGCCAGGAATCAAAATCGTGATGGCCTCTTGGACAACCTC
This sequence comes from Triturus cristatus, assembly GCF_964204655.1. Lineage (NCBI taxonomy): Eukaryota > Metazoa > Chordata > Amphibia > Caudata > Salamandridae > Triturus > Triturus cristatus. The sequence goes on along the minus strand of NC_140579.1, from coordinate 140,169,749 downwards.
ATTAAGGAACCCACCAATCCCCCACTGACATGTGTCACCACCTACAATACAGTGACACCTAAAGTCGCCCAGATCATCAAAAGGAATTGGAAAATACTCAATACAGGCAAACTCAACTGGGAACCCCCACTTCTATCGAACAAAAGAGCACGCACCATCAAAGACACTGTAGTGTCCACAAGACCTCTTCCCCTTCCGAGACCTACCAACACGGTCTTGAACGCCTGGGGTCTGCCCAACATCAAAGGACATTTCCCCTGTGGCAACTGTAGCGTTTGCCACATCACAGAAACAACTAAAAGCCTACATCTAGAACCTGGCAAAGTATGGGAGCTTCGTAAACACACGAATTGCAATACAGAAAATGTGGTGTACCGCATAACGTGCCCATGCAATCTTGTCTACATTGGCATGACCACTCGGAAGGTAAAAACCAGGATTTGCGAGCATCGCAGCACGATACGTTGTAAAAAGAACATCACCAAAATGACAAATCATTTCATGGAGAAGGGCCATACCACCAACGATATGAGATGGGTCGTTGTGGAAGCCCTGGACAACAATTTACCCAATATCCAGAACCGCCTATTTGAACAAGAGCAAAGATGGATCTATCGCCTTTCCAGCCACCTCAATGGGCTGAACGACAATATCCCTTGGAACAGCCTAAGGAGACCTTAACCGTGTGACTGTTACTTTTTTCTGGCTCATAAACCATCATCCCCATCAGGGGCTCAGACGCCGCTTCTACCGTAGCTGTTGCACCCATTAACATCGTAGCCACTATGCCACTATAAGTCCGCCTTTTCACATCAATCCCCTGTGCCCCTGAATATACTTGGTACATACCTAAACACAATCCCAGCAGGGGCACTGACGCCACACACTACATGGCAGTCTTATTCATTCCCTAGTACACACTGGGCAGATATCTAAAATATTTCCAGTAGGGGCACTGACGCCCCACTCATTTTGGAAGCCTTAATCATTTGACACTTCTGGCAAACACGCTGTACAGCACACTCAGTTCGTTTGCCTGTGCGCACGCGCACGGTAACAGCATCCTTGACACACGCATTAGCGTAGTGACTCAGTGACTGGCACGCACGCATGCGCAGCAAGCCTTGTCCCTCACGCTATCACCTGCATTCGCTTTCCCCCTAGCGAATCAGTGCCTCGCACACACGCTTGCGCAGCCTGCCTGGCCCCTAGCGCGATCACCGGACAGACAGCACGTACGCCATGGCCCCCGCCTCCTTAAAAAGCCCCGACAGTCCTCGACTCCACACCATCCAGGAGCCGGGAGACCTCAGTAGGTGCCAAGCGGGTGCTGCTCTCAGACCAAGTAAGGTGACGCGCGCTAACAAATCCTGGCATTGCCGGACTTCTAACTACTATACCCACCCTGTTTTGACCCTGTACCGTTCCTTCACAGATTCTGTGTCAGGAGGAGCGCACTCCTCCCCTTCCTGATCGGCGAACAATACTCAGCCATAGTGTAATATATTTTCCCTTTGTCTTCTTGCTTTTACTTTTAGCACACCATTGCAGAGCGCCACTCAAGGGTAATCGCCCCTTTTCTATACAGTGTGCCCCATAGTTTACTTGGCACACGCACAGTTTATCTGAATATTCTAGTCTCGCCCTCGCTCATTCGAGCCCGACTACCCTAGCCTGTGGCCACACGCCATCACGGGCTTACAGTTGCCTGCCACTCCTCACGAGAGCGACCCACACGCTCCTTGCTGGCCTCACCATTAGCTCACCAAGGGCGCACTCCGCCCACCCTAACATCAGATCATATGAAGCACCAGCCAATAGCCGCATGTCACCACGTGTGTGTTACCATCTGTACGACCACCTGCCCTGTAAGATTGCTCTTCACAGTCAGTCAAAGATTGCATTTTATAATTGTTACGTATTACAGCATCTCTTTTGCATCTATGTCTGTGTATTGTTTTCTTTCCCACAGGTTTTTCGCTGCGGTGTCTGCCAATGAGCTGATATCGCTTCCACACACCTTAGCGAGTGTGTAGGTAAATTACCCTCTTTTTCTCTTTTCACTACTCACGTGGCACTATTTTGCCATTCACTGCACTTCCTGGTCCTGAAGAAAGCCCCACACACTTTTTTAAGCGGGCTGAAACATGTAGACCACACACATAGTTAACTACGAAATCTAATTCCTTTCTTAGTTACTACACATAATTTTTAATTTTAATATATCCTGAGCCGCCACCATTAAAGTTCCCCCGGCAAGGATTCTCAGAGATATTTTTAATTTTTCACAATATCACACTATCACACCACACCAGCTCCGCTGTAGTCAGGCGTTGCAGCACAACCGGGAGGCGCTCGGCCACCCGGTTGGGGCCCCTATGATGAAGCATGACACCAACTAGGTTGGTGTGTGAGGGGCCTTTTACTCACCTAGTGGGTTCCCAAGCACTGCTTGCCAGTGTTCGTACCAACACCAATGGGTCTGTCCACTTTTGATTGATCTCATATATACTACAGGGGATACGGACGCACCCTTGCCTCCCTAGCTCTCCCATTGTTCTCCTCATCTACTTCACCTGCCCGCCTGATGAGCCGGGCAGCACGGGAACGACCCGCAAGTGCTGCCCCCCAAGTGATTCTTTTTTACGATCACGTGCCGTTGAAATTCTACTCACACCCCCCCTCTCGGGGCGCCCCCGGTTGTTCAGGCCCACAACCGCCCGCAGGCCTAGCGGGGCGCCGACCGGCTTCCGGGACCTCTCTGGAGGCTCCTCGTTTTGGCTCAGGCACCACGTGGTGCCGCGCAGAGGTACCCTTTGTACCGGCCTGCTTCCAGATCGCCCTGTGACTCCGCCTGCAACGAAAAGGAAAACATTACAACGCTCAGAAAACCCCCCCCAACCACGCCTACGCCGGGTAAGCGGTAGGGAGGGAAAAGGCGAGGTGGGCGACAAAAGAGGTCGCCAGTGAGGGTGGGGGAAGGCTAAATAGCCTCCCCCTCACACCTGGGCCCGGAAGTGACGCGCATTGCGCGTCACTTCCGGCCCTGACACGGAGGGGGGCACCAGTCTGTGTCCCTGCCCCCCCCGAAGGAGGGAGTGGGGAGGGGTGACCGGGGCCCCGGGGCCACTAAGGCGCCGACCGCCGAGTGGCCCCCTGCGGGGGCCGCGGTCAGCGGCATAGTACCCCCAGGGGCACCCCGCTTTCCCCCCTCCCCCAAATTAGGTTACCCAATAAAACACAAGAAACAGTTGTAAGTGGGTAACAAATGCTGCAGGTTTATTACATAATTCCAGTATATGTAATAGGTGGGTTATCTTACGGGCGATCCAAGGGCAGGTGGCCATCTACTTCACCTGCCCGCCTGATGAGCCGGGCAGCACGGGAACGACCCGCAAGTGCTGCCCCCCAAGTGATTCTTTTTTACGATCACGTGCCGTTGAAATTCTACTCACACCCCCCCTCTCGGGGTGGAGCGTCGCATAGCAAGCCCCGAGTTGTTCAGGCCCACAACCGCCCGCAGGCCTAGCGGGGCGCCGACCGGCTTCCGGGACCTCTCTGGAGGCTCCTCGTTTTGGCTCAGGCACCATGTGGTGCCGCGCAGAGGTACCCTTTGTACCGGCCTGCTTCCAGATCGCCCTGTAACTCCGCCACAGCCCTGGAGGCGGCTAACCGTCGCAGCCAGGGCCCCCCACCAACCCGCTATAGTCTTACCTGCACCTCTCCTATCTAGGGCTTCCTGCAACTAGCTGGAAGGGAACCATCCCTGCAGACAGAAGAGTTTGACATTCTGCCACCTCATGACAGTTTGACAGTGCTCGCGGGACTCGAACCCTTGTCCTGTGAGACCATTACAACCGTAGGCACAAGACTTATTGAGCTATGGCTCCTGGTTAAAGAAGAGTTTGAAATTTTGCCAACTTATGACACTTTGACAGCGTTTGCGGGACTCGAACCCAAGACTTACCATTGAGCTATAGCTCCTGGTGTTGTAGATGGCCCCATCTAAGCCCCCAAGGCCCGAGACGCTATCCTAATCGGAATAGGGTCTGCTGAAATAAAGGACCCGTTGGGCCTGGGGAGATGTGCCAAGAACTATTCGCCCCCCATGCGGGCAGGTTACCCTCTTCACAATTCTGGGCCTGCCCTCTTAGGCTATGAAGGCGAGAGGGGGTTCACTTAACCTTTGGCCAGCCCCCTCTGATTGCTAAACCTGGAGCACAGGAGTGCTCCTAGCTGCCAGCGCGTGACCGTGGGCAAGGGGTGACTCCTGCCCCTGCCCACCATCCCCTATTCCTTATGGGAATTATGCCCCTACAGATCCCTCAGTAATGTAACCCCCTAGGTATACCAGCTTCGGGAATCTGTCTGGCTTAACATTGCGCGCCGTCAGTAAAGTTCAAGCATTGGGGATTGACTAAGTCCTACTACCCCCCTCCCATCATGCTCCTCAGAAGGAGGGTGGCGGGGGGCCCCCCCACCGCAAACCCAGAGCATCCCCAGCGGTGCCAAATTCCTGCTCCGTTGAAGTGGAGATTTAGTGCACCCTGGGCGTGTCAAATGTACTATTGACATACTGTCCCCTTGCGATTGCCCCGCCGACACCCCAATTACTGGGACAGCAGCACCGTATGTTTGCTGGCAGCGCCCCTGGCGCGGTAACGTGTCCGTAAACCCGGATCCCAGTCTCCCGCAGCTGTGGTACGCGACCAGGGAATCCGGTGGGGGATACCCCCAACCGCAATGGTCCTCTAGACATTAAGAAAAGCCCTATTTTACCTGGGCCTATCCCCAATTGATGGTGGTTTCACCCAGCTGTAAGGCCCGAGGCCCGCCTATGGAGCCTATTTAATTGTTTTGCTACTCGGCCCCTTTATGGGCAGGCCTCAGAATTAGGGCAACGCGCGTGCTCCCAGGGCATGGTGCTCCCTGTCTTTGGTTGCAGTGGAATGCCCCCCAAAGTACACCTGGACCTATTCCTATATGGTTCTTTCCGCTACTTCTCCTGCAGGCCTAACTCCTGGTTATGGTGCCCAGCTCAGTGTGCTGCAGGCTAATCGGCTTAACAATGAACTATCGGTGGATTTGAGACAGAGGTACACTCCACGACACCGAAATAACCACGGGTTAAAATCTGCTCGCGAGCGGCGCACCCGCAACCACTTGGTCAATCACGCCGGTAACCTATGTGGTGCTGAGACAGTGCGTCCCCGAATTCAATGCGAATGGGGCACTGAGCTACACCCATATCTACACCCATCTAGAGGCTCAAACCATGCTCCGAATCAGACAGCAGAGCTATCCCTTGGGTTACACAGCTCTCCCATGCTCCGAATCAGACAGCAGAGCTAGTCTACAGGATACTAAAGCCTCCGACAGCAGAGCTACCCCACGGGTTACACAGCTCTCTCATGCTCCGAATCAGACAGCAGAGCTATCCCTTGGGTTACACAGCTCTCCCATGCTCCGAATCAGACAGCAGAGCTAGTCTACAGGATACTAAACCCTCCGACAGCAGAGCTACCCCTCATGTTAGCTAGACCCCGGCTCTCCAGAGCCTGCTCCGAGGCCCCTCCCTTCAGGTATCTCATCCTGCTCTGTCAGGCTGGAGGAACCGTCCCGCGGCAGCGGTGGCAGAAGCATCAACCCCACTGGTGTGACCACATTCCAGCTGCCTCACCGGTGGGCGGGGCGGAGGAGGGCACCCCGGGATGGAGGGGGCGTGGCCGTGTGCAGGCGGGTGCTGCGGCGGTAATCCCTCCGCTGCTCCGCCTGGAGATCCCAGTCCGGTCCTGAGGAATGCCCGCACGATGTTCGCCGTGAGCGGTGAGCGTTCAACCCAGGAGGGGCCTGGGCTGTCACCACATGTCGGGAGTCACCAGGCTGTACTTTGTGGGTACCTGTCGCTCTTTATACCTCCAACAAACGCACGCCACACAGCTGCCAAGGTGGAAGGTAATGGGGTCCTGTGAGGGGTACATGGGTGGGGGGGGAGGGGTAGGGGGGGGGGAGAGAGAGTCACAGGAACACGACACAGATACAGAGACTGCCGCCCTATAGGATGAAGCCTCCGGTACACTCTTGGTTGTGTCACAGGATCGTGTCTTAAGCACGGAGCGCGCTGTCCTATACAGGGACACTTTTAGGATTTTGGGGGCCCTGCGCCAAACGCATTCCGGGGGGACCTATTCGGAACAGCTTTGAGTTTATGATCCAGTTTCAGTTCGCTCATGCCCCCTTTCTTTGGCCTGGTCACTGACGTGCACGAGCACACCTGTTCAAATTCTAAATGTATTAACATCTATTATTCAGAGATCGCAATGTGTGTTTTCAACATTTTAACAGCAGCAGCATCTCACTATTATTACTGCAAATAATGTCTGTGACACCCCCCCCGTTTCTCATATGTGACGTCCTGTTTTTATCTAAAAGAATCTGTTTTAGGGATGCCGCATGAAACCTAAACGTTACATTTGTCTTTAAAATGCCTGCAATGGACGGTCACGCATCACCCACATAAAAAACGGATTAAAGGAAACCGCTCTACCGCTCTCGACAACAATCGGTTTAAGAATTACACAAGAAAATCAGGGCGAGACTCTCTCCAGAACAGAGCTGACCTGGGCCAGAGCCCACGTTGCCCATGCCTTAAAATGTCTCTGGTCCTATATAATGATGCCTCAGGTACACACAGGTTGTGTCAAAGGTTTGTGTCGTACAGTGGGTGCTAGGGAGGCGCTGTGCTATAGGGTGATGCCTCAGGGAAACACAGGGTTGTGTCACAGGTTCGTGTCGTACACAGAGGGCGCTGTGCTATAGGATGCTATCTCAGGTGCACACCGGGTTGTGTCACAGGTTTGCGTCGCACGGGGGTCTGTGCTATAGGATGATATCTCAGGTGCACACCGTGAGGTGACACAGGTTTGCGTCGTGGGGGAGGCTGTGCTATAGGATGCTATCTCAGGTGCACACCGGGTTGTGTCAGGGCTTTAAGTGGGCCAGGTCGCACCTGGTCTGAGCACCGGCAGTTTTTTAAGGGGGCCTCAAAGCGGGTCTCTATCGGTCTCTGTTTTGTGCCCTGGCACAGGCGGTCCGTCTTTTAGGTCTCACTGAATCAGCGCATGCGCTGCTCTGCGAGAAATTTAGTGTGTGGGTTTTCAAAGGGCTGCCACAGGCTTTTGGTGGCCTAGCGCTTAGGGTTCACGCGAGCGTGCACGCGCACAGCCACCATCTGTCTTTGATCGCGATCACTTTCGCGGGCCGTGCGGCTGTGTCAATTTCACGGCCACGCGGCCAATGTTTGTTACCTCAAGTCAGATGTTCGCTTAATGGGCCCCGGTTATGTACAAGGAGCGTCGGAAAATGCATATACTGTATCAGCACAGATCACCTATGTAACCCGAATTTTTACCTATGTAACCCCAGGTTGCCTTCTAGTCCCATCAGCAACACTGATTTTGTACTTTCCTACTGTCTTTTGTTTTCCCCTTATCGATAACTTGTCTACAATTCACTTAGAAAACAGCCACCACTCTTCCTTGAACAAAGTCTCCTGTCAAATAAATAATTTTTATTCCCTCCTAATCCAGGGTCCAATTGTTAAAATAGCGTTTCAGTGGATTTCACCTTCCTGAATGCTGTAAGAGGTGCCAGCACTATTTCTTTTATGGACGTTCCTATGTATTCCCCTGATTGATGAATAGTTGTAGCCCGACAGATGCTTATTGGTGTGGACGGATAGCATCTGTTCCTACCCTTGTCGTGTCGTTTTCACATACCTCTCAGTATTCCTCGAGATCCTAGGATGGATCGTGGTTGTTTCCTGACCCTAAACACGTTATTTTTGCATAAAAAGGATCCCATTGCTTAATTTCTTCCATACACCTGTAGCACAACCGTCTCCATCTATAGGCTTTAAGGTCTGTCTGTCAACTAAGTGCCCACCCAGAAATGTACAAGTCACAATTTCAGATCTAACAAGGCCGCCACATCCTTCAGCGCTGTGAGGTTTGGAAAATGAGCAACATTGTTTTGGGCGACTTCATCCCAGGGGCTGTTCTACATCGTGGTATGCGCGCTGGTTCTCCATTCAGGTATAACATTGAACAGTAAACAGATTTGAATACCAATGTTTTGGGTGATAATAACAATTATAAAAAATAACATACCCAAAAATGTAATATGCGGTGTGCGCTACGGAAATGATTGCTATTATTATGTTTATCATTATTGGTAGTATTGATTTTGTGGTTTTATTTGCTGTTGATAATGAATAATAATTAATTAGATACTAATGGGATTTCTTTGTTGTATAACCTGACAACCCAGAGATTGCTTCAGGGTACGCTGTACGCAATGCTACATCCTCGAGGTAACAAACACAAAAGTCTGACAAACATGGTGTACATTTATTTAAAAGCTGCCCTGAAGAGAATTGTTCCAGGAGATCATTTTCAAAAAGACAGGCTGCCCCTGAAACTTTCTTCTAGAGGACAGTGGGGAGGTAAGTCTGCTGTTTTCCACCTTGGGCGGATCAACGTGCTAAGATTGCGCAATATGTCAGATATGACGGAGTCATGTATGGTGAATGCTATTTGTGAGGAAGGACATCATTTTGTGCTGCCCCCTCCTATTTTCCTGCTGATATTAGGGCCATGACACTGTGCTCGGTCACATCTTGTTAGATTTTTATACTGTAAAATTGGTGCAACTAGTTGGCCAGCTTAACTTTTCCAGGAAATGTGCCACTGGCTTGGAAGTTAACTGTCATAGGTGTGCCGAATTGTATATTTACACTACCCAAATAAAAAAGTAAAGTATATTGCTCCAGAGAGTGCCAGTGTGTTCCGTGGAGGCTGTTGTTTTAAAACCAGTGCAATAACCTATGGCGAAGGAAAAGTGTTTGGCTTGTGTGGCACCAAGATCATTATATTAAATAAATAACATTTAAGTGCATCCTGTATTGACAAAGGGCTGGGTGCTTAATGTATAAAAGTGGGATATACTAAATATTAAAAAAATGCCACCATGGTGAAATGTTGTCCAGAGCTGTTTATCACTGTCTAGGCTAGGCTACATTATGACCTGGTACTGCCTAAGTCCCCTCCAAGGTTAAGACCCCAGACCACCCTCAGATGTTTGGGTACCCACCCAGCCCTGAGGCAAGCATTTCAAACCACACTCCTTTGGATTAGGGGGAGTGACCCCCCCGGCCGTATTTATTACATAATTAAAAAACATTGATTATTATTTACATTAGGTACATTAAACACAGACTAAGCGCATAACTCCTACTGTATGTCAGTGGCATATATCCCATCCACAGTACATCTATGACATCATTCCAAAAGGTGTAGCTCACCTATGTTTAGTATTTTATCAATTAATTTTGGCAGCTATCCATTCAAGTGTTTACTCTATGAAAAATGATTTTAAATAATATGAATTATAAGTTCTTTTTCTAGTTAGCCAAACTGCCTCAGCAACACGTTTATCTTTCTTTTGCTTTGATTCCACCCTATATAGCAACGGCGCCCGCTCCAAGAGGCCATTATCTCTTGTCACACCATGGCTGCACTTGTGTCATGCGCATCGCCGCATAATGTCCCAGTAATAGCTTGCGGACTTGTAGTTGTATTGACTCAAGCTCCCTACAGTTGTGCACATGAACGTGTTTCACTATTTTGATCTCTGTGTCTTTCTTTGGCCATCAGAGCAGTTATCAGATGTTTGGTCCTTGACTGCAGAAGAAGACATGTCACTACTTTCCCCTGTGTTTGCTGTCATTGAATCGCAGCACTAAACTTTCATCCCTGATTAAGCTGCCTCCCTTTCCCTTCTGGACTAGTCAAACTATATTTTACACATTTTTAGAGTTTAACAGTCTTTACCTTGATGGTTCAGTTGCAAGCAAGACCAGACAAAGTACACTAGCATGACATTGGTGACTTTGGCGTATTTTATTTTACTGGAAAAAATCAATATCGTGGTTGCAGAGACCGAGGTTGTCTGTATCTAAACTGCTGGACTGTGATTTATAAAGGGAAAGGAGCGCTGTGTAAGAGAAGATTGTTAAAAGGGGTTTCTGAAGGACGAGTGAAAACTGTGTGGAAAGCAGGGCAGTGGTAAAATGGGCGAATTGAATTTGAAAAATGTTTGCCGATATATTGGTATGCAACATTTAGTGTTTGTCGTGCAAGTTTATTGTCATGCATGTTGAGTCGAAACACGGATAACTTGTCCAATAAAATCAAGCTCTGTGCCCAACCATTTTTAAGTCTCGCCTGAGCCAGCGCATGCACTCTCTCAGGCGAGACATTTAGTAAGTCGGTTTTGAAAGTGTTACCAAAGCCTTTTGTTGGCCTCCAGTGTGCGGTTGCGTGCACAATGACGAGCGGAGGCGCCATCTGTCTTTCCTCTCTCGTCAAGGTGCGCGCACACCACTCAGCAGACGAGCCGCCTTTTTTTTTTTTTTTAAACTTGCATGGTGTGCGCACACCACTCGCAGACGTGCCTCCTTTTTTTTTTTTTTAAACTTGCAGCGTGAGCGCGCGCTTTTTGGTTTCACTGCTTAAATCAGCAGATTGCTCGCAGGCCGTCCGCCGCCTCTTCACTTGACCAAGAGCACCTTAATCCTAGGGTTGTGTCAGCCGTCCATTTGGCGGGATGGTGACCTGTGGGTTAAATGAAGAGGAATGGGCGCATTTAAAGGCACACGCACTCTTAGATGATTCTGTGGCTTAAAACCTGCCTATAAAAAGACAGGAATGCCCGCATTCTCTCCACACCTCCCTCTGACAGGCCGTGGCCTTTCTGTGTTTCCTTGGAGAGGAGTGTTGGGGAGCAGACTAAACTAATGGTAATGTCCAATATGCTTTGTTTGACCCTTGTCGCCTTTCTGTGAGTGAGTGTCGCAGAACCCGAGGCCAAGAGGGCATGTCATCTGCTGCGAGCTTTTTGTAGTGTTCCGTGCTACGTCAGAAACGTTTAGAATCCTGTCTCCATATGTTCTCTGGTGCTCGTGCATGTCGCCTGCTTTTATAATCCGAAAAGCAGGACATCAAGTGCAAGAAATTCATATGTATTAAAAAAAATTAAAAAAACAGGCGCAACTGTTCACTTTTCACAAATGACAACTTGATTTCTCAGACATACGCGCCACGCAATTTGAACGTAGTAACAAACATTTTATTCGGCCTTGTCGGATATCTTTGCTTGAACTGCAGTTTCTTGAAGACTTGTACAACAGTTCCAGCGTGCACAATACAGTGCCTCCTTTTTAATCCGTGGCAGAATCAGTCCTGAGAGGCATTAACATGAGAGCCGTTTTATTTGATTTTTTTTAGTATAATTTTCAGACCAACAAGGTATACAGAAACATTTCACATATTGATTTGAAGAATCAGAATCTCTTATTGATGCCTATCATAGCAGTCACATTGCTTCTTGGCGCATAATACATGCCATAAGCGAAACAAGCACTTGTTCATTCTCTTTTTGATGTGTTCAAACACAGTGTAATGTTTTAGGCTGTCCTCAAATTTTCATACAATTTTACTGTGATTAGGCTTTGCATCAGCTTGTGCGTGGTCTGCGAAGCTTATCATGCACTGTGTTCCACGCAGACACTTAACGTTGACCTTATTAGCTCTTCTCACATGCCTGTCGTTTAAATAGTTTGTCAGCATCTCCCGCCCCTCTGTGGCTTATTCCTCTATCAGACACAGAGCTGTAAAATTCCATTTTGTTACTCTTCAGGCACCCCTTAGGAGCAGAGTGACTGCCGCCCTCTTTGAAACAGTGAGGACTACTGAAAAACAAGCATTGGCATAGCCAATAGGTCTCGCCTTTGGGACCTTTTAAGTGTTTAGCCATGCAACAGTTGGTGTTGTTGCACCAAGGATATTGTGCTACATAACTAAATACTTATAAGGTCCCAAAAGCGAGACCTATTGGCTATGCCAATGCTTGTTTTAGGTCGAGCCTAGAGCAGCGCATGCGCTGCTTGCTCGACTTTTAAGGGGGTTTTCAAAGTGCTACCAGAGACTTTTGCTGGCCTCAAGCTTGGAGCGCAGCCACCATCTGTCTTTTCTCCATCACGGGTAATTAAGTGCATCACTATCGCGATCATTTTCACTCTCGGCAATTAAGTGCATCGCGATCGCGATGCACTTTCACTTTCAGCACCCGCGCGGCCAATGTTTTTCGCGCGCGCTTGTTTTAAACTATTTTTATAGTCCATCACAGTGGTATCCAGATTGAGTCAGATGGGCCAGACCCATGCCCGACTTTCAGACCTTCCACATCCCATACATAATCTACATTGAATCTAAATGGAGCTCATTTCGTAGTCACCGGGTAGCCTAAAAAGCCTGCCATTTGTTCCTCTCCTGGGTCTGTGTTACACATCCCATTCCCACCCCTTGCATAGGGATTACGTGCTCATTATATAATGGTTAGTGTATATTCAAGCTGCCTTGCATTACAGCATTTCCGTGGTCTCCTCAGTCCTGTCGATACAAGAAGAATGATACTGGCTGTGACTGTCATATATGAATGACTATTCACACCATACTCCTGATACCGTGTTCCTGCGGTTTGCCTGCTGGCTGCCATTATGCCCAGAAGAGTGACCTTTTGCTCTGATCATCAGACACCCCTTCACATGTAACCTGGGAGCGTCACTGAGGTTGTATGGACGCTTGCCTCTCTCTGAACTAGTACACGTCTCCACGACTGGAGTGCAGCAACATATTCAGAGGCAGGGTGCACTCACACTACACAAATCTCTCACCCCCAAAATAAAATGGCACATATTCGGGGAATGACAGTAAACATCCAGCCAATTCTTATTTGGGTAAATTATTATTACTCCACACACAGCCATCCTCCGTGATTGCTGTTGGTCCTTTCAGGAGATTATGTCATTTTCGCCTGCACATTTTTAGGTCTCACGCCTAGCGATGCAGTGCGTAGCACTGCTCGCGCAGCGAGAGTCCTTTTGTCCGGGGTTCCGAAACGGACCCTGGAATTGTACATGCTTGTGCGTGTTTTTTTAGTTACGTGTCGGGCTATTGGCTTTTGCCTGCTTGTTTGTTTTTAAGATAGCATGCAATAGGCCAAAGGCGGGCGCATTTCTCCGCCCATGGCCTAATGGTATCTATTACGTGCATTGCTGCCATATGGTTTCAATTGTCGTGCCCAGACACGGGCGCGGTAATTGAAACCAATGGCTCGCTGTGGCGCGTGCAACACTCGCAGCTTTCTCTGTTTTTTTTCTTTTTATCACCTTCCTGGGCTGACTGACAATTTGAATTGATGCAGATTGTCTGCTGTCAGTGGGTAACATTCATAACTTAATAACTCACAAAGAACCATTTTAATAAAAAGAAGATTTACACGTCTCCAGGCAGAAACGGCAGCTAGTCTCTGTGTAAATCATCTATTTCTTAAAAACGGCTCCGGTTGCCTTCGCCAGCCTAAGTTAATCACCTGTAGCTGAAAGCAAGCCCCATATGGGAAGTAGGAAGTGCTCTGCGCGAGCTTCCTGTACGGACTCAGAGCGGATCCTTCTTGCTACCGCACGCGAGCTGTGACGTGCTCCGGGGGAGGGACTGGCAACATGCTCAGGCAGCAGCAGCAGAGGCGGGAGATGTTCTGCCTGCTAGTGCCAGGGTGACTGGGAGCGGAGTCTTACACAGAAGCCTGGGAGCCGACGAGAAGGAGTAGAAAAGCGAAAAACACACCATGCTTGCGCCCCAACCTGTCTGGGATCCCTGTCGTGGGTTGGTGAAATTCTGAGTCCACCAGGGGGGCTGCTGTTGAACTGGCAGGGAAGGACGTGGCTGATATTTTTAAGGTAAGCTGAAGGGGAACTGTGGTTCCCTTCTGTTTATTTACTTTGTGCGAGATTAATATGTTGAAACGACATCCCTAGTGCTGACGTCCAACAAAAAAAATTGAAGAAATGAGAAACAGGAAGCTTATGTAGAATCAGAAGGCTGCAACATATGATTTGCATTTTGCATCCACAACAGCCTGTGTTTAGGCGCTGCTTCTGAAGCTCTCACGAGACAGGCAACCAAGCTGGTCTCCTTGACTGCAAAAGCTGGAGAATAAATTAGAATAGGGAATGTATATATCGGTCTTTTAAATTTGCGGTTAAAGCTCCCTTAGAGGTAACAGCGTGGTCGGACGGGTTGTTTTACATATGAGGAACAGAAACAACATGGTCTCGCGTTGGTGTTTACGTATGGCAGATATCGATCAACTGCTCCATGATGTCTATGTGTTTTTTTTTTTTAAAGGAAATTATTGATCCGAGCGAATAGACTGTGCGCTGGCATTCTTAGTTGACAGCCCTGAGCCCTTGGTATCACAACAAACACAGACTGGAGGCTTGACAACAGGGCATTACTGTACTAGATCCCTTCTAGGTAAATGGGATCTAAGGATTACGGCATCAAACGCCAAACACGCTGCGCTGTACACTCCTCTCCTGTGCCTGGCTTCGATGCTAGCTGCAGGGCAAGGGGCAGTTAGGACGTTTTATTGCCCCTCCTGGCCCAAGATATCATCTGCATGCCAGGTGGCTTGTCTGAAATTAGAAACATAAGCACCACCTTATGCTTCTTTACCTAAAGAGTGTTTGTGTGTTACTGCTGTCAACTTTCTAGTAAAGAGTTGGTGCACCAGATAGCTCCGTGCACCGAAACATTTACTGTCTGGTGATTCCTATAGAACTATTAATAAATATAGCAAATTCTTATGCTCTTACGGAGCATTTTTGCAGGTTGACTTGTGTTCTTTTTCTGTATTTTTGACATATTCTGCCATTGTTTCTTCATATATGCAGTTTTTGAGGAGCTGGTGGGAGTTAAAAGGAGGGAGATTTTAATTCAGTGCATGCCACCCTTATAATTAAAAAAAATAAACTTTTCTCCTGCAGTCTTCCTTCCATGTGTGATGCGTGTTTTAGATGGGTACGTTTGCGTTTATCATTTCTATTTGATACCGCAATTGTCTTTTTTGTGTGTGTGCGCGCGCGCATGCGCGCGAGTGAAAGAAGGTGCTTTGAATAAGACTTAGCAGTGTAAATTATTCACCTCAGTATGTATATAACTGATTTCCGTGACACCATATAGTTCTATGTACTCCTTACTAACTGATTTGCATAAAATTGTTATTTAGAAGCGGCTCTGTAAGAATTGCAGATGTCAGAGATGTTAGAGGTTTTGGGTGCAGAACGTTAATCTCGATTCTTATTTTGATTAGTAAAGGGGCCAATATTGCTATCAGTTGTAAAGGGGCCAATATTGCTATTAGTAGACCGGCGCATAAGAGCTGTATGTATTTTTAATAAATACCAACCATTTCAACATGCTTTCAATAAATAGGCGTGTTAGTCGATACCTGGGCGCCCAGAGTGGTGCAGCATTTATGTTCTTTCTAAAGTGATTTTATAATATGTACTTGCTGTATCGCGAGTTTGACCAATAGGCCAATATTCAGTGTTTGTAATTACTTCTTTGACTAGATCATTTGTAATCTTGCTGTGTGTTGGCCAGCGCTAAATACTTAAACATCCTAAATATAATAAAATATTAAAACCTCATTCCCCACTTATTGCCTACTAAAGTACTGTGATGCAGGGCTACATTATTGTATAGTTTCGGCGCGTTATGTCGTCACCTGTAAACGATTGTTAAAGTGCTTGGGTGTAACACTGCTATTACAGTTCATAGCTTATTACAAACCTCCATTCAGGCGTTCACATTGAAGGATGTTTTGAGATCCAGGCCTGACAATGGAAGTGCTAGATCATACATCGAGTCCCAAATAGAACAGTGACATCATCATCCCAGTTTTTATTTAAAAAAAAAAAAAAAAATTGTGTCGAAATAAATACATACATAAAGATATATAATTGCAAATAACATTTTAAGCATATAGAATATCATTATCACATAAAACGTAGAAAATTAGAAATGTACATAAGGCATCTTATATGATATAAAGACTAAGTTTATAAGTATACTTATTTTAATATGCAAGTATCATTGAGATATTTATAAAGATATAGAAAAAAGGGTAAAGTGGGTTGAGAATTGAAAGATATAAGGGAAATTGATAGGGAGTGAAATGTAAATGGAAAGGAAAAAAAAAAAGATAAGTTAAAAGGAAAAATAAACAGAAATAAGTAGGGAAAAAAATAATAATAAGTAAGCATAAGTAAGTAGAGGAATACATAAGTGAATATTAACGCAAGTACAAGTATACAAGGAAGTAACATTTAAATAGATACAAGTTTATAAAGAAATAAGTTTATGCAAGCGTAACTGTAGAAATAGTAATAGATTAAGATATAGAGATAGATACAGATAGACTCCTTGTCTCAGCATAAAGAGGTAGAAATTAAAGAGAATATATGAAAGGAGAAAAAGGGCGTTTAGGGGTCTTCAAGAAAGGGATTCCATACTTGATGAAAGATTTCCTCTTGATCTTGAAGTCGGTATATAATACGTCATCATCCCAGTTTTAATGAGTAAAGAACAAGGAAACGCCAGTGGGTTGGTAGTCTATCGCGCCTCTCTGCAGTATCTGATCTGATGTATTACTTCCCCGTAGAAAACAGGATTGTGTTGTTTAAGTGTGTGCTGCTGGTAAACGCCACCTCAGAAATTAGGGACTGTTGCTGGGCAAACTTTTGCAATTCAATGTGACAACAGTTTTCTTCATTGAGGAACTGGGCATTGCCAGACTCCCTTTTCTTACTTTCGAACAGCAGGTGGCGGCCATGCGAATAATCGGGATTATAGGGCATGTGTGATAAATGGAATATAATTGCTAGTCCCATGGCATTGTAGAGCAGGATACTGTAGGAATATATAGCTAGAGTCTTGAGGAAAGGAACAGGGCGTAGGGAGATTATTGGGAAGATGCAACAGGGGCGGCTGCATTGCCTAGGAATCTGAAACTGTGGCGTAAATGGAACTCACATGCATTGTAGGAAGTGCGGCCGCTGTGGCATTTTATTTTATTAAATAGTAAGTAGTTACTAAGGTTTGGAGGCCACAAGTTGCAAGGCACACTAATACAAGTTAAAACCAGCATTTGCAATGCAATAGGTCTCGCATTATTAAAGTTTGAGCTAGTGGCATTGCTAAATAATGCAACACCAATAGCACAAACTTTAACTATGCGAGACCTATTGCATTGCAAATGCTTGTTTTCACTGCCCTTCTCTATAGAATGGCTGAGTCCAAAGCTGTCCCGGTCTTGTTGGAAGTGTTTTTGTTCTACAATTGGGGCTCCCCGGTGTAAGTTGCGTGTTGCAGCGCTAGTGGAGTCTGCCATCTTTGTTTTGGCCAGATCGGGGCGGCAGTGATTTAACCCCATCAGCGGCCTTCCTTGACAGTTTTACACCCCCCTCCCCCACACACACGCGTGCCACCTATTTCTGGCATATCCCCTATTTCCTGGAGTCACCCCACACGGGATTCATTTATTAAGATGCAGGCAATGTTATATGCTTGCTTTAGCCGGCAGAATAAATATTTTTCTAAGTTCTCCCAGCTAGTCCAATTATAGTTGAAAAATTGTGATTAAAAAACATCACGTGAAGTTTGTTACTCGGTCCCTGTTGCCAACCATGGTGAGTCCCCCTATGCCGCTAAGCTGCAAATACCCTGTAATTAAGTAAGGTGCCGGCATTAGCCTATGGCATTAAATGATCAGCTCCAGTCACCCCTTCATAGAGGGCCAGCATCTTCAAATAGAACAGTAATTTAGGTCTCCAGCCAGCACTTAAGCCCTTTCCTCCAGTACACCAAGAGTCTCACAGAGAAGCATGCGGCCTGTTTGCTCAGGAACCCGATGTGTTCCTAGTCTAAGAGGACATGTGCCACCCAGGTCTCCCTCGGCCTGGCAGCACCGATGAGGAACCAATGCTACCCAGTGGGTTACCATCATATTCTGTCAGTTTCCCTAGCATGAGATACGTCACGAAATACCTTGCCAAGGGAGATAAAGGCACAGTGAAACCATGCCTTCAACTGCATAAGCTAAAAGTTTGGAAAGTTTGCAAATAATGTGCCTTCCCTCACCACGTTTGCAACAAAAAAAGATGCGTATGTGTGAGTTAAACGAAGACATGTCAGTAACCAACGGCGGAAGGTGAAAGGTGTGCATGCATTAGCTGATGATGCAAATGAAGGTTCAAACAAGCATTGGCATAGCCAATAGATCTCGCCTTTGGGACCTTATAAGTGTTTAGCCATGCAACAGTTGATGTTGTTGCACCAAGGATATTGTGCTGGATAACTAAACACTTATAAGGTCCCAAAGGCAAGACCTATTGGCTATGCCAATGCTTATTTTTTCCAGACTGCAGTGACAGTAGGCACATCAATGTGCGCGTGGTGAACGTTGTAGGGGAAGTGAAATCCTTTAAAGAGAGTCATTGTCTCTCTGGATTTCCCTTCTCTTTTTGAATCTTAGGAACAGCAACATTGTAATTTTGTTACTAGGGCTTTAAGTGGAAGTGTTTTCAATATTATTTACAAGCCATAGTAGCTGCTTATTTATCTTATGCAACTAACAACCATTGACAAAGCCAATGGTCCTGACTTTTAGGTATGATGTGACAAACAGCAAAATACAAGACGGGGGGCAAAACTGTGCTGAACACAGAATTTTTGCTTACGTGTTTTTGAGCCACGCCCTTAATTACATTGACCACGCCCCTTTGAGAGACCCCCAGCTTTTTTCATCCCACTTAAAGCCCTGGGTCCTGTGCTGAACGATGGGTCCCTTCCCTGGGGTGGGTACACCCCCTATTTTGCCAACCTCCAGTGGGAGGGGGGCATAAGCCTTTCCCTGGTTGGATGGGTCCCCCCATCTGCAAGATGGCAGGGACTGAGAGTTGTGCTTCACCTCCCCTCCCCTACCTGAGGGGTGGAGTTGGCATAGGTGGGCACACCTCTCTTCCTCACTTGTTTTTTTCTGCCGGTTCTCCCGCCCAAAGTGGGGGTCACAACCAGTGGGGACCAGTTGCAGAAAGCAGCAAGTGGCCTGGGGAAGCTAACAAAGGTGGCAAGCCTTTGAAGCTTCCCCTTCGTAGACTCTGCCCATCCAGGGGGAGGAGGCTTGGCACCTCACCTCAGGATGTGCCTTGTTTCAGGCCCGCGAAAGCAGCAGGCTCTCGGCCCAGGGGTCCGGAAACATGGCTGGTGGTGGCAGCTGAAAGCAGCCTCTCAGCCTGGACACTAGTGGTAGGTCGTTTTTAGGTCTCGCTGAGTCAGTGCGCATGCGCTGCTCGGAGAGACATTTAGTATGTGAGTTTTGAAAGTGCTGCTGGCTGGCGACAAGCTTGCGTTCCCACGAGCATGCACGCGTGCAGCCGGCAGCTTTGCATTATGTACAGCCGCGATCACTCACTTTCGCGTGCGCAGCCAACTTTCACTTTTCGCGCGCGCACCACTCGCGTTTCTTGTTTTTTTCTATTTTATTATTTTATCAGCCTACTTTCACTTTTCGCGCGCACGCACCACTCGCGTTTCTGTTTTTGAAATTGGCAATGGGCATCCAATCTCATTCTCTCCTCGCCAATAAAGACAAAATGTATACTAAAAATCTGCAATGGTGATTGCTGGCGTGAGTAAATGCCAAGCTCTTCCCAGAAGCCATAGCACAATATTTTAGTAACTGTCCTTCCCCACAAAAACACCTGCAAGAGAAGTCTGATTTATGTATTATTGTGATTTGTGGGGTTGCCACATGCAACTTGCAAAATGTTTTGAATAATCCATTTACTGCTTCTCTGAATTCTACACTGCTTGGCATCCTTTCATGTGCATTTTCTCTATGCACAGAAGCCTCCAGCGTCCCTTTGAAAGGAGAAAGAAACTTAAGTTAGTTCTGGGAAAGAGATCAAAATTAACAGATATGAATCACTTGCTCTATTTCATAATTACTTTGACCACGACTGGTGAGAAACTACCACTGATCACTCGTAAATAGGGATCGCACACTGTGAGAAGTTGGCCTGGCATATGCTGGTCACTATTTATAGTGGCCACCTTGCACCAGTCCAATTCGACTCTTATAGTAAATAGGTTTAAGACAACCTTTTAACCCCTTCCCCACTCATGACGGAACCACTCCGTCATGAGCCACGGTCGCCGTGTGCTCATGACGGAGTGGTTCCGTCATGCTGCGGCCGTTGGCGGCCGCGCCGCCCACGCGGTGCTAATTCCCCACAGGTGCGGGCGATTAGCGCAGTGGGCGGAGTCATGACGGAACCACTCCGTCATGAGCACAGCTCAACCGCGGCTCATGACGGAGTGGTTCCGTCATGAGCACCGCGCCACCGCGCTGCCCCCAAACCCCCCCCAGCGCTGCGGCGGAATTCCCGCCGCAGCGAAAGGGTTAAAGAAAGCTATCCTAGTGGTAGCTGTGGAGAGCAGCCTTCAGGCTAAGTCTCAGAGGAATGTAAAGCAGCTTGTTTTACCTTATAATCTCTTGAATTACCAAATGAAAGGACACCACACAGGTATATATATCAAATATATATGTATTTATTACTAGACACGCTCTACTAATCTCTTTATGAGATTAGAAGCCAGGTACACATTCAAATTTCAACGTTTCACAATAAATTAAGCACAGATATGGCTGGAGCCCTAGGGGCGTACCAGACCATATACTAAAAAAGAGGTTTAGGAAAGTCGACTTGCAGAGGGACAAGTCCTAGGGCCTGTAGAATCGCTGGGGCTTCACTATTGCAGTGTTAGCAGGTAAGTAACAGGCCCACGGGAGACGCGTGCAGTGTGTGAACACAGCCGCGGGTTCCCTATTGAGTACAATGGTGCAAGTCGCGGTTTGATTTTTAAAGTTTTAGGGTACTTCGAGGAAGTCTACAAGCAAGCCACTTACAAGGTAAGTACTTCGAGGGCCAACACACACTAGGGCACCGGAGTGCACGAGTTACCTCACCCAGGGAAGCCGGGTGCATAGGTGTCTTTTGGTGTCGGGTTGCGTCGCTGTTTTCTATGGAGACCAAAGAAGACTTGCTGCTTGCGTCAACTGAAGAAGTGTCCGGTGGAATCCAAGGGTGGATTCAAGATGCAGAAGACCTAAAAAATGAAGGGACCGTGTTCAAAGTCACTTGCCAGTGACCGGTGGCCAAGAAGATGGATGACCACAGATGTCGGGTGATTTCAGGTCGTCGATGGTGTTTTGACTCTTCGCTCACGAGGTCCAGGAGGGATCGACGATAACCAGCAGTTGGATTCAGAGTGTCCCACGACTTCTGCAGCTGGCTGCGGTGTCAGCAACCAGATTGGAGCCAACAAGCCTTGGCGACTGCAAGTCTTATGTAGACTGAAGAAAGTCGATGGTGCAGACCAGCAAGGTCTGAGGGACTCACCCAGCAACAGAAAGTGAGGGCAGGCCTGGAGCAACTAGGGGAGCCCTTTGATTCAATAGGAAAGTCTTTGGGGGACCCACTAGCCAACGGGCAAGTGATCGCAAAGATGCCTCCTCAGGAAATGCTTCACAGGAGCCCACGGTCACTCGGGATGGGTGGGGTAGGCCTCTGATTTTCATTGCAAAACCTGCTGGAGGATTCGGCCACAAATGGTCCAAAGCACAAGTTCGTAGAATGTCGTGAAGGGATTGCACTCGACAATAGTACATGGTCCCCGGGTATTGCTGTTCCTCGTCACTCGTGGGGTCCACTCGCCACAGCTCTGCTGGGGACTCACAATGGCCGTCGAGAAGTCAGGGAATCCACTTCTGGGGCAGCAGGGACTTCAAACTCCGGCGGGAGCGGGAAAGTTTGCAACCATTGATTAAGGTTTTTGGTGCCTGCCAAGCAGGGGAGTCACTCCTTGACTCCAAGGGAGATTCTTCTGTCTTCCAAAGGTAGTGGAACGTCGAAGGGCCAGGATTCTTCTTTGTGGAGCGTCGTCCAGGGTTATCTGCTTTGCAATGGCAATGCTTGCTATCTTATAGTGAAGATAGGGGAGGGACTAGCTCTATGACCACTCCTCTGGGAGGGTCAGGGGAGTGGGTGGTTACACCCACTTCCCTTTGTCCAGTTTCATGCCAGAGCAGGGACAGGTAGCCCCTGAACAGGTTTGAACTGGCATATGCACAGAGGAGCCTACCGCTCCCCCAGTGCAGGACTTCAAAGCACTCTAAGAGTGCACCCACCCAGCTCCAATACACTAAATCCTGTCTGGAAGGTGGTGACACCTCCCTGTGACAGGATGCCTTTTGTTGGGCTTCCTCCACTGCGAGTTTCAGTCAGCAGCAGGAGGGCAGCCCAGTGTCTGTGCTGGTGGCATCCATTTTGTGATGCCAGGGCTCCTTTCAGATTTCTACCGTTTAGTACAGTGGGTACATGTCATCCCCTCTAGAAGGGTGGGATCCTACTCCCACACCAGTTACTGGTGTGGGGGTAGGATTCCAAGTTGTTTGACACCAAACACGACATGTTTTGATGCAGTCATTCCAAAGTTAGCATTTTAATGCACTTAAGAGTATATGGTTTAACCGCATCCACAAACAGCCATAGAGAATAGACTCTGGTAGCTGCAGAGGGGTACTGCTCACGCAGAGGCACCCCCTCACATTGTAAACCACGCACCTTGCCCTCAGGATTGATAGGGCCTGCCATAGGGGTGGCTGATAGGTTAATATGTGTGTGTATGGTGAGATATAGGAACCTATATCTCTGTGAGGAGTGCTAACACTACCTCACACAGGCTGCAGGGGAGGGATAGGGGTGGGGTGTTGGGTAGTGGGTGAAAAAGCAAAAAAAATAGTCCTCATATATAGGAAAAATCACAAGCCCAGGATGAGAGAAAACGCAGAGTATGGTCATGAGTAGGTCAATAAGTATTAAAACCCTCTCCTGGAATGTGAATGGAATGGGTGAAAAGAGGAAACAATCTAGGGTCTGTGAATTTTTAAGAAATACCGATACCCACCTTATGTTAATACAAGCGACACACCTTGAGTTGAATGTATGTAAGCCACTCTTTGAGAAACTGGAGTGGGTGCAGGAGATAGTGTGTTCCAGACAGAAGGGGGCGACTAGGGGGGTTGCGATAGTTCTTAGGGCAAATAGGGGGATAAGGCTGATAAAGACTGAAACAGATCAAACTGGTAGATGGATTGTGGCAGCCCTTTCCATTTATAGCATCCACTATATATGTGCAGTATATTACGGCCCAAATGACGACAATCCTGGTCCTCTATTGAAATTGATAGCAGGTCTACTAGTGACCCCAGGTCCCGTGATCTTGGGGGGGGATTTTAATCTTATTTTTGATTTTAATTTGGATAGGACCTCAAAGGCTAAATACCATGCCCCTACTAAATCACTTTCTGTCCTGGGATCTATGATGAAAGACTTTAATTTGTTGGATGTTTGGAGGGCTAAATTTGGTTCCACTAGGGGGTTCACATTTTATAGTAAGAAATATAAACATTACTCGAGAATAGATTACTTCCTGGTAGACCAACATTTGCACACAGACATAACCTCTCTTTCCCATATCCCAGTAGGGATATCAGATCATGCGGTTGTTGAAATGGTTTTTTCATTAAGTTCTAGACTTCCGGTTACTAGATGGACACTAGAGAGGACACTGCTTTTAGAGGATCGAGTAAAGGTAGAAGTGAGGGAAAAAACAATCGAATTCCTAAATATCAACATTGGCTCCTCCACCATTCAGACTGTGTGGGAATCGTATAAGGCTTTTTTACGAGGAGTGTTGAGTTCTTTAATGGCTCACAATAGAAAGATTATTAAAAAAAAAACAGGATGATTTGTAAGCAATTATTGAAAAAGACTTTGAATTACAAGTGGCCATTGTCTCAGATAGAGAGAAGATTTCTGAATTGGAAAAGGAGCTTTTCGAACTACAACTTTCTCTTAAAGTCAGTGACGAAAAGAACATTAGGAAAAAATGGGAAACCAGTAAGCTGAAGAATTTTGAGTATGGGGAGAAATGTGGGGGCCTTGTCGCTTGGAGAGCTAGAGAGGAAAGATCTAGGAACAATATTAAAGTTTTAACACAAAGGGAGACAGGTATATCAATTATGGAGGATGGGGACATTAGGGAGGAAGCGAGAGGGTTCATGCAAGGCCTATATACGGAAGATGAGAGTGTTGAGATAGAGGAAGCTCAGTCTTGGTTAAGTCAGAGAAATTTACCCCAAATCTCAGAAATAGACAGGAAGTATTTAGAGAGTGAGATCATGGAAGGGGAAGTAATAGCTCAACTTAAGAGAATAAAGCGGGGGAAAGCGGCGGGCCCAGATGGGTTACCAAGCGAAGTATATACTGATTATTCAGAGCAATTGGTACCTGTGCTTTCTTTACTTTTTAACCATTTATTGATTTACGGCCACAGCATCCCCCCTACCTGGGCAGAAGCTACGATTACTCTTATCGCAAAACCCAATAAGGACCCAAAACAAATCGAGTCCTATAGGCCCATCTCTCTTTTGAATTCAGATCTGAAACTTTACTCGGGTATCCTGGCAACTAGGCTTGCCAAAATTATAAAATCTATAATCCACCCGGATCAAAGAGGGTTCATCCCGGGGAGGCAGCTGAATGAGCTGACCTTCCAGGCGATTGGAGCCATAGATTATGCTGAAGACAGAGGGCTGCCGTTAGCTTTAATTGCAATAGACGCGGCCAAGGCCTTTGACCAGGTAAACTGGAAATATCCGTGGGCCACTATGGCTGGGTTTGGGTTTCCTCCAATTTTTATAGAGGGAATTAAATCTTTATATCAGGGTCCTAGAGCCAAAGTCTTGGTTAATAACGGCCTGTCCGATTGGTTCCAAATATCTCGCGGCACGAGACAGGGCTGCCCCCCATTCCCCCTTTTGTTTGACATTTATATTGAGCCTTTTGTTTGTTATATTAGGGCTGATCATGTAATTCAACCTTTTAAAATAGCAGACCTAGAGCTTAAGGCCGCTCTGTATGCAGACGACCTTCTTTTATATACCTCCAATCACGCGGACGCCATACCTAGGCTGTTTCATCTAGCTGAGGTATTTGGAAGGCTTTCGGGATATCAAATAAATAGGGAGAAGACCGAAATAATGGGTTGGAATAATACTACGCCTATACAAAATGTAAAATATAGAAATGAGGTACTTGGGAATTAATTTAACCCTTGAACTGAACAATATATTGAAAATTAGTTGGCAGACTGTAGCAAAAGAAATTACAAAAACATTAACAAGATGGGGTAGTCTGCCATTAAATATCTACGGACGAGTTAACCTCATTAAAATGTCTATACTCCCCAAATTAACGTTTCTGTATAACTCCATCCCCCTATCATTTCCACAGAAAGAGATTAAGAGCCTTCAAGGTAAGATCGGCTCCTTTATCTGGGCATGTAAATCTCCCAGGATAGCCTGGAAAAAGCTACGGAGGGGGTTAAAAACCGGGGGTCTAGCCTTACCAGACCTACTCATGTATTGTCATGCCTTTCATTTAAAAAAGTTTAGATTACTGACCAATAAATTGGACTCAACTTCGCAGGGCCGCCTATTCCAGGCATTGCTCCACGATTTACCACAGGGACAGAAGTTTTTTTTATTCAAATTCGGCGACCAGAAATTTTATTAAAAAGTCCATTTGAAGATCCTGCAGGCTGCCCTTAGGAACTGGGTATATGTCCGGAGAGCTCTGGGAATCCCATATTACCATACTAATGCCCCAGTTTGGGACTCCCCGGGCACTCCGGAGTGCCTTCAGGACCAGCTGTCCCAGCCTCTAAAAACAGCTGGCGTGAGGAGATGGGGAGATCTCTGGGGCAATTCGGGCCTCATGGATTGGGATTCCTTAGTGTCACTGACAAATGTATCTTTAACGAGATTTAAGTTTTACCAACTCTCCACCTGGTGCTCAAGACAGATGTTACAGCGAGAGAGGGACCTTGAGATCCTTGAGTCTGTCTGCAGGGGAGGAGGGTGGAAACGAGAGGTTTCATTTTGGTATAGGGCTTTAATGGGGGCAACAGAAATGTTAAACTGTGAGCTGGCGAGTCTTTGGGGTAATTTGATATCAAATAGTCCCGAAGCAATTAGTAAGATCTGGACAGATTCTTTCTCTTTGTCTCAGAGCCTAATAAAACCAGCCAATCTAAGGAGAAACCATCTGTACACGGTCTATCGGGTGTACTGGACCCCTGCTAAACTGTCCAGGGTCAAACTTGAGAGTTATTGTTGCCCACGCTGTAAACTCCTGGCAGCCGACGATATACATATATGCTTAGAATGTCCAAAGATTCTTGAATACTGGAAGGAGATCGTGGACTTCCTGGGGAAGGTTTTAACAACCACTATTACATGCTCTCCGAGGTTAGTTTTTTTTGGCTTACCACCTGGCTACAACGTTAATAACTATTCCTCACAATTCATATTCTATGTGATGGTTATAGCAAGGAGAGAGATCTGTAAAGAATGGAAGTCAGCGGCCCCCCCCAGGTTTACTGAAACATTATAGAAGTCAGTAAGATGGACATGCCAAGTAGAGAATACCGACAATGTGTGGTCGGAATTGGTGGCCTGGTTGTCGATATAATGGTCCGATGATTATGCCAGAGGTTTGTGTCGGTCCTGTCCTCCCCAGGTCCGAGGTATTCCATCATAGGACAGGGGAGTGGGACAAGGAAACAGCCTACCTCTGGGTGACCCCTGACTGCTACACATTGAGTACAGGGTGGTATCAACTTCACAATGTGAAAGGCACACGGGGTTCCCATCTAGAGTATATACTGGTGGCATATATGAGGACAAAAAAATAAAAAAACACAGGCTGCAGTAGCAGGCCTGTGGTGTCAGATTGAGAATGCTTCCCAGGGGTGGCATAATACATGCTACAGCCCCTGGTAGGCCTGTGAAGTGCCTATGCCCTAGGTACCTAAGGTACCATATACTAGGGGCTCATAAGGTACCACAGTATCCAATCACTAGTGCATCTAATATGTACACCAAGTCGTTTAGAGAGAACAGAGAGACTGGGGCCCTGATTAGCAGGGACCCAGCCAGACTATAGCCAGAAACCAGTGTATACATCAGAGAAAAAGTGGGGGCAACGTAAGTGCAGATCCTACTCTCCTACACAGACTGAGTCTGTGGTCTTTGCTGTTCAGTGTATTAACAGAAGGGCTATCTTCTGAATCCAAAAAAGCCACTCTACTCTGCACTACTCCATGCCACTCCACTGCACTCCATGCCACTCTAATCTACTATGCACCACTGCACTCTAACATGCCTCTCTACTCTACATCTCTCCACTCTATGCCAATGCACTCTACTGAACACTACTCTACTATGCACCACTGTCCTCTTCACCCATGCACTCTACACGACTCCATGTCACTTCACTCTATGCCACCCTACTCTGCAACACTGCACTCTACGTCATTGAACTCTACACCAATGCCCTCTCTTCTGCACCACTTCACTGTACACTAGTGCACTCTGTCAATCCCTTCTATGCCACTCTAGTCTATTCTGCACCACTGCACTCTTCTCTGAAACAGTCAACTCTACACAACTGCACTCAGCTCCACTCTACTCTCCACCACTCAACACCACTGCACTCTATGCCAATGCAGTCTACACAACTTTGCTCAAAATCACTGCACTCTATACCAATCTATCTTTCACCACTGCACTCTGTCACTTCACTCTATGTCACTCTATCCTACTCTGTGTCAGTGCACTCTATGCCACTCTATTAAACTCAAAAAAGAACAATTGATGGACAGAATGCAGAGCAATGTCATACATTCACCCCAGTACAGAGATCTGGGCCTAAATCCATAGTTTTTTTGCTCACCATGCCATTCCAGTTTGGACCCAGCCATATGCAAATCAGTCTTGACCCAGCGCCCAATGGGAACAGTCCAGCCCGAACTGCCAAGCCAGGTCCTCCCTGGACTGGAAACAAGCATCCTAGGACCGGTTTCGGGCTTGCAGCCCTCAATAGCCAGCATAGCTTGACTCCAGTGGCATGGAGAGCACAGGACCCACGTCTGGGCATACCCTTCCCACTTGGGGTGATAAATGCAAACAAGCAGTGGCATAGCCAATTGGTCTCGCCTTTGAGACCTTTAATTGTTTAGACATGCAACAGTTGATGTTGTTGCACCAAGGATATTGTGCTGCATAACTAAATACTTATAAGGTCCGAAAAGCGAGACCTATTGGCTATGCCATAGCTTGTTCAGGGGTATCTCTAAGATGCCCTCTGTGTGCATTTTTCATGAAATCACACACTGGCATCAGTGTGGGTTTAATGTGCTGAGAAGTTTGATACCAAACTTCTCAGTTTTCAGTGTAGCCATTATGGTGCTGTGGAGTTCATAATGAAAAACTCCCTGCACCATATACTTTTAATGACAACACTGCACTTAAAATGTCTAAGAATGGACTTGGACACTGTAGGGGTACGAGGCTCATACACCTGTACGCTCACCACTGGAATAGGGCACCCAGCTAGAGGGCTGACTTATATATGCCAGGGCAGGGGGTTGTAGGCATGGCGCACAGGGATGTGTGCCATTTCGACTCTTCACTTTGTTCTGCACCAAGACACGCAGCCTGCAAAGGCAGTGTGTGAGGGTAAAGGTACAGGACCTCTAAGGGTGGCAGTCCTGCAGCCCTTAGAGGCCTTCCCTGGTCACAGTGCCCTGGGTACCTGTGGTTCTATTTACCAGGGACTGACCTGTGCCGGAGATGCCAATTGGGTTTTGTTTTCAATGTAGTTTTAGGGAAAGAACATAAGCCCTGGGTACCTGAATGGCAGGAGCCCAGGGCACATCAGCAGTTCAGCAAAACGTGGGGGGGTACCATGCAGAAAGAGGGCACTTTCACACAGTGGGGCTGTAGGGCCCTGTCTGGTATAGAACCAGTCTCAGATGTGCAGGGCGTGGGGCTGTAGGGCCCCGTCAGGTATACAATCTGTCCCAGATGCACAGGGGGTGGGGCTGTAGGGCCTGGTCAGGTATAGAACCTGCCTCCGGTGCACGGGGTGGTGGGGCTGTAGGACCCTGTCAGGTATACAACCTTCCTCAGATGCACAGGGTAGGGGTTGTTGCACCCTATCAGGTATAGAACCAGTCTCAGATGCAAATGAGGTGTGGCTGTGGAGCTCTGGCAGTTACAGAACCTGTCTCAGATGTGCAAGGGGGGGGCAGTAGGGCCCTGTCAAGTATAGACCCTGTCGCAGGTGTACAGGAGGTGGGGCAGAAGGGCCTTGTCAGGTATAGAACCTGTCTCAGTTGCACAGGGGGTGGGGTTGTAGGGTCCTGTCAGGTATAGAACCGGTCTCAAGAGTACAGGGTGTGGGGCTGTAGGGTCCTGTCAAGTACAGAACCTGTCTCAAGTGTACAGGAGGTGGGGCCGTAGGGTCCTGTCAGGTACAGAACCTGTCTCCGATGCGCAGGGGGTGGTGAGGCTGTAGGGTCCTGTCAGATATAGAACCTGTCTCAGATGCACCGGGGACGAGGCTTTAGGGCCCTCTGAGGTATAGAACCTGTTTCAGATGCACAAGTGGTGGGGCTATAGGGCCCTGTCAGATATAGAACCTGTCTCAAGTGTACAGGGGCGGGGCTGTAGGGACCTGTCAGGTATAGAACCTGTCTCAGGTGCACAAGTGGTGGGGCTGTAGGGCACTGTCAGGTATAGAACCTGTCTCAGGTGCACAAGTGGTGGGGCTGTAGGGCACTGTCAGGTATAGAACCTGTCTCAGGTGCACAAGTGGTGGGGCTGTAGGGCCCTGTCAGATATAGAACCTGTCTCAAGTGTACAGGGGGCGGGGCTGTAGGGCCCTCTCAGGTACAGAACCTGTTTCAGGTGCACAAGGGGTGGGGCTGTAGGGCTCTTTTAGGTATAGAACCTGTCTCAGTTGCACAGGGGTGGGGCTGTAGGACCCTTTCACACAATCCCAAGGCGAGATGGTTAGGGGGAGCCAGTAATGGAGGGAGGGGTTGTGATGGTGGAGGGGGGGTGAGTGGAGATGGGGAGGATTGGTGGTGGTGAAGGGAGGCTCGGTGAGGATAGAAGGAGAGCTGGTGGTGGGGAGGAGGAGGGATGCTGGCACTGATGGAGGAATGCTGATGGTGGAGAGGGAGGGGATGTTGGCCCTGATGAAGGGGTGCTGGTGGTGGAGAGGAAGGGGATACTGGCCCTGATGAAGGGGTGCTGGTGGTGGAGAGGAAGGGGATGCTGGCCCTGATGAAGGGGTGCTGGTGGTGGAGAGGAAGGGGATGCTGGCCCTGATGAAGGGGTGCTGGTGGTGGAGAGGAAGGGGATACTGGCCCTGATGAAGGGGTGCTGGTGGTGGAGAGGGAGGGGATGCTGGCACTGATGAAGGGGTGCTGATAGTGGAGAGAGAGGGGATGCTGGCCCTGATGAAGGGGTGCTGATGGTGGAGAGGGAGGGGATGCTGGCCCTGATGAAGGGGTGCTGATAGTGGAGAGGGAGGGGATGCCGGCACTGACAAAGGGGTGCTGATGGTGGAGAGAGAGGGGATGCTGATGGTGGAGAGGGAGCGGATGCTGGCACTGATGGAGGGGTGGTGGAGAGGGAGGGGATTCTGATGGTGGAGAGGGAGGGGATGCTGGTGGTGGAGAGGGAGGGGATGCTGGTGGTGGAGAAGGAGGGGATGCTGGCACTGATGGAGGGATGCTGCTTGGTAGAGAGGGAGGGGATGCTGGCACTGATGGAGGGCTGCTGGTGGTGGATAGGGAGGGGATGCTGGTGGTGGAGGGGGAGGGTTGCTGGCACTGATGAAGGGGTACTGATGGTAGAGAGGGAGGGGATGCTGGCACTGATGAAGGGGTGCTGATGGTGGAGAGGGGGATGCTGGTGGTGGAGAGGGAGGGGATGCTGGTGGTGGAGAGGAGGAGAGATGCTGTCACTGATGAAGGGGTGCTGGTGGTGGAGAGGGAGGGGATGCTGGCACAGATTGGGGATGCTGATGGTGGAGAGAGAGGGGATGCTGGCACTGATGAAGGGGTGCTGGTGATAGAGAGGGAGGGGATACTGGCACTGATGGAGGGGTGCTGGTGGTGGAGAGGGAGGGGATGCTGGCACTGATGAAGTGGTTCTGGTGATGGAGAGGGAGGGGATTCTGGCACTGATGGAGGGGATGCTGACTGTGGAGATGGAGGGGATGCTGGCACTGATGAAAGGGTGCTGATGGTGGAGAGGGAGGGGATGCTGATGGTGGAGAGGGAGGGGATGCTGGCACTGATGGAGGGGTGCTGGTGGTGGAGAGGGAGGGGATGCTGGTGGTGCAGAGGGAGGGGATGCTGGAACTGATGGAGGGGTGCTGATGGTGGAGAGGGGGAGAGATGCTGGTACTGATGGAGGGAAGCTGGTGGTGGAGAGGGAGGGGATGCTGGTGGTGGAGAGGGAGGGGATGCTGGAACTGATGAAGGGGTGCTGATGGTGGAGAGGGAGGGGATGCTGATGGTGGAGAGGGAGGGGATGCTGATGGTGGAGAGGGAGGGGATGCTGGCACTGATGAAGGGGTTGTGGAGAGGGAGGGGATGCTGGCACTGGTGAAGGGGTTGTGGAGAGGGAGGGGATGCTGACACTGATGGAGGGGTGCTGGTGGTGGGGAGGGAGTGGATGATGGTGGTGGAGAGGGGGAGGGTTGCTGGCACTGATGGAGGGGTGGTGGAGAGGGAGGGGATGCTGGCAGTGATGGAGGGGTGGTGGAGAGGGAGGGGATGCTGGTGGTGGAGAGGGAGGGGTTGCTGGCACTGATGGAGGAGTGCTGGTGTTGGAGGGGAGTGCTGGCACTGATGGAGGGGTGATGGTGGTGGAGAGGGGGAGGTATGCTTGCACTGATAAAGGGGTGCTGATGGTGGAGAGGGAGGGGATGCTGGTGGTGGAGAGGGGGGGTTGCTGGCACATATGGAGGGCTGTTGATGGTGGAGAGGGAGGGGATGCTGGCACTGATGGAGGGGTGCTGCTGGTGGAGGGGGAGGGATGCTGGCACTGATGATGGGGTGCTGGTGGCGGAGGGGGGAGGGTTGCTGGCACTGACGGAGGGGTGCTGATGGTGGAGAGTGAGGGGATGCTGATGGTGGAGAGGGAGGGGATGCTGGTAGTAGAGAGGTAGGGGATGCTGATGGTGGAGAGGGAGGGGATGTTTGCACTGATGGGGGGGTGCTGATGGTGGCTAGGGAGGGGATGCTGATGGTGAAGAGGGAGGGGATGCTGATGGTGGAGAGGGAGAGGATGCTGTTGGTGGAGAGGGAGGAGATGCTGATAGTGGAAAGGGAGAGGATGCTGTTGGTGGACAGGGAGGGGATGCTTGCACTGATGGAGGGGTGGTGGAGAGGGAGGGGATGCTGGCACTGATGGAGGGGTGGTGGAGAGGGAGGGGATGCTGGTGGTGGAGAGGGAGGGGATGCTTGCACTGATGGAGGGGTGCTGATGGTGAAGAGGGAGGGGTTGCTGGTGGTGGAGAGGGAGGGGATACTGACACTGATGGAGGGGTGGTGGTGATAGAGAGGGAGGGAATGGTGGTGGTGGGGAGGGAGGGGATGCTTGCACTGATCTTCACTTTGTTCTGCGCCAAGACACGCAGCCTGCAAAGGCAGTGTGTGAGGGTAAAGGTACAGGACCTCTAAGGGTGGCAGTCCTGCAGCCCTTAGAGGCCTTCCCTGGTCACAGTGCCCTGGGTACCTGTGGTTCTATTTACCTGGGACTGACCTGTGGCCGGAGATGCCAATTGGATTTTGTTTTCAATGTAGTTTTAGGGAAAGAACATAGGCCCTGGGTACCTGAATGGCAGGAGCCCAGGGCACATCAGCAGTTCAGCAAAAAGTGGGGAGTACCATGCAGAAAGAGGGCACTTTCACACAGTGGGGCTGTAGGGCCCTGCCTGGTATAGAACCAGTCTCAGATGCACAGGAGGTGGGGCTGTAGGGCCCTGTCAGGTATAGAAACTGTCTCAGATGTGCAGGGCGTGGGGCTGTAGGGCCCCGTCAGGTATACAATCTGTCCCAGATGCACAGGGGGTGGGGCAGTAGGGCCCTTTCAGGTATAGACCCTGTCTCAGGTGTACAGGAGGTGGGGCTGAAGGGCCTTGTCAGGTATAGAACCTGTCTCAGTTGCACAGGGGGTGGGGTTGTAGGACCCTGTCAGGTATAGAACCTGTCTCAGTTGCACAGGTGGTGGGGTTGTAGGGTCCTGTCAGGTATAGAACCTGTCTCAGGTGTACAGGAGGTGGGGCTGTAGGGTCCTGTCAGGTACAGAAGCCGTCTCCGCTGTGCAGGGGGTGGTGGGGCTGTAGGGCCCTCTCAGGTATAAAACCTGTTTCAGGTGCACAAGGGGTGAGGCTGTAGGGCTCTGTTAGGTACATAACCTGTCTCAGTTGCATCAGGGGCGGGCTGTAGGACCCTCTCAGGTATAGAACCCGTCTCAGGTGTACAGGGGGCGGGGCTGTAGGGCCCTCTCAGGTATAGAACCCGTATCAGGTGTACAGGGGGCGGGGCTGTAGGGCCCTCTCGGGTATAGAATCCATCTCAGGTGTACAGGGGGCGGGGCTGTAGGGACCTGTCAGGTATAGAACCTGTCTCAGTTGCACCGGGGGCGGGCTGTAGGGCCCTTTCACACAATCCCAAGGCGAGATGGTTAGGGGGAGCCAGTAATGGGGGGGAGGGGTTGTGATGGTGGAGGGGGGTGAGTGGAGATGGGGAGGATTGGTGGTGGAGAAGGGAGGCTCGGTGAGCATACAAGGAGAGCTGGTGGTGGGGAGGAGGAGGGATGCTGGCACTGATGGAGGGGTGCTGATGGTGGAGAGGGAGGGGATGCTGGTGGTTGAGAGGGGGAGGGTTGCTGGCACTGATGGAGGGGTGCTGATGATGGAGAGGGAGGGGATGCTGGCCCTGATGAAGGGGTGCTAATAGTGAAGAGGGAGGGGATGCTGGTGCTGGAGAGGGAGGGGATGCTGGCACTGATGATGGGGTGCTGGTGGTGGAGAGGGAGGGGATGCTGATGGTGGAGAGGGAGGGGACGCAGGCACTGATGGAGGGGTGCTGGTGGTGTAGAGGGAGGGGATGCTGGCACTGATGAAGGGGTGGTGAAGAGGGAAGGGATGCAGGTGGTGGAGGGGGAGGGTTGGAGGCACTGATGAAGGGATGCTGGTTGTGGTGGAGAGGGAGGGGATGCTGATGGTGGAGAGGGAGGGGATGCTGGCACTGATAAAGGGGTGCTGGTGGTGGAGAGGGGGGGTGCTGGTGGTGGAGAGGGTTGCTGGCACTGATGGAGGGGTGGTGGAGAGAGAGGGGATGCTGATGGTGGAGAGGGAGGGGATGCTGGCACTGATAAAGGGGTGCTAGTGGTGGAGAGGGGGAGGGGGTGCTGGTGGTGGAGAGGAGGAGGGTTGCTGGCACTGAGGAAGGGGTGCTGACGGTGGAGAGGGAGGGGATGCTGGCACTGATGGAGGGGTGCTGGTGGTGGAGAGGGAGGGGATGCTGGTGGTGGAGAGGGAGGGGATGCTGGTGGTGGAGAGGGATGGGGATGCTGGGTTTGGAGAGGGGGAGGGTTGCTGGCACTTATGAAGGGGTGGTGGAGAGAGAGGGGGTGCTGGTGGTGGAGAGGGGGGGTGCTGGTGGTGGAGAGGGTTGCTGGCACTGATGGAGGGGTGGTGGAGAGAGAGGGGATGCTGATGGTGGAGAGGGAGGGGATGCTGGCACTGATAAAGGGGTGCTAGTGGTGGAGAGGGGGAGGGGGTGCTGGTGGTGGAGAGGAGGAGGGTTGCTGGCACTGAGGAAGGGGTGCTGATGGTGGAGAGGGAGGGGATGCTGGCACTGATGGAGGGGTGCTGGTGGTGGAGAGGGAGGGGATGCTGGTGGTGGAGAGGGAGGGGATGCTGGTGTCTGAGAGGGGGAGGGTTGCTGGCACTGAGGAAGGGGTGCTGCTGGTGGAGGGAGAGGGGATGCTGGCACTGATAGAGGGGTGCTGGTGGTGGAGAGGGAGGGGAAGCAGGCACTTATGAAGGGGTGCTGGTGGTGGAGAGGGAGGCGATGCTGGTGGTGGAGGGGGGGGTTGCTGGCACTGATGGAGGGGTGGTGGAGAGGGAGGGGATGCTGGTGGTGGAGAGGGGGCGGGATGCTGGTGGTGAAGAGGGGGGGTTTGCTGGCACTGGTGAAGGGGTGCTGGTGGTGGAGAGGGAGAAGATGCTGATGGTGGAGAGGGAGAGGATGCTGGCACTGATGGAGGGGTGCTGGAGAGGGAGGGGATGCTGGCACTGATGGAGGGGTGCTGGAGAGGGAGGGGATGCTGATGGTGGAGAGGGAGGGGACGCAGGCACTGATGGAGGGGTGCTGGTGGTGGAGAGGGAGAGGATGCTGGCACTGGTGGAGGGGTGCTGGTGGTGGAGAGGGAGGGGATGCTGGCACTGATGAAGGGGTGGTGGAGAGGGAGGGGATGGTGGTGGAGGGGGAGGGTTGGAGGCGCTGATGAAGGGGTGCTGCTGGTGGTGGAGAGAGAGGGGATGCTGATGGTGGAGAGGGAGGGTATGCTGGAACTGATAAAGGGGTGCTGGTGGTGGAGGGGGGGGGGAGGGGATGCTGGTGGTGGAGAGGAGGAGGGTTGCTGGCAGTGAGGAAGGGGTGCTGATGGTGGAGAGGGAGGGGATGCTGGCACTGATGGAGGGGTGCTGGTGGTGGA
Source organism: Triturus cristatus (assembly GCF_964204655.1). NCBI lineage: Eukaryota > Metazoa > Chordata > Amphibia > Caudata > Salamandridae > Triturus > Triturus cristatus. The sequence continues at coordinate 140,134,007 of NC_140579.1, read as the reverse complement.
GAGGGAGGGGATGCTGGTGGTGGAGAGGGAGGGGATGCTGGTGGTGGAGAGGGAGGGGATGCTGGGTTTGGACAGGGGGAGGGTTGCTGGCACTTATGAAGGGGTGCTGATGGTGGAGGGAGAGGGGATTCTGGCACTGATGGAGGAGTGCTGGTGGTGGAGAGGGAGGGGATGCTGGTGTTGGAGAGGGGGAGGATTGCTGGCACTGATAGAGGGGTGCTGATAGTGGAGAGGGGAGGGTTGCTGGCACTGATGGAGGGATGCTGATGGTGGAGAGGGAGGGGATGCTGGCACTGATAAAGGGGTGCTGGGGGTGGAGAGGGTTGCTGGCACTGATGGAGGGGTGGTGGAGAGAGAGGGGATGCTGATAGTGGAGAGAGAGGGTATGCTGGCACTGATAAAGGGGTGCTGGTGGTGGAGAGGGGGAGGGGATGCTGGTGGTGGAGAGGAGGAGGGTTGCTGGCAGTGAGGAAGGAGTGCTGATGGTGGAGAGGGAGGGGATGCTGGCACTGATGGAGGGGTGCTGGTGGTGGAGAGGGAGGGGATGCTGGTGGTGGAGAGGGAGGGGATGCTGGGTTTGGAGAGGGGGAGGGTTGCTGGCACTGATGAAGGGGTACTGGTGGTAGAGAGGGAGGGGATGCTGGTTGTGGAGAGGGAGGGGTACTGGTGGTGGAGAGGAGGAGGGTTGCTGGCACTGATAGAGGGGTGCTGGTGGGGGAGAGGGAGGGGATGCTGGCACTGATGGAGGGGTACTGGTGGTAGAGAGGGAGGGGATGCTGGTTGTGGAGAGGGAGGGGTACTGGTGGTGGAGAGGAGGAGGGTTGCTGGCACTGATAGAGGGGTGCTGGTGGTGGAGAGGGAGGGGATGCAGGTGGTGGAGGGGGAGGGGATGCTGGCACTGATAAAGGGGTGCTGGTGGTGGAGAGGGAGGGGATGCTGATGGTGGAGAGGGGGGTATGCTGGCACTGATAAAGGGGTGCTGGTGGTGGAGAGGGGGGATGCTGGTGGTGGAGAGGGGGAGGGGATGCTGGTGCTGGAGAGGGAGGGGATGCTGATGGTGGAGAGGGAGGGGACGCAGGCACTGATGGAGGGGTGCTGGTGGTGGAGAGGGAGAGGATGCTGGCACTGGTGGAGGGGTGCTGGTGGTGGAGAGGGAGGGGATGGTGGTGGAGGGGGAGGGTTGGAGGCGCTGATGAAGGGGTGCTGCTGGTGGTGGAGAGAGAGGGGATGCTGATGGTGGAGAGGGAGGGTATGCTGGAACTGATAAAGGGGTGCTGGTGGTGGAGAGGGGGAGGGGATGCTGGTGGTGGAGAGGAGGAGGGTTGCTGGCAGTGAGGAAGGGGTGCTGATGGTGGAGAGGGAGGGGATGCTGGCACTGATGGAGGGGTGCTGGTGGTGGAGAGGGAGGGGATGCTGGTGGTGGAGAGGGAGGGGATGCTGGTGGTGGAGAGGGAGGGGATGCTGGGTTTGGAGAGGGGGAGGGTTGCTGGCACTGATGGAGGGGTGCTGGTGGTGGAGAGGGAGGGGATGCTGGTGGTGGAGAGGGAGGGGATGCTGGGTTTGGACAGGGGGAGGGTTGCTGGCACTTATGAAGGGGTGCTGATGGTGGAGAGGGAGGGGATGCTGGCACAGATGGAGGGGTGCTGCTGGTGGAGGGAGAGTGGATGCTGGCACTGATGGAGGAGTGCTGGTGGTGGAGAGGGAGGGGATGCTGGTGGTGGAGAGGGAGAGGATTGCTGGCACTGATAGAGGGGTGCTGGTGGTGGAGAGGGAGGGGAAGCAGGCACTGATGAAGGGGTGCTGGTGGTGGAGAGGGAGGGAATGCTGGTGGTGGAGAGGGGGGGTTTGCTGGCACTGATGAAGGGGTGCTAGTGGTGGAGAGGGAGGAGATGCTGATGGTGGAGAGGGAGGGGATGCTGGCACTGATGGAGGAGTGCTGGTGGTGGAGAGGGAGGGGATGCTGGTGGTGGAGAGGGAGGGGATGCTGGTGTTGGAGAGGGAGAGGATTGCTGGCACTGATGGAGGGGTGCTGGTGGTGGAGAGGGAGGGGGTGCTGGTGGTGGAGAGGAGGAGGGTTGCTGGCACTGAGGAAGGGGTGCTGACGGTGGAGGGAGAGGGGATGCTGGCACTGATGGAGGAGTGCTGGTGGTGGAGAGGGAGGGGATGCTGGTGGTGGAGAGGGAGGGGATGCTGGTGTTGGAGAGGGAGGGGAAGCAGGCACTGATGAAGGGGTGCTGGTGGTGGAGAGGGAGGGAATGCTGGTGGTGGAGAGGGGGGGTTTGCAGGCACTGATGAAGGGGTGCTGGTGGTGGAGAGGGAGGAGATGCTGATGGTGGAGAGGGAGGGGATGCTGGCACTGATGGAGGGGTGCTGGTGGTGGAGAGGGAGGGAATGCTGGTGGTGGAGAGGGGGGGTTTGCTGGCACTGATGAAGGGGTGCTGGTGGTGGAGAGGGAGAAGATGCTGATGGTGGAGAGGGAGAGGATGCTGGCACTGATGGAGGGCTGCTGGTGGTGGAGAGGGGGAGGGATGCTGGCACTGATGGAGGGGTGCTGGCTGTGGAGAGGGGTTGCTGATGATGGAGAGGGAGGGGACGCAGGCACTGATGGAGGGGTGCTGGTGGTGGAGAGGGAGAGGATGCTGGCACTGGTGGAGGGGTGCTGGTGGTGGAGAGGGAGGGGATGCTGGCACTGATGAAGGGGTGGTGGAGAGGGAGGGGATGGTGGTGGAGGGGGAGGGTTGGAGGCGCTGATGAAGGGGTGCTGCTGGTGGTGGAGAGGGGGAGGGTTGCTGGCAGTGAGGAAGGGGTGCTGACGGTGGAGAGGGAGGGGATGCTGGCACTGATGGAGGGTTGCTGGCAGTGAGGAAGGGGTGCTGGTGGTGGAGAGGGAGGGGATGCTGGCACTGATGGAGGGGTGCTGGTGGTGGAGAGGGAGGGGATGCTGGTGGTGGAGAGGGAGGGGATGCTGGCACTGATGGAGGGGTGCTGACGGTGGAGAGGGAGGGGATGCTGGCACTGATGGAGGGGTGCTGGTGGTGGAGAGGGAGGGGATGCTGACGGTGGAGAGGGAGGGGATGCTGGCACTGATGGAGGGGTGCTGGTGGTGGAGAGGGAGGGGATGCTGGTGGTGGAGAGGGAGGGGATGCTGGTGGTGGAGAGGGAGGGGATGCTGGTGTTGGAGAGGGAGAGGATTGCTGGCACTGATAGAGGGGTGCTGGTGGTGGAGAGGGAGGGAATGCTGGTGGTGGAGAGGGGGGGTTTGCTGGCACTGATGAAGGGGTGCTGGTGGTGGAGAGGGAGGAGATGCTGATGGTGGAGAGGGAGGGGATGCTGGCACTGATGGAGGGCTGCTGGTGGTGGAGAGGGAGGGGATGCTGGCACTGATGGAGGGGTGCTGGTGGTGGAGAGGGAGGGGATGCTGGTGGTGGAGAGGGAGGGGATGCTGGCACTGATGGAGGGGTGCTGACGGTGGAGAGGGAGGGGATGCTGGCACTGATGGAGGGGTGCTGGTGGTGGAGAGGGAGGGGATGCTGACGGTGGAGAGGGAGGGGATGCTGGCACTGATGGAGGGGTGCTGGTGGTGGAGAGGGAGGGGATGCTGGTGGTGGAGAGGGAGGGGATGCTGGTGGTGGAGAGGGAGGGGATGCTGGTGTTGGAGAGGGAGAGGATTGCTGGCACTGATAGAGGGGTGCTGGTGGTGGAGAGGGAGGGAATGCTGGTGGTGGAGAGGGGGGGTTTGCTGGCACTGATGAAGGGGTGCTGGTGGTGGAGAGGGAGGAGATGCTGATGGTGGAGAGGGAGGGGATGCTGGCACTGATGGAGGGCTGCTGGTGGTGGAGAGGGGGAGGGATGCTGGCACTGATGGAGGGGTGCTGGCTGTGGAGAGGGGTTGCTGATGATGGAGGGGCGGGTGCTGGAGGGATGTTATGTAGGAGGTGATGGAGAGAGAGGTATTCATGGTGTGATGGAATGCGTGTGATGGAAGGAGGGCCGGTTATGATGGAGGAAATGGAAGGCGATATGTGACTGCTGGGCAGGGAGGAGGTTAGTGGTGATGTGGGAGGGGTGGGCAGGGACAGTGCTTAAAATGGGCCGGTACTCACTTCTTATTTTTAGCACTCGGAGTACCGGCACTTCTCTGCTGCCAAAGCGAGTACCGGTACTCATAAACGGTAGGCGCATTGGCTGCTAGTGCTAGTGACCTGTCTGACAGCCAAGGCATGTCTGTAGCCGTGACTGGTGAGCTGAGCCCCCGCTGAACTATTCAGCGGGGGCTCATTTGCATAACGTCCTGGTGTTGACCTCATGCTGTGTTGCAAACACTGGATCTAGCCAGCCCAGTGACAGCGCAATTAAGAAAGCAAAAGGTTACGAGGTACAAAATGGCTTTAATCCTACCCGATTCTTTTGCCCGAGTGTGTGCTTATATTTTTCTGTTTGCCTGTGCCTGTTTTTGTGTGAGGAAAAAAGCGAGAGAAAGGGAGAGATTCGATACACTGTTGGGACGGGAGGTATAATAAAAGGGTGTGTGTGTGTGCGTGCGTGTCTGTCTCTCTCCAAGCAGCAGTATTGAAGCTGCAAATATTAGATAACAAGGAAATGTTCAAACATCACCGCGTTTAACTGTCGTTTTGTGTAACGAATTAGCCTGTTTCATTTATAGAAACGCATTTCTCATGTGTTTTGGTATGTGCTGCAACTTGAAGTCAATAGGTATCAGCATGCCTTGCTCTTAGCCCCGCCCCTATCCCCGCCCACTCGCCTCATTTAAATGAGTACCTGCACTATTTTTTTCCCATTAAAGCACTGGGCAGGGAGGGGGCGGGTGATGGAGAGGGGTGGTGATTGGGGAGGAAGGAAGAGGCGGCGGTGGGAGTGTCTGGGGCAGCTGGCGGGACCCGGGGGAGAGGGCGGGGGCAGCCTCGGCGGGTCCTCTAGACGGGTGGGGGCAGTGTCTGCACAGCCGCCGTGTGATGCTGAGAGGGAGGTGCGCTGCGCAAGCGGCTCTTACACCACTGGTGGGTAGGGAAGTGAAAGGGAGAAGAGGGGAGGAGCGAGCCCCGCAAGGCTCCATCAGGGAGCCCCCACCGAGGACCGCAGCGAGGAGCTCCGAAGCAGCAGCCCCCGCCGGCGCAGGTGAGATCTCCAGACCTCCCTACCCCCCCCCCCCATCCCCCCTGCACCACCCTCCTATCCTACATCCCCCCCTCCCTCACCCTCCCCACCTGCTCCCTTCTCCGGCGTCCGCCATGCAGCCTTCCGGTTTATAAATAGAAGTGGTGAGCGCCTCATGGTAGCAGGAAGAGAAGGGGGCACTGCAGCCCTCAGACAAGAGATCTACAGGCTCTGATCTCTTGGCTCTGGGTTGTAGTGACTTGTTCTACAGGCTCAGGGTTGTAGTGACTTGTTCTACAGGCTCTGATCTCTTGGCTCTAATGGGTTGTAGTGACTTGTTCTACAGGCTCTGATCTCTTGGCTCTTCTGGGTTGTAGTGACTTGTTCTACAGGCTCTGGGTTGTAGTGACTTGTTCTACAGGCTCTGATCTCTTGGCTCTAATGGGTTGTAGTGGCTTGTTCTACAGGCTCTGATCTCTTGGCTCTTCTGGGTTGTAGTGACTTGTTCTACAGGCTCTGGGTTGTAGTGACTTGTTCTACAGGCTCTGATCTCTTGGCTCTAATGGGTTGTAGTGGCTTGTTCTACAGGCTCTGATCTCTTGGCTCTAATGGGTTGTAGTGGCTTGTTCTACAGGCTCTGATCGCTTGGCTCTTCTGGGTTGTAGTGACTTGTTCTACAGGCTCTGGGTTGTAGTGACTTGTTCTACAGGCTCTGATCTCTTGGCTCTGGGTTGTAGTGGTTTGTTCTACAGGCTCTGGTTTGTAGTGGCTTGTTCTACAGGCTCTGATCTCTTGACTCTGGGTTGTAGTGGCTTGTTCTACAGGCTCTGATCTCTTGGCTCTGGGTTGTAGTGGCTTGTTCTACAGGCTCTGATCTCTTGGCTCTGGGTTGTAGTGGCTTGTTCTACAGGCTCTGATCTCTTGGCTCTGGGTTGTAGTGGCTTGTTCTACAGGCTCTGATCTCTTGGCTCTGGGTTGTAGTGGCTTGTTCTACAGGCTCTGATCTCTTGGCTCTGGGTTGTTGTGGCTTGTTCTACAGGCTCTGATCTCTTGGCTCTGCGTTGTTGTGGCTTGTTCTACAGGCTCTGGGTTGTAGTGACGTGTTCTACTGGCTCTGTTGCGCGCCTGACGACTACAACACAGGGCCAAAACAGCAGAGCACCCTCTGTGAGGGTGGTGGAAGCAGGGTGACCTCCTGCACAGCCCGGGAGCTCACGCTGTGAGAGTGGTAGAAGCGGGGTGAGCACAGAGCCCCCGCGTACTCCCCAGCCCACCAGACACTGCTGGGCTCCAGGGCAGGAATCTTGTCCATGCAGATGGTCACCTTTGAAGGATGACAGCCTGAAGGGGGGTCAGTTTGTAAAAGCACCTGCTGTGCTGTCTATGGTCACCCCCGCCCCCCCCCCCCTTGTAGGACTCGGGGGATCTTCAGGGGGAGGCCTGGGGACCCTCCCTTCCAGGGGATGAGGCCAGACACCTGTGCCTGGGATCACCTGCCACAAACAGTCGGCCTCCCTTGTTCCGGTGTGAGTGGCACCAGCCACCGGGACAGTGGGGGGGGGGGGGGCACAGTGCTGCACCCCAATAACTAGCTGGAGCCTCTCAAGCGGCCAGGCGGCGCCTACTGGGGCAAGCACAGGGGAACCCACAAAGAGGGGCCCGACCCCAGAGCCGGGACAGGGCCTCCTTGCCCGCCGGGAGGTCGGCCTCGTGCTCCACGGGTGTGTCCAGAGCAGCACTGCCCACTGCACCCGTGTCAGGGCCAGAAGCAACACACATGGAAAGCTACAGACGCTGTCACACACACAACCAGGGCAGAGACGCCCTCGTGGGCCTCTGGGAGCTGCAGCAGCCACAGCTATAGGCCCTGGTGGGAGTTTCCTCCTCACACCAACCACTTCCACCCAAACCACTCGACAGACAAGTCCGGAGATGCGCCCCTTCCTCTTTTGTGGACAATCGCGACACCCTCGGAAGCAGCATTTACAGTTCAAAGCGGCAAGATTTCAGTGGCGATCCCAGGTTCGTATCACCCCCGGCTGCCGCTGTGCCCCTAGGGAGACCCCTGGGTGCATCTGTGTCACTAGGGAGATCCCAGGGTGCATCTGTGCCACTAGGGAGACCCCTGGGTGCCTCTGTGCCACGAGGGAGACCTAGGGAGACCCCTGGGTGCCTCTGTCACTAGGGAGACCTAGGGAAACCCCTGGGTGCCGCTGTGCCCCTAGGGAGACCCCTGGGTGCATCTGTGTCACTAGGGAGACCTAGGGAGATCCCAGGGTGCATCTGTGCCACTAGGGAGACCCCTTGGTGCCTCTGTGCCACGAGGGAGACCCCTGGGTGCCTCTGTGTCACTAGGGAGACCTAGGGAGACCCCTGGGTGCATCTGTGCCCCTAGGGAGACCCCTGGGTGCCGCTGTGCCCCTAGGGAGACCACTGGGTGCATCTGTGTCACTAGGGAGACCTCTGGGTGCCTCTGTGCCACTAGGGAGACCCCTGGGTGCCTCTGTGCCACTAGGGAGACCCCTGGGTGCCTCTGTGCCACTAGGGAGACCTAGGGAGGCCCCTGGGCGCCTCTGTGCCACTAGGGAGACCCCTGGGTACCTCTGTGCCACTAGGGAGACCCCTGGGTGCCTCTGTGCCACTAGGGAGACCCCTGGGTGCCTCTGTGCCACTAGGGAGGCCGCTGGGTGCCGCTGTGCCACTAGGGAGACCCCTGGGTGCCTCTGTGCCACAGGGAGACCCCTGGGTGCCTCTGTGCCACTAGGAAGGCCTAGGGTGACCCCTGGGTGCATCTGTGCCACTAGGGAGACCTAGGGAGACCCCTGGGTGCTGCTGTGCCACTAGGGAGACCCCTGGGTGCCTCTGTGCCACGAGGGAGACCTAGGGAGACCCCTGGGTGCCTCTGTCACTAGGGAGACCTAGGGAGACCCCTGGGTGCCGCTGTGCCCCTAGGGAGACCCATGGGTGCATCTGTGTCACTAGGGAGACCTAGGGAGATCCCTAAGTGCCTCTGTGCCACGAGGGAGACCCCTGGGTGCCTCTGTGTCACTAGGGAGACCTAGGGAGACCCCTGGGTGCCGCTGTGCCCCTAGGGAGACCCCAGGGTGCATCTATGTCACTAGGGAGACCCCTGGGTGCCTCTGTGCCACTAGGGAGACCCCTGGGTGCATCTGTCTCACTAGGGAGACCTATGGAGACCCCTGGGTGCCTCTGTGCCACTAGGGAGACCCCTGGGTGCCTCTGTGCCACGAGGGAGACCCCTGGGTGCCTCTGTCACTAGGGAGACCCCTGGGTGCCGCTGTGCCCCTAGGGAGACCCCTGGGTGCATCTGTGTCACTAGGGAGACCTAGGGAGACCCCTGGGTGCCTCTGTGCCACTAGGGAGACCCCTGGGTGCCTCTGTGCCACTAGGGAGACCCCTGGGTGCCTTTGTGCCACTAGGGAGACCTATTGAGACCGCTGGGTGCCTCTGTGCCACTAGGGAGACCCCTGGGTGCTTCTGTGCCACTAGGGAGACCCCGGTGCATCTGTATCATTAGGGAGACCTAGGGTGACCCCTGGGTGCCTCTGTGCCACTAGGTAGACCCTTGGGTGCATCTGTGTCACTAGGGAGACCTATGGAGACCCCTGGGTGCCTCTGTGCCACTAGCCTCTGTGCCACTAGGGAGACCCCTGGGTGCCTCTGTGCCACTAGGGAGACCTAGGGAGACCCCTGGGTGCCTCTGTGCCACTAGGGAGAACCCTGGGTGCTGCTGTGCCACTAGGGAGACCTAGGGAGACCCCTGGGTGCCTCTGTGCCAATAGGGAGACCCCTGGGTGCCTCTGTGCCACTAGGGAGACCCCCGGCTGCCTCTGTGCCACTAGGGAGACCTAGGGAGACCCCTGGGTGCCGCTGTGCCCCTAGGGAGACCCCTGGGTGCATCTGTGTCACTAGGGAGACCCCTGGGTGCCTCTGTGCCACTAGGGAGACCCCTGGGTGCCTCTGTGCCACTATTGAGACCCCTGGGTGCCTTTGTGCCACTAGGGAGACCTATTGAGACCCCTGGGTGCTTCTGTGCCACTAGGGAGACCCCTGGGTGCTTCTGTGCCACTAGGGAGACCCCGGGTGCATCTGTATCATTAGGGAGACCTAGGGTGACCCCTGGATGCCTCTGTGCCACTAGGTAGACCCTTGGGTGCATCTGTGTCACTAGGGAGACCTATGGAGACCCTTGGGTGCCTCTGTGCCACTAGCCTCTGTGCCTCTAGGGAGACCCCTGGGTGCCTCTGTGCCACTAGGGAGACCTAGGGAGATCTCTGGGTGCCTCTGTGCCACTAGGGAGAACCCTGGGTGCCGCTGTGCCACTAGGGAGACCTAGGGAGACCCCTGGGCGCCTCTGTGCCAATAGGGAGACCCCTGGGTGCCTCTGTACCACTAGGGAGACCCCCGGCTGCCTCTGTGCCACTAGGGAGACCTAGGGAGACCCCTGGGTGCCGTTGTGCCACTAGGGAGACCCCTGGGTACCTCTGTGCCACTAGGGAGACCCCTGGGTGCCTCTGCCACTAGGGAGACCCCTGGGTGCCGCTGTGCCCCTAGGGAGACCCCTGGGTGCCGCTGTGCCACTAGGGAGACCCCTGGGTGCCGCTGTGCCACTAGGGAGACCCAGGGAGACCCCTGGGTGCCTCTGTGCCACTAGGGAGACCCCTGGGTGCCTCTGTGCCACTAGGGAGACCTAGGGAGACCCCAGGGCGCCTCTGTGCCACTAGGGAGACCCCTGGGTGCCTCTGTGCCACTAGGGAGACCTATGGAGACCCCTGGGTGCCTCTGTGCCACTAGGGAGACCTAGGGAGACCCCTGGGCGCCTCTGTGCCACTAGGGAGACCCCTGGGCGCCTCTGTGCCACTAGGGAGACTCCTGGGCGCCTCTGTGCCACTAGGGAGACCTAGGGAGACCCCTGGGCGCCTCTGTGCCACTAGGGAGACCCCTGGGTGCCTCTGTGCCACTAGGGAGACCTAGGGAGACCCCTGGGCGCCTCTGTGCCACTAGGGAGACCCCTGGGCGCCTCTGTGCCACTAGGGAGACTCCTGGGCGCCTCTGTGCCACTAGGGAGACTCCTGGGCGCCTCTGTGCCACTAGGGAGACTCCTGGGCGCCTCTGTGCCACTAGGGAGACCCCTGGGTGCCTCTGTGCCACTAGGGAGACCCCTGGGTGCCGCTGTGCCACTAGGGAGACCTAGGGAGACCCCTGGGTGCCTCTGTGCCACTAGGGAGACCCCTGGGTGCCTCTGTGCCACTAGGAAGACCTAGGGAGACCCCTGTGTGCATCTGTGCCACTAGGGAGACCTAGGGAGACCCCTGGGTGCCGCTGTGCCACTAGGTAGACCCCTGGGAGGCGCTGTGCCAATAGGGAGACCCCTGGGCGCCTCTGTGCCACTAGGGAGACCCCTGGGTGCATCTTTGTCACTAGGGAGACCTATGGAGACCCCTGGGTGCCTCTGTGCCACTAGGGAGACCCCTGGGTGCCTCTGTGCCACTAGGGAGACCCCCGGCTGCCTCTGTGCCTCTAGGGAGACCTAGGGAGACCCCTGGGTGCCTCTGTGCCACTAGGGAGACCCCTGGGTACCTCTGTGCCACTAGGGAGACCCCTGGGTGCCTCTTTGCCACTAGGGAGACCCCTGGGTGCCGCTGTGCCACTAGGGAGACCTAGGGAGACCCCTGGGTGCCTCTGTGCCACAGGGAGACCTAGGGAGACCCCTGGGTGCCGCTGTGCCACTAGGGAGACCCCTGGGAGCCGCTGTGCCAATAGGGAGACCCCTGGGAGCCGCTGTGCCAATAGGGAGACCCCTGGGCGCCTCTGTGACACTAGCGAGACCTCTGGGTGCCTCTGTGACACTAGCGAGACCTCTGGGTGCCTCTGTGACTCTAGCGAGACCTCTGGGTGCCTCTGTGACTCTAGTGAGACCCATGGCTGCCTCTGTGACTCTAGCGAGACCCATGGCGGCTTCGGTGGATCCTAGAGAAAGGAAGGGCATGGGACCCGGTGCAAGGAGGGACGTGGGCCCCGGTGCAAGGAAGGGACGTGGGCCCCGGTGCAAGGAAGGGACGTGGGCCCCGGTGCAAGGAAGGGACGTGGGCCCCGGTGCAAGGAAGGGACGTGGGCCCCGGCATGGGCCCCGGTGCAAGGAGGGACATGGGCCCCTGGCTGCTGTTTGAACTCTGAAATACTGCAATAATCCGGGTTAAGTGACCCCTCGGGCCTCTGCGCACCAATGGAAACTCGGGCCCCTGTGTCCCAGGTCGCATTACGTTTTTTTCTAGGAGGTGTGCGGCTTATAGAATGGGGAATATTGTGCCAAATGGTGACATTTTAAACCTACTGGGCCAGCAGGTTTGACCACATACTTGTTGAGTTCAAGCCCCCTTTATAGAGAGGTTGGATTTATCAACCAAAAGGAGTCGAAGGGACGTATTCTGACGCCGGGGTCAGACGGGAGTAAATCGACGTCACCTGATACCCCAGATATTGGCGAATCCCACTGAATCCGGTAAAGCTGTCCCGCTCCTTTAAACACCGGTAAAACGTCACCCCAGCTTCCACCTCACCGGTAACAGCGAGTGGGGGCCCGTGGTTAGGGCAGAGCCTCTCAAGCCCCCCCCCCCCCCCCCCCCGCCTCCCACCCACTGGCCTTTCCCTGGAAAACGTTTCCACTGCTATAACTGTGGAAACCTGTCGAATTGCTACACTGTTTGGCATCTTTACTTGAGTTATCGACCTTGGAAGGATGGAGGGCCGAGCGGGCAACTCTGGCACGGATCTCTTCACCTGCGCAGTGCACGCGGCCAGCCGCAGAAGTATCTCGACCCACCGAGCTACCGGGCCAAGAGAACGTGGACCACCCGTGCCAGTCGGTGTCACCCTGCGCCCTCCCAGGCCCCCAGCCCCACATGTGGTGAGGCCTCCGTGTTTGTGAATACGGCTTCTTTGTGCTGTGTCCGCTCTCTGCAGCCACCCTTCCCTTGTTGATGTGTGTGCACAGGGTGCAGTGGAGCACCTGGCAGGCTGGCTGCTCGAGAAGGCTGTGTGCACTCACACACTGCCAGTATCAGACGTGTTATTACAGTCCATGATGGTTTGTGTGTGTAGAGGGCGGGGGTGGCAGAGAAAGGGGCTTGAAAAGACGCAGCTGAAACAACACACATTTAGGGTGTGTTTACTAAAAGAAGAAAGTGTTTGCTAAAGGGCATGTTGTTCTTGGAAACTGAGACACGGAAGCGCTTTCTTCAACAACGGTGGGAGTTTTGTTTTATCCACGTGGAGTTCACGAAGTTTGTCAAGTTAAAAATAACTCTAAAAGCATATTTGCGTTGTAAATGATGTGTGTTATTTATGTGTTATGGAGTGGATATATGTATGGGGTGCGGAGTGGAATTGTGTATGTAGCCAAACTATGTATTTTTAGAATGTAAATGTATGTATTTCTAATAGTGTTGTATGGAATTGTGTGTTTAGTGAAATTCTGCTGTTTGTAATCGTTATGATGTGGAGTGTACTTATGTGTAATGTTGCTGAGTGGCAGTTGATGATGTTTTAGAGTGTAGTGGGTAGAGTATAGTGTCGTATTTTGTATTTGTAGTAGTATAGTGTTAAGATTTTAATGTGGTGGTGCTGAGTAATGCTGACACGGTGCTGGGCAATGCTGAGGTGGTGGCGGTGCTGAGTAATGTAGATGTGATGGTGCGGAGTAATTCTGTGGTGGTGCTGAGTAATGCTGACATGGTGCTGAGTAATTCTGAGGTGGTGGTGCTGAGTAATGCTGACATGGTGCTGAGCAATGCTGAGGTGGGGGCGGTGCTGGGTAATGTAGAGGTGGTGATGGTGCGGAGTAATGCTGTGGTGGTGCGGAGTAATGCTCACATGGTGCTGAGTAATTCTGAGGTGGTGGTGCTGAGTAATGCTGACATGGTGCTGAGCAATGCTGTGGTGGTGCGGAGTAATGCTGAGGTGGTGCTGAGTAATGCTCACATGGTGCTGAGTAATTCTGAGGTGGTGGTGCTGAGCAATGCTGACCTGGTGCTGAGCAATGCTGTGGTGGTGCGGAGTAATGCTGAGGTGGTGCTGAGTAATGCTCACATGGTGCTGAGTAATTCTGAGGTAGTGGTGCTGAGTAATGCTGACAGGGTGCTGAGCAATGCTGAGGTGGGGGCGGTGCAGAGCAATGCTGAGGTGGGGGCGGTGCAGAGCAATGCTGAGGTGGGGCGGTGCAGAGCAATGCTGAGGTGGGGCGGTGCAGAGCAATGCTGAGGTGGGGGCGGTGCAGAGCAATGCTGAGGTGGGGGCAGTGCAGAGCAATGCTGAGGTGGGGGCAGTGCAGAGCAGTGCTGAGGTGGGGGCGGTGCTGAGCAATGCTGAGGTGGTGGCGGTGCTGAGCAATGCTGAGGTGGTGGCGGTGCTGAGCAATGCTGAGGTGGTGGCGGTGCTGAGTAATGCTGAGGTGGTGGCGGTGCTGAGTAATGCTGAGATGGTGGCGGTGGTGAGTAATGGTGAGGTCGTGCTGAGTGATGCTGAGGTGGTGGTGGTGCTGAGTAATGCTGAGGTGGTGCTGAGTAATAATGACGTGGTGGTGGTGAGTAATGCTGACATGGTGCTGGGCAATGCTGAGGTGGTGGCGGTGCTGAGTAATGTAGATGTGATGGTGCGATGGTGCTGAGTAATGCTGTGGTGGTGCTGAGTAATGCTGTGGTGGTGCTGAGTAATGCTGTGGTGGTGCTGAGTAATGCTGACATGGTGCTGAGTAATTCTGAGGTGCTGAGTAATGCTGACATGGCGCTGAGTAATGCTGAGGTGGGGGCGGTGGTGAGTAATGCTGAGGTGGGGGCGGTGGTGAGTAATAATGACGTGATGCTGAGTAATGCTGATGTGGTGCTGAGCTGGTTCTTCGTGGTGTTGAGTTGATGTGCTTTAGAAGTGTGTTTTTGATACTGCGGTTGTGCTGAGTAATAATGACGTGGTGCTGAGAAATGCTGAGGTGGTGGTGGTGGTGCTGAGTAATGCTGAGGTGGTGCTGAGTAATAATGACGTGGCGATGGTGTGGAGTAATGTAGAGGTGGCGATGGTGCGGGGTAATGCTGTGGTGGTGCTGAGCTGGATCTTCATGGTGTTGAGTTGATGTGCTTTAGAAGTGCGTTGTTAGTGCTGAGTAATGCTTAGGTGGTGCTGAGTAATGACATGGTGCTGAGGTGGTGCTGAGTAATGGCATGGTGCTGAGTAATGCTGAGGTGGCGGTGCTGAGGTGGTGCTGAGTAATAATGACGTGGTGGTGGTGCTGAGTAATGCTGATATGATGGTGCTGAGCTGGTTCTTCGTGGTGTTGAGTTGATGTGCTTTAGAAGAGCGTTGTTGATGCTGAGGTGGTGCTGAGTAATGCTTAGGTGGTGCTGAGTAATGACATGGTGCTGAGGTGGTGCTGAGTAATGCTGAGGTGGTGCTGAGTAAATGGCATGGTGCTGAGTAATGCTGAGGTGGGGGCGGTGGTGAGTAATGCTGAGGTGGGGGCGGTGGTGAGTAATGCTGATGCTGAGTAATGACGTGATGCTGAGTAATGCTGAGGTGGCGCTGAGTAATAATTACGTGGTGGTGAGTAATGCTGATGTGGTGCTGAGCTGGTTCTTCGTGATTTTGAGTTGATGTGCTTTAGAAGTGCATTGTTGATACTGCGGTGGTGCTGAGTAATAATGACGTGGTGCTGAGTAATGCTGAGGTGGTGCTGAGTAATGGCATGGTGCTGAGTAATGCTTAGGTGGTGCTGGGTGCTGAGGTGGTGCTGAGTAATGCTGAGGTGGTGCTGAGTAATAATGACGTGGTGGTGGTGCTGAGTAATGCTGATAGGGTGGTGCTGAGCTGGTTCTTCGTGGTGTTGAGTTGATGTGCTTTAGAAGTGCGTTGTTGATACTGCGGTGGTGCTGAGTAATAATGACGTGGTGCTGAGTAATGACGTGGTGCTGAGTAATGCTGAGGTGGTGCTGAGTAATGCTTAGGTGGTGCTGGGTGCTGAGGGGATGCTGAGTAATGGCATGGTGCTGAGTAATGCTTAGGTGGTGCTGGGTGCTGAGGTGGTGCCGAGTAATAATGACGTGGTGCTGAGTAATAATGACGTGGTGGTGGTGCTGAGTAATGCTGATAGGGTGGTGCTGAGCTGGTTCTTCGTGGTGTTGAGTTGATGTGCTTTAGAAGTGCGTTGTTGGTGCTGAGGCGGTGCTTGTGGTGTGCTCCTCTAACAATCTGTAAAAAGCCAGATCGCCCCTAACTGGCAAGGTTTATTATTTTTAAAAGAGGGAGTAATTTAGGTCCCATTTACAACTATTCACTGTGCATTACATGAAACTGCTAAGATGGGCTGGGGGAAGGTCACTTTGCACCCGCTCTGTAACCCTTTACCAACAGTTTTTATGTATGCTGCAAGAAGCTGGGAGCGACC
Source organism: Triturus cristatus (assembly GCF_964204655.1). Taxonomy (NCBI): domain Eukaryota; kingdom Metazoa; phylum Chordata; class Amphibia; order Caudata; family Salamandridae; genus Triturus; species Triturus cristatus. Next base: position 140,118,439 of record NC_140579.1, on the reverse strand, counting down.
ACTAGGGGAGGAAGTGGGAAGTAGTTTGCAGATTGCAAGTTATTTAGGCTCCAGATTGGTGAGCTGGGTTGGGGAGAGGTCACCATGCTTTGGACCTACGCATTAGTAAGGAAGCTTGTGGTGTGCGCCTCTAACGATCTGTAGGCGAAGGAGAGGGCAGGAAGCTTGCAGTACAAAACCAGCTTGAACCCAGAGGCCGCATTGGAATACTGCGTCTTGTCACAGCGGCTCTGTCTCCATTCGGTCCGGCCTCAGAAAACATACAAAGAGGTGTCACCCCTCGGTAGTAAACTGTGTTTAGCATCCCTAAGGGGCTGGCTGCCTTATAATGCTTCACTGCTACCTTCTACTCCACCCCGATTGGCCCATTAGCAATTTGAAAGTTTGGTTAACAACAAAACCGTCCCCAACTGTGGAACTGTTAGTGCATAAAGCAGATTTTACAGATTTTAACTAAAACATCCTTAAAGAAGAGAAAAAAGCCGGATCGCACCTAACTGGGGAGAGGAGTTGGCCCAACGGCTAGGGCGGTCGACCTCCAATCTGGTTCCCCAGATTTGAGGGTTCGAGTCTCGGCAACGATGCTGAACATCCTGTGATTTTAGGCAAATCACTCAATCTCCCCGTGCCTAACAAAAATGAATGTGTCCTCATGTAATGCAACTGGTGCTATGTAAAGCGCCCTGATACCCGCTACCGTGTCAAGTTTACGCTACATAAAATTCCGTAAAAAAAAAAAACCTAGCAAGAGTTATTATTTTTAAAAAAATAGAGTAATTTAGGTCGCATTTACAAATGTTTACTTTCCATTAAATGAAACACGTTAGATGGGCTGGGAAGAGGTCTCTTTGCAGCCATGCTGTTACCCTGTAACAACCTTTTTTAGGTCTTCCCTGGGCAGCGCATGCGCTGCTCTGCGAGACCTGCTGTGTTCAGGTAGGGCTTTGAAGCGCCACCCACTGTCAGCCCATATATTTCATTGGCTTGTGTCATTGTCCATTGTAAACTCTGGCTGTCCATTAGTCAATAGGCTTAGTAGTCCCTCCTTAGTACCACCTTGTGTTATTTTGTAACCTCGCATGGCGACACCCCCGTTACGTGTGTCATTACTCAGTAGGCTTTAATTACAGCCTCCGAGCACTATTTTCTCAAAATAGCTTTGTCTTGCCTGCTGTTGCAGACAGGACGCTCTTTCTCCTTACGCTTTTTTATTTTTATAGCACGGGCGCTGAACGCATTTGCAATGCAATAGATCTTGCATTTGGGAAAGTTTAAGCTATTGACATTGTAAATGACAATGCCTTTTATCTGTTTTTAAAATCAACACATCAATAAAAGACTTGTCATTTACAATGCTAATAGCTCAAACTCTTGTAAATACGAGACCTATTGTATTGCAAATGCTTGTTCTGTATGCCTGTGAGTAGCTGGGGGAGAAGGCCAGGGGATGCAGCTTGAACTTCTTTGCAGATTGATGCATATTAAGTGTTTGGAAAGGTTAAATGGGCTGGGGAGAGGTCACCTTGCCTCAGACCTGTGCAGTAGTAAGAACGCTTTTGGGGGGTGCCTCTAACAATCTATAACAAGCATTGGCATAGCCAATAGGTCTCGCCTTTGGGACCTTATAAGTGTTTAGCCATGCAACAGTTGCATAACTAAATACTTATAAGGTCTCAAAAGCGAGACCTATTGGCTATGCCAAGTGGCCGTGAAAGTGATCAAACATCAAAGCGGCCGTGTGGCCGCTAAAGTGAAAGTAATCGCGGTCAAGCGCGGCGATGCTCACCTGGCATGACGTCATGCCGTAACTTCTGCACTAGTGAGAACTGAGCAGTGTGAGCAGCGCACATCGATGGGCCTGCTGTCACTGCAGTCCGAAAAGAAACGGACAACCTGTGCCCGGGCACGAAACCGAGCCCGTTAGCGACCCGTTTCGAGGCCCCCCCTTTATAAAAAACTGCCAGTGCTCAGCACCGGTGAGACCCGGTCCACCTTAAGACCTAATGTAAGATGGGCTGGGGAAAGGTCCCTATGCAGCCACGCTCAACTGTTTATTCATGTAAAAAAAAACGAAAAATGCTACATTGGCTTTAAGCGAGCTGTACCAGAAACGCTGCTTATGATTGACTTATACCCGTGTTTTAAAAAAGTCTGGGTTGGTGGGAGCTTTACAAATGACCATCTCCTGAAAGCAGGCACCGACAGTGCAATCAAGATAAAAGTAACTCATAAGTAGACATTGTTATCTTTATTACAATCGGGTGCAGAATAGAGAGTTGATACTGTACCTTAAACAACCAGATGTGAAATTCCCCATAGAAAATAAAACAAAGTTATGAAGCTGACAAAACCATTTTTTAGGAGAAAAATGCAGCGGCCGTCAAAGCACAAATGCACTTAAAATGCAGAGGAATCACGTGCGGTAACCTGTGGAAACGCAGTGGTGCTCATGATGCAAAGAGCATTTGTACTGTCAAAGGAATGAAACAAGCGTGGCTTGGGAAAGGTCCCTCTGCAGCCGCACTCTACCCTCGAAACAATGCGTATTAAGTATTCCTGTCACTTGCTGTGGGAGAGGGCCAGGGACACGGCGTCTATAACGGGAAAGTGATGCCTCCTTTAACAAAACAAAAAAAACAAGCATTTGCAATTCAATAGGTCTCGCATTACTGATGGATTGAGGTATTGGTGTTGCAAATATTAATGCGACTTATAATGCAATGCCAATGGCTCATACTTTCAGTAATGGAAGACCTGCGACTAATAATGCAACGCCAATGGCTCATACTTTCAGTAATGCGAGACCTGCGACTAATAATGCCACGCCAATGGCTCATACTTTCGATAATGCCAGACCTGCGACTAATAATGCCACGCCAATGGCTCATACTTTCAGTAATGCGAGACCTGCGACTAATAATGCCACGCCAATGGCTCATACTTTCAGTAATGCAAGACCTAGTGCATTGCAAATGCTTGGGTAGTAAGCCTGTAACAAGCATCTCATGTCCTAGTGCAGTACTGCAGGATGCTCCTAGAGGTCCCTAGTGAGCATCATAAACTTTTGGTCACATATGGTATTGCACCCTGCAGAAGATATGGTAAATCCGCCATAACCATAATGCATTGCATGCAAGACAGTACCACAAGTACATTCAAATAGCTATGTCCACATATACAATTAGTAGCTTTGAAATGTGACAAAATAAATATTATCTTACTTTTGAATTAGGTTATACTTTATGTGGAGATGATGAAGGGAAATTTATAGAAGGTCTACTATAAATGTGAGATGTGGTAGGTGCAGAACCGGAAGCTGCTACTGGGCTCTCTAGTGAGCAAGGCAGCAGCACTGCATGTCTAGGTGCAGTACCGCAAGCTCCCTAGTGAGCATTCTAAACCTTTGGTCACACTGCACCCTGCAGAATATATGGTAAACCCACCCTACCCATAATCCATTGCATGCAAGACCGTACCACAAGTACATTCAAATAACTATGTCCATGTATACAATTAGTAGCTTTGAAATGTTACAAAAGAATATTAATTCGGATTAGGTTGTACTCTATTTGGAGCTGATGAAGGGAAATTTATAGAAAGTGTTATATAAACGTGAGATGTGTTGGGTGCAGTACTGCAAGCTGCTCCTCAATGTCCCTAGTGAGCCTTCTAAACTTTTGGTCACACTGTACCCTGCAGAAGATATGGTAAACCCACCCTACTCTATGTGCATCTGATGAAGGGAAATGTAAAGAACGTCTAATGTAAGATGTGCTAGCGAGTAAAGTAACCACTGCCAACCTAGTTTAGGACTGAGGGTCCTGTCTGAAGGCCTTAAAGAAAATAGTGCCTCGAGTCTGTAATTGACCTAAAACCTAGGGCGTAATAACACATGTAACAGGGGATGTCCTCATGGGAGGTTTCAAGAAGAGACAAGATGGGAGTAAGGAGGGACACTAAGCCTCATGACCAGTGAAAAGCCCCCCTTTACAAAGGTCAGGGACAAGAGCCAATTAAAAAGATTGGCCGTAAGTAGGCGGAGCTTTATTCACATACCCTGAATACAGCATGTCTCGAAGAGACAGCGCAAGCGCTGCCTAGGCGAGACCTAAAAAAAGGAGTATGACCAAATACACATTCATTAAAGACAGCGGAAAACCACATGTAGCAGGGGCAATCCGCAGGGAGGATCTAAATCAACAAAACGTAGTGCTTGTGTTTCCTCAGCAGGTCCGATCGGACCTGCTGAGGAAACACAAGCATGGATTTTTAAAAGGCACAAATGGAAACCATGTGCATTACAGCATGCCATCCAATTGAAAACTTTTGCGCTAGAAATTCACTTGAAAGCACAAAGCAGTGCTTGGCTCTGCTTTGTTTTACTTAGTGTGAAGAGGGCCTTCTGTGGGTGGTGTGCGGGCGCTCCAGCGCATGGCGCTGCTCTGCATTACTTAGTGCTAAGAGGGCCTTCCATGGGTGGTGCACAGTCGCTCCCGCGCTTGGTGCTGCGTTACTTAGTGCCATGAGTGCCCACCATAGGTGGGGTGCAGGCGCTCCCATGCATGGCCCTGTTCTACGTTACTTAGCACCATGAGTGCCTTCCATGGGTGGTGCACGGAAGCTCCGGCACTTGGTGCTGCATTGCTTAGCGCCAAGAGGGCCTTCTATGGGTGGTGCATGGGCGCTGCGGCACTTGGGGCTGCTCTGCGTTACTTAGCGCGAAGAGGGCCTACTGTGGGTGGTGCACCGGTGCTCCGGCACTCGGCGCTGCATTACTTAGTGCCAAGAGGGCCTTCCTTGGGTAGTGCACGGGTGCTCCGGCACTTGGCGCTGCATTACTTAGCGCCAAGAAGGCCTTCCATGGGGGGGTGCGTGGGCGTTTCCATGCATGGCGCTGCTCTGCGTTACTTCGTGCCAAGCGGGCCTTCCATGGGTGGTGCGTGGGCACTCCCACGCATGGAGCTGCTCTGCGTTACTTCGTGCGCAGAGGGCCTTCTGTGGGTGGTGCGCGGGCACTCCCACGCATGGCGCTGCTCTGCATTACTGAGCTCCTAGAGGGCCTTCCATGGGTGGTGCCCGGGCGCTTCCATGCTGCTCTGTTACTTATTGCCGAGAGTGCCTTCCGTGGGTGCTGCGTGGGCGTTCCCATGCATGGCGCTGCTCTTCATTACTTTGCACCAAGAGGGCCTTCCGTGGGTGGTGCATGGGCGCTCGGCAACTGGTGCTGCATTACTCGGCGCCAATGGGCCTTCCGTGGGTGGTGCATGGGCGCTCGGCACCTGGTGCTGCATTACTCAGCGCCAAGAGGGCCTTCCGTGGGTGGTGCATGGGCGCTCGGCACCTGGTGCTGCATTACTCGGCGCCAAGAGGGCCTTCCGTGGGTGGTGGATGGGCGCTCGGCACCTGGTGCTGCATTACTCAGCGCCAAGAGGGCCTTCCGTGGGTGGTGTGTGGGCGCTCCTACGCTTGGGGCTGCTCTGCGTTACTTAGCGTGAAGAGGGCCTTCCGTGGGTGGTGCGTGGGCGTTCCCATGCATGGCGCTGCTCTGAATTACTCAGTGCCAAGAGGGCCTTCCGTGGGTGGTGCGTGGGCGCTCCCATGCATGGCGCTGCTCTGCATTACTGAGCACCTAGAGAGCCTTCCATGGGTGGTGCCCAGGCGCTCCCATGCTGCTCTGTTACTTATTGCTGTGTGGGCGTTCCCACGCTTGCTGCTGCTCTGCATTACTGAGCTCCTAGAGGGCCTTCCATGGGTGGTGCCCGGGCGCACCCACGCTGCTCTGTTACTTATTGCCAAGAGGGCCTTTCGTGGGTGCTGCATGGCGCTGCTCTGCATTACTCAGCGCCAAGAGGGCCTTCCGTGGGTGGTGCGTGGGTGCTCCTGCGCTTGGGGCTGCGCTCTGCGTTACTTAGCGCGAAGAGGGCCTTCCGTGGGTGGTGCGTGAGCGCTCCCATGCAATCACCCATGCTTTGTGATGCAAAACCCTCTGTACTAAAAAAAAAAAAAAAGAAAAAAAAAAATCCAAATTTTGCATAAAAAAACGTAACACCCTTCTGATATAGCACTATCAAAGGGAACTGCTTTTATTTCTTTTATTTCTCTTTTCTTTCCCAACTTTGCATGTGCGCTGCACTGTACAGCACACATGCAAAGTAGGAGATGTTTTAACCCCTTCGCTGCGGCGCGAATTCCGCCGCAGCGCTGGGGGGATGAGGGGTGAGCGCGGCGCCGCCATGGTCATGACGGAACCACGCCGTCATGAGTCACGGGCGAGCTGTGCTCATGACGGCGTGGTTCCGTCACGACTCCGCCCACTCTCTAATTCGCCCGCACAGGCGGGGAATTAGAGCCGCGTGGGAGGAGCGGCCGCCAACGGCCGCAGCATGACGGAACCACGCTGTCATGAGCACACGCCGCCCGTGGCTCATGACGGCGTGGTTCCGTCATGAGCGCACAAGGGGTTAAAGTTAGTCTAAGCATAGTATTTTGTGCTGGAAGGGTAGCTTTCCAGACTCACACAGACACTTTTGCACTCAGCAGCCTGTTTGTGCGCGGGCGCTAGGGAGAGGGGAGGAGAGTGCTGTGATCCTGAAAATAAGGCAACTGTCCTCACACAACGGCGCCCAGCATTTTTGGCTGCTGCACTGTGTTGATTGACTCTCTGCCCCCTCCCAAACAGGGAAAAAAAATACATAACCTAAAATAACAAGCCTTCTAAATTCTGACTGATGGATTGAACCCTCACGTTGGTGGTGGTGGTGATGTCATAGGTTTGACGCCTTCAGCTGAGATGAGGGGTTTGAATCCTCACAGTGGTGATGGTGGTGGTGATGGTGTCACAGGTTTGACGCCTTCAGTTGAGATGAGGTGTTTGAGTCCTCACAGTGGTGGTGGTGGTGTCATAGGTTTGACGCCTTCAGCTGAGATGAGGGGTTTGAATCCTCACAGTGGTGATGGTGATGGTGGTGGTGTGACAGGTTTGACGCGTTCAGCTGAGATGAGGTGTTTGAGTCCTCACAGTGGTGGTGGTGGTGTCATAGGTTTGACGCCTTCAGCTGAGATGAGGGGTTTGAATCCTCACGATGGTGGTGGTGGTGTCACAGGTTTGACGCCTTCAGCTGAGATGAGGGGTTTGAATCCTCACGATGGTGGTGGTGGTGTCACAGGTTTGACGCCTTCAGCTGAGATGAGGGGTTTGAGTCCTCACAGTGGTGGTGGTGGTGTCGTCACAGGTTTGACGCCTTCAGCTGCGATGAGGGGTATGAATCCTCACAGTGGTGGTGGTGTCACAGGTTTGACGCCTTCAGCTGAGATGAGGGGTATGAATTCTCACAGTGGTGGTGGTGGTGGTGATGGTGGTGGTGTCACAGGTTTGACGCCTTCAGCTGAGATGAGGGGTTTGAGTCCTCACAGTGGTGTAAGTGGTGGTGTCACAGGTTTGACGCCTTCAGCTGAGATGAGGGGTATGAATCCTCACAGTGGTGGTGGTGGTGGTGTCACAGGTTTGACGCCTTCAGCTGAGATGAGGGGTATGAATCCTGACAGTGGTGGTGGTGGTGGTGTCACAGGTTTGACGCCTTCAGCTGAGATGAGGGGTATGAATCCTCACAGTGGTGGTGGTGGTGTCACAGGTTTGACGCCTTCAGCTGAGATGAGGGGTATGAATCCTCACAGTGGTGGTGGTGGTGGTGGTGGTGGTGGTGGTGTCACAGGTTTGATGCCTTCAGCTGAGATGAGGGGTTTGAGTCCTCACAGTGGTGTAAGTGGTGGTGTCACAGGTTTGACGCCTTCAGCTGAGATGAGGGGTATGAATCCTCACAGTGGTGGTGGTGGTGGTGGTGGTGGTGGTGGTGGTGTCACAGGTTTGATGCCTTCAGCTGAGATGAGGGGTTTGAGTCCTCACTTGAGTCTCACTTGGCTTTGAACATTGGCTGTTGTTTACTAAGAAACCCGATGAATCTCTGGATTGTGGCCAAGTGCGGACCGTGTGTTGAGCCATTCCGGCCCTGGAGAGCAGCACTTTCATGGCGCTGCCAGAAGGAACTCTGTTTTGAGTGGGTTAGGTTGAAGGTGGTAAGGTGACCCATGAGTACGTCTAGAGTGTTTGTGTGGGGTAAATGTTATTTTGTGAAGAGATTTTCACCTAAAGCTGGGGATCTTCAGCGAGGAAGTGATAGAACCGTTCTGGATCGCTGGGTGAGGACGCCAAGGGTTCCATGTATGAGTTGAAAAGTGTTGGTGGTAAGAGGGGGCCCCGTGGGGCCCTCTATCCTGAACTGAAGGTGTCTGATGAGGAATTAGTTGTGTTTTTAATTCTTTGATCCTTGTGTTCCAGATATTAAGTGAATCGTGGATACACCCAGGGAGGCCTTACTTGATTAACTGCTTTTGGGGACCCGCACTCTGATTGGCTGCAGTTTGGGAGTGCACCATCCAAAACACACAGGGCCTCCGAGAGCAGGGTCAATGCTGGCCCAAACCGGGGACTAGCTTGGTTGGTAAGATTGGGGGGGCCTTCAGATTTTCCAACAATCACGCTTGCATTTAATGTTTAAATACATTATACGACAAGCATAGCATTAGAGAGGGCCTTGAGGGGCAGTGGAAAGGGAGAGGGGTGTGTATAGGTAGGCGCACTAAACAAGAGAAACCACAATATTTCGTAAAATAACCAACATTTTCGAGGACTTTCAAAACCGAGGAAGGGGCGTTTGTGTGTTTATGCCTGTGTGAAAACAGTCCAGTACCTCAGCACGCCCGACTGAAAGCACATGTACCCAACTATGTATCAGAAAATACATTTATTAGGGAGTGTAATACCCGAAACAAGCCCACTGAAGCCACGCCCCTGGCCGTAAGTCGGCCTCTACTAGGATCCCAGTCTGTGCATGGGCGGTACCCGCCACCCCAGGGAGGCTTCAGACCATGGAGGTGGAACCCAGGAAGAGGTGGGGTGCCGAGGCCAGGGAGACAGACGCCAGAATCTGGGGATCACGGTTTGATCCCCGGCGCTGGCGGGAGATTAGCCCAGCACCATGTGACTCTGGGCAATAGCTTGCTTAATCTTCCCGACGGCCCACAGCGCCTAGAGACCCTTACGGGTGATTGTTCGCGCTTTACAAATGTGGATTATTATTATGAACAAAAGAAAGTTTGAGCGGTGCCCATCGCTGCACGGGCCAGGCGGGGTCCTGGAAACGCACCCGGTGGGCAGGGAGGCCGGGCACTGCCCCAGGTGGCTCGCGGGTCACCCCACCAAGGAAGCAATGCTGATTTGCAGCGGTGGGAAGTCCCCTCCCGCACACTGTGCACGCTTTCAAAGTATCCGAATTTTTCATGGCTTTCCCTTCAGAGGTGCCAGTAAAACATAATTCAGGCTCCCAGTTTTTTACTGATTTTTATAGATAAATACAAACCGAAAACAATGTGATTTACTGCCAGTGTTTATTTTGAAAGCAGAAAAATACAAAAAGTTGTCCTTTTCTGAGAGACCCCCAGGCTGTCCAATCCCAGGCCAGTGGCCGATCAGATGGACAGCACCGGGAGTTAAAAAGCAGGACCACGTTTCCGTAAATATAGGCCCTTGTTAACATGCATTTGCATATAGTGCTGATGTTTACATGTGGCTGCAGCGGGTTGTTATATTTCTGTTTTGATTTTGTAAAGTGCAGTAGTCCTCATAGTTCGAGTGCTTTTTTTTATCAGTTGCATAAATATGGAAACCTACTATTTTACAACTCTATTCTTCCTCCAAACACTAAATAAATATGGATAAATACAGATCAGATGGCCCAAAAATAAATATGGATAAATACAGACGGAAATGTTAGAAAAAAATACCCTAAATGTAATGCTATTGAATAGATTTATTTGAAACTTTCTGCTGTAAAATAAACCGCTTGGCTTCAGCTTGGAAACCTCTCTTATGGAGTCGGCCCCGCCCTCCCTTCGGGCCCTGGGGAGGGTGGAGCTGTGAGACTCCGAGGCGGGGGAGAAAACCTCTCCCTGGGTGGGGCGGACTTCACCTCCCAGGCAGCTCACCCCCGGAAACGCAGCCAAGTCCTGTGGTAATTCTCTTCAGCCTGGCACGGCGCAGGTGTGGTACCTGGCAGTACCCACCTACCAGGAGGCCAGCCCGGGAGGAGCCCTTCCCAGCCGGGTGAACCGTGTGCTACTGGCAGCTGCCTGCACCGGCGCAGAGGGTGGGGCTGGGGCAGGCTCGGACTAGCTTCCATCCGACCCGGCATTTCCCGGCGGGTTGAGGTGTTTGCAGGCTGAGGCCTCTGTCGCAAGCACAGCGGGGCGTAGGCAGAGAGCGTAATGGAGGAGGTAAGGAGAGACCCCGGGGAGAGACCAGGGAGAGATAGGAGGGAGACAGAGCAGAGTGAGTGGGGAAGAAGGGAGGTGGCCGGTTAGAGAAGGGAGGGGGCCGGTTTGAAGAGTTGTGCCCTGGCTGTTTTTGCCTCAAGGGTGGCTCTGACCTTGAATAAGGTCACCTGGTGCTCACGTGAAGCGCTCTAGCGCCAGTGCGCGTAACTCCCGAGATAAAAAAACACAGGCCGTAAAAAAAAAAAAAATAATTAGCAATGGTGCAAGAAAGGAGAGCGAACTTTCAAGTGAGGTGCAGTGGGCTCAGGGGCGTAACAAAGGCCCCCGGTGTGCGTGGGGTGGGGCCTGAGCGCCCGGGGCCCCCTTCAGCCCAGTACCTTCTCAGCAGAGCTCAGCTCCTGAGTGTGGTCGGAGGGGCCCCCCTTCATGTACTGTGAAGGTGGGCCCCTCAAGTTTCCTTAGCCACTGCACTGAGTATACCTTGAGAAGGGAGACCAAGTAACACAGACCCCCCCCCCCCCCTTTCTGTGTAACCCTCTCTGCTGTTTGGAAATGGCCAGCCCCGCCCCCGAAGTCCATCTGTACTCGTACTGAAATCACAGCAGTGCACACACTAAAATGTGTGTTCTTCGTTGCAAACATAATCGACTAGAAAGTAATCCCCCCGTTGGAGCGAGGAGTGTCCGCAACGTGTGAGTTTTCCGCCCTCATGACACTAGGGATGACACCCACGCCTTCAAAACGGTCCCCGTGCATGTCGCCCCTGGGGCGGGGGGCGGGGGGGGAGGAGGGCGGACAGAGAGGCTGAACACGCGCTTCCGGGTCGGAACTCGTGGTGAATGCACAAGACTGCAGCAGGCGCCGGAGCCACCACTTCAATCCTGAAGTGTCTCTGCGAGGGAAGGGGGCGCAGGAGACCGAGCGGAGGTGTGAGGGGCACTGTCCGGTGTGGTAGGTAATCCACTTGTACTTTTCATTCTAGTATTTGCTTTCCACGTTATAAATCGTGGCCTACAAGTTCCTATACAAGTAAACATAAACATTGTCCAAGCCAATAGGTCTTGCCTATGCCAGAGATATTAGCTTTGTGCCATAATCTTTTAATCCTGTTGTACAGTGCCGCTGTGCAGTATGGCTAAAAGTAAAGTTAGAATAACAAGCATTGGCATAGCCAATAGGTCTCGCTTTTGGGACCTTATAAGTATTTAGTTATGCAACTGTTGCATAGTTAAACACTTATAAGGTCCCAAAAGCGAGACCTATTGGCTATGCCAATGCTTGTTACCATTACCTGCGAGGTCCAGGGTGCACGCCTACAACCTCCACGAGCACACCTGGAGCCTCTTCCCTGCCCCGCCTCCCACACGCCCCCTCTCCTATAGTAAGGGCCAAGTAAACACGCGCTAGCGGTACGCGCGCGGTCGCAGCTCGGACGAAGACCGGACAAAGAGCGGGCCGTTTGAGGCCGTTAGAGGACGGGAGAGGTCGGGCCTGGGCCACTCCCCCTGGATTTTCCAAACTACCAGTAGACACAGAGGGTCACTACTGGTACGTGTCTGCAGGGATGCCACCAATTGAAACCAGAAGCAAAAGCGCCATGGCTGGCGCATCGACCTCCAAGGGTACACTGGATAAATACTTTGTAAAAGCTGGGTCGTTGCTAATAGAGGACATTACGTTACTGGAAAGACGAATCTCTCTAGAACTGGACTGGGTGCGGAGATCGTCCATGGGTCCTCTGGCACAGGCAAAATCTCCTGTGGTAAGCTCTGAACTGATTGTGTTGGACACAGGGGGGGGAGGGCACAGGGGGGGATGGCACGAATAATCTCACTAGGTCCCCAGATATATTAAATTACACCTCTCAGTCAAGTCGAAAGGACCTTAGTGACTCTATTGATTTCAGCATGTTAACCCTCCCGCCTGCTCAACCCCCTTCTAAATCTACAAATCAAAGCCCTGTGATTAATAGGGATAATCCCAACTCTATAACTGCTAAAGTGAACAAGCAAAAGGGGATTAGAGAAGGAGCTATCCCCAAAAAGAGCGGAGGAGCTAAGACAAGGAGGGTGCGCAAATTAACTCCCACAAAACCTTGCACCAGCTTGCCAACAAAAAGCTCCGTTTTGAATGACAGGGAAATCTTACAAAAGGGCAGAGCTGGGCATAGCAGCTCCGTAGTAACAGGGGAGACAAACAACCATCCCGATCTAAATCCATGTGAGTCTGTTGAAGAGGACATTACCCTAGCTGACATCGGCACCCTTATCAGGAAATTCCTTAGCCCACTTGAGGAAAGGCTGATAAAAATAGAAGCTAGGTTGGTGGTTATTGAGAAATCGACAGTACAACTAGCTGATAGTTTGAAACCAGCAAACAACGGGGGAACAAAGGGTCTAAACGGGGTTGCAAAAATTGGCCGCCCTCAGCTTAATAACCAGGCCAAAAGCCCCGCACACCCAATACAGCAGGCACTACCCACCCCGCCGACAAACACCAATACAAAATCGAGGGCAGTCGTTCAAAATAACCACACAGACCAGCTCAATCACCCATCCTCCCCTCTAACAAGGGTTAGCAGATCCGGGCAAAGCAATCCCGCCCCCAGTGAACTATTGAATAAGGTGGATCCTTTGGGAGAGGGAGCGAAGAAGAGACCAAACCCTGGGTTAATAAACCTACTACCAGAGGCAGCCCCATATACCGTTGTACTGGTAGGAGTGCCAGAACTGAACGCTTCCACTAATGAATCTACTCTTTCCCTTAAAAATAAGGTGATCAATTGGTTATGTGCCTTTAGACCGCTACCTGAAGGTATTTCCAGCCCCGTTCTAATGGTACGAAGGGTCTCGTGGCTGGGCAGTCTAACCAAATCTATCAACGGTGACTGTATCATAGTCAATTTTAAAGACCCAAGGACAGTCCGTTATATTAATGGTTGGGCTGCAACTGAAGAGGGAACGACTATTCAATCCCTGCCCCTCTCCTTCTTCTATCCCCCACGGACATACGATAGGGAAGGCGAGATTTGGGAGACCCAGATGCAAAGACAGGTTGGGTGGGGAGCCCAAAATGCAAGGGGAATCTTTCACCACCCTAGTAGACAGCACCATGGGCACCCCGATCCCAACACAGTCCACTCCCACCCAGAGAGATTGGGAGGGGGTCTTTTCAGAGGATGGAGAGCATCATCCAACCTTAGAAGAGAGGAGTCTGCCCACCACACTCCCAACATGGCCGAAGAGGGCTGGGAAATTTATCATGGGAAAGGAGGCAACTGGGGTGCAGGAGAGCACAATTATCCCTCCCGGAGGCCCCACCGCCAATTCCATCTTCCAACCTGGAATAGCTACAGCACTTTAGAAATGGTCGATTGACTGCCCGCAGACCGCAGCGGGAAGTCTAATCCTGCAGCACAGGAGATTGAGGATGAAATAAACCAAGAACTAGAGCACCCCACTGACCTGGAACATCACGTCCCCCTGAGTAACCCCACCAGCAATACATCCCAGGATGCAAAGGGACAAATAAGTATGCCTCTATTGCATAGAGAGATCTCGAGCAACAATAAAGGGAATGATTGTACCAGTAATATCTCCCGGAGTGACAGATCTTTGCCACTCAAAATTTTATCGTGGAACGTTGCGGGTTTGGGAAACAAGTCTGATTGTAATGAATGGATTGAATATATTGTTACCAAAGACCTCTGTATGTTTCAGGAAACCTGGGAGAGAGAGGTACTTGAGAGGCAAGGGTTTGCTGTATTTTCCATCCCTGCTAAATGGGGTGGCAGGGGGCGGCCTTCAGGTGGTCTTGAAACGTGGGTTGCTGTCCATTTGGGATGTAAAGCAACACAATTCCCAGTGGCCTCAGATGATATACTAGTGGTTTTATTGGAATGGTCCTACCACTGCAGACTAGCGGTGGTGAATGTCTATTCGAGACCGGTTCCAACCTCGCAGGAATCGCCTACCATTGACAAGCTCACAGATTTTTTAGCTGAACTGCCTCCTGGGTTCCCTTTTATTGTGGGAGGGGATTTGAACTCACACTATGAACCCCTACCTGGTCTTTTAGATGGGGCAAGTCTAGAGGAAGAGGCAAGATGGCATGTCCCATTGATCGAATCCATTCCCCCAAAGGCCTGGAGCCCGCTGGCAGTACAGATTACAGCCCTAACTTTGAGACATGGACTTAGGGCTTGTAACGGCCGAGCCAAGTCTGACATCCCGAGTAAACCCACATTTAATCGGAAGGGCAGGGAGTCAAGACTTGATTACATCTTAGTGCAGCTCTCCTCATGGCCACGTGTCGTTGACTTCAAGGTCACCGACAGAGAAGATAGCGACCACAACGCCCTAGAACTGGATTTTCTTCTCCCCGGCCGGGGTCGTGGGGATGGGGAAGGAGAACATCACAAGATACACCCCGACCTGGTTGTAGAAAATAACAGGAGAAGAATTAAGTGGGAAAAATTAGTAACATGCGTAGACAAGTTACCTCGGCTTTATAATAGCCTCATTCCCACTTTGGAAAAAATGGCGTTCTTGGGTGTTGAACCTAGTACAGGGGCCAATAACAATCAAATATGGCTACTCCATGAAGAACTCGTAAAGACCCTATCTTCGGAGTTATTCGATAATGGTCCTAGGAGGGGCAGAGGAAGGAACCACCCTACTTGGTTCAATGCGGCGTGTCGCAGGGCAAGGAAGGATCTCTTGTCTAGTATCAAGAACCGCAACGGCAGGTCGGAGATACAAAATAAGAGACGCGAATATAAGAAATTAATTACTAATGCCAAGCTCGAGTTGGACCAGAATAAATGGGAGAGAATTGCAAGTGCTCTAGCCTCTATGGACTCGCGGAAGTTCTGGAGAATTGTGAATTCTGGCTCTGAGGAACTTGTCTCGGCTATAGAGCCAAATATTTCTCCAAAAGCCTGGCAGGAGCACTTTCAGTCACTATATTCAGAGGTGCCAGGCAACTGTAGCACTAGTATTATTCGGCAGGTCCATAATTGCAAGGAAGGGGATCCATTTACTATAAGGGAAATCCAGCTTGCTATATCAGGCTTGTCAGCGGGAAAGGCACCTGGTCTGGACGGTCTCCCAGGTGACCTCTTCAGGCAAGAACCAGATATATGGGCCCCTTATTTTATGGTGTTGTTTAATGCGATCTTAAAGGGCATGGAAATACCTTGTACTTGGCTGGGCGCAGAGGTGGTCCCGATTTTCAAAAAAGGCTCCCCCCTGCTCCCATCCAACTACAGACCCATTAGCTTGATAGACGTGTCGCAAAAGCTTTTTGGGAGGGTTATTCTCGACCGTCTGCAGAATTGGATAGAGGACACCGCTACCATGAGCCCTTATCAGGCTGGGTTCAGGAAGGGGGTATCCACCATTGATCAAATTTTTCGCCTTAGTCTCATATATTGGAGGACTGCGCATTTGGAAGGGGGCAGCCTGTACACGGTATTCGTGGATTTAAGGGCTGCCTTCGACCTGGTGCCTAGATCAAAACTTTGGAACGTCCTGGGTGATATGGGAGTCCCGCATGACATCCTAGCCATACTGATTAAATTACACCAGAATAACTTTGCGCAGGTCAGGTGTGGCAGGATGGGAGGCTTAACAGAAAGATTCCCCGTTGATAGGGGGGTGAGGCAGGGATGTGTATTAGCACCCACCCTGTTCTGCCTCTTTGTCAACGGGGTAATCGCCCACTTGTCCAGGATAAATGACATTGATGCTCCAAGATTAAACGGCAGCAGGGTGCCCGCTGTAATGTTTGCAGACGACACCCTGCTGCTCTCCAAATCCCCCATGGGAATTCAAAGGATAGTGGACGGGTTTTTGGAATTTTGTATTGGGAGGGGTTTAGAGATTAACGCCTCCAAGACAAAGTTCATGATTCTGAACCCAACACCTTCAACACGTCCAAACCCCCTCTTAGGTAAGGTGAGACTGGAGAGGGTCACAACATTTGAATATTTGGGGGTTACCCTGAATGAGAAAATGACCTGGGGGACCCATCTGGCTAGGGCAAATTTGAAACTATCGCAGAAGACGGGGGGAATCCTAAGAATGGTGGGTAAATCCATATATCGCCCTCTGGGCCCCATGATACAGATCTATAAATCTCAAGCTCGGGGTTCAGTTGTTTATGGGGCGGAGCTCTGGGGCCACGTATCCACAGATAATTTAACAACAACTGAGAACAGGTTCCTCAGGCAGTTAGTGGCCCTTCCTTCGAGTACCCCACTGGTGCCCCTAAGATTGGATCTAGGCCTAAGGCCAATCGCCGAGGAGCTAGGACTTAAGCCCCTGGCCCTTTGGCGAAGAATATGGAGCAGCCAAGACCTCGAGGATTATAGAAAAGAGCTCCAAGAGTTCATGGCCTTACCAATTATTTCTAAAATCCCATGGCTAAAATACATAAAGAGTACATGTGAAAGTATAGGTCTTTCCGAACTTTGGATCGACCCTTTAAACTCATGTAACAGGATTTCTAGGAAGGCACTTTCACAACTATACTATCAGTTGAAATTGTCAAATTGTATAGCCAATACACGGATGGGATCTTTAACCTACGCATTTATACAACTGAAAGATTCCTATAAAATGGAAAGTGTACTGGATGGAATGGGTCCTGTGCTGGCAAGAAAGTTATACCTACAATGGAGATACGGATCTCTCCCACTGAGGGCCTTTACGAGTTCCTGGTTTACGCCCCCGGGGGTAGAGCTGTGTCCTGCCTGCACATACCCTCATGAGAATGATCTACACGTGACTCTCTTCTGTAAAGCTTATCAAAGAGCGAGGAAATATTGGCTTTTACCTATTCTTAAAAACATGGGCTTTAGGAATTACTCACAGGCATTCAGAATTCTTAAAACTGATTTGTCACCTCCGATCGTTTTTGCATTATCAAAGTATTTGATGGCAATGTGGCATGTTCGATCTCGCATTTTAAAAACAGGGGCCTCTGTATAAAGTTCAAAGTATAACTTATTGGCGTACTTTTTAAGATTATTTTAATGTTTTTAAATGTTTTGGAATATGACATTTTTTTAAGGTATTTGATTGACTGAACCTGTTTTAAATATTGTTAAATGCTCAAAGTTCTTTTTATGTACTTTTATCTTTGATGGTCCAAGAGACCGAGAATAAAGATTGAAATCGTTACCATTACCAGGGTGATCAGATAGCTCCATGTCAGAGAACACCACGCTTGCATTCCTGGGCATTTTACAGGTCATTGTATTCTGGGAGTTGTAGTCTGGGTTCATTTAATTGGACCAACACAGCTGATGACAATATTATGTAAGGCAAAGTCCAGCAATGGAAAAGTGGTGTCACACTAGCGTTATACCACCTGGTCACAAGTCACTGTAACCGTAAAGCATAAGGTAACTCGATCTAAAAGCATGCACATGCTGTTGATTTCAAATCCAGGACTGGCAAGAGGTGTCTCACATGATATGGATCCAATTAGAAGCAGCGTGAGAAGACACTCCGGGGTTGGGGGCGGGAATAATGGCCATATGTCAAGCATACCTAAGGTTTACCGGATGGCTGCAGTTTACCGACTAGTCCATGTTCTAGTTTTTTTTTCTGTTTTGCGGTTTTACATAGCGTGCACTCGCCCTGAAGGTATTGAAGCGCTTTTACTTGAGCGCCACTTACGTTACACACTGACACATTAATTTTGGGAGGCACGGGGAAATTAATCGATTTGTCCAGAATACCAGGATTTTGAGCCGACGTCGGGGCTCGAACCTGGTTCCCCAGCTCGGATGTCAGCAGCTCTGGCCGTTAGGCCATATCCTCTCCAATTGGGGTCTTGGGCTTAAATTGTATAACCAAATGCATTCTGGTGAATACAATTCGATAAATAGATCACCCCTTTAGAAGAAAATTCTGGGGCAGGATCAATGACCCCTTGGCATCATGCAGTCTACATGAACTGCGGGGCACAGAGGTTACATTCCCAGTTAGATAGCTGAATGGGTGTCGGAGATCTTGGGCTGATGTGCCAGTTGCAGATTCCCGTGCTAACCCACCTGCTCTGTATATGTTTGATCCGCAGTTAGGATGCTCGGGCGGTTAGCGCGGTTGCTGCGGAGTTCGTCTTCAGGAATTCATCTGCTTGCCTTGGGTAAGTGTAAAGCCCAAAGTCTAGGTGAGTCAATGAATCTGCAGCTTCCAGCCCAGCGCGACCCCCTCCCATGCTTGTCCCAGATGTGGATTGGGGGGGTTGCACTACGGCAGCCCCCCGGCGGCTTCCATATCGACACAGCAGGGTGGACATGAGGTGGGCTGTTTTTCCATTCAGCGCTCCTGCGCCGAATGGGATGATGGGTGATGATGGGTGATGAGGGCTCACCTCTGTAATTGATGTTCTGTAGTGAGTAATGACATCCCTTTGCGAGGTGGGTGAGGGGGGTAAATGATAGCCAGGCTGGTGCTGGGGGGGTTAAAGGTCACGGGGCCTGGGATTCTTCGTAGGGGGGGGGTTCTTTCTCTTGACTGCACATCCACAGAGGGGTTAGAGAAAAGGGGGGACAGAGATAATCTCGTGCACCTCCGAGGGATAAGTGTGTGTGGGTGAGGGGTGATGCGAGCTGGAAGGAATCAGTTTTTTTAGCAGAGTGTAGGAGCGATCTCAGACGTGGTCAATCACTCTGGCAGGTCAAATCAGACGAACAGGCAGGCACGTTGAAAGCGAAAAGCCCCATGGACCACATTATATTTATTTATTGCAAATTTATATAGCGCGAACTCTGTATTGGAGTGCTTTACATGAGCACCAGTTACGTTATACACGTACACATTCATTTTTTGGTAGGGACGGAGTCTGAGGAGAGAGAGCAGAGGAGGAAAGAGCAACAGAGAACCAGTCTGCCAAGTAGGTGCGAACGTTAGATTGTAAGGATGAAAGGGTTGATTAGGTGTGGCCCAAAGAAGAATTAGAGGGTATGTTTCACTTGTGCGGCCGCTAAAGTGAAAGTAATCATTTCGCGGGCGCTTTGATGTTCGCAGTGGCCACGCGGCTCACTGAGAACATCAAAGCGCCCGCGAAATGTACACGCAGGCTGCCAAATGGTGCGCGCGCCCGGCGCACATGCACTGTATTTGGGGGCCTAAAAAGCACTCGTTTGCACTTCCAAATCCCCGTTTTCTATAGCTCTCGCCAGAGCAGCGCTAAAGCGCTGGCTCAGGCGAGACCTAAAAAGCGCTATTCGGTAGCCAGCTCTGGCCAGGTCAACGCTTTTTTTCCTGTTATGGCGGTTGGAGGGGATGGCAACTCAACTTAAGGGGAGGGACGAATGCAGCAACACAATGGTTGCTGAGGGGGACCAGAAGGTGAAGAAGCAGCATGGGGGTGACTGGGTAGAGGCAAGCCCCTGCAGGAAACCAGGGTTCGAGCCTCGAGGTCGCGTCCACATCCTGTGATTCTGGGCAAATCACGTAATCTCCCCGTGCCTGAATGTGTAATGTAAATACGGTGCTCGTGTAAAGCGCTCCAATACCTTCGGGTTGAGTTCGCGATATATAACTATGCAAAAAAAAAAAATAGTCACTGACGGGGGAAATACAACATAAATCTAATTTGCAGTGCTTCCTAAAAGTGGTAAGCATTTGTGTTCAATAAACTCTCTTCCACTTAGTTTCACTTAGTTTCTCAATAAAAGCTAGTTTTAGTAAGCTAGTTCGGGAGGTAAACCTGCAGCTTTTGCTACGAATAATGTATGTTAAATGCTGGTAGGGTTTAGGTTGATTTTTCATATCTGTAGGATGATTTTTTGGGTTGCTCCCAAGAACTTATTTTTTGCCATCATCATGCGGTGAAAGTGGTTCAGGCATTAGAGTTCATTTAGTATCAACGTCAGGGGGTTGTGACAATGTTCATTATCCTTTTTGAATGCTGCCATGAGATTTAAATCAAAAAGCTAAGGGAATTTTCAATGACGTCAAGGGTGTACGAAGCAGGGGCGTTACACAGGTCCCTGCAGCCCCCAACCTCCAGGGGGCCCCCTCAGCACGCCGGAGATCTCCTGATAGAGTACGGAGGGGGCCCCTCCACGTACCTTTGCAGGGGGGCCCCAGCAAGTTTCGTTACGCCACTGAGTGGGCTCCGGAGGCACTGGTACAACTGCACCTGTTGCACCACCCACAGCCACACCCCTTTACAGAAGGATTCCAGGGCATGAGCGATGCGCAGCGCCTCGTGCGCAGGCACGAGAAGGCTACGTCATGTGCAGACATTTAACATGGTCAAAGGTAGCACTCGCCCCAGCAGCGCCGCTCGTCAGCCAGTTCGCCCGAGTCTTGAGCCTCTCACCCCTGAGTTCGAGGCTGCGTTGCTCCTTCCCGGTATTTCGATGCTTTTCCCCCTGAATTCTTATTGGCTGCGTGACTTTTGTCTGTTGTCTCATTGTGCATTACCGCATTTGTAATCTGTATTGTGTAGCTTTACTGTCCCTGTACTTTGCCTCTGTCCCTGTAATCTCTTCTATTTCCCACCGCTGCGGCCCCGCCCCCGTTCAACCCCGCTCCAGCCTCCCACTCCAATGCTTCTGCCCCCCTCCCCTACTAAATGGCGACCGCTGTGTGGTCGCGCCAAAGGCGCGCCTTGGGCAAGCCCATCTGCGCCCGTCCGTGACTCGACTGCAACCAGCTCCAGGAACCATGGTTCTCCTGGTCCCCACCGCTACGACTCAGCCACCCTCCACGCTCTCAACCCCGGAGGCCACGCCGACTGCGCAAGATCCTCGCCCATCACGACCCATGTGCAGTTCTCGTGAGGATACTGCCGAAGATCCTTGACCATCAACAAGGCACCCGCAACCGCCTAAGGGCCTCCCACGGAACGAATACGCTCCCTACACCGACACGCCGTAGAGATCTGAGACCCGATCGACACCCTCGCACCAGACGTTGCCTTCTTCACGGAAACCTGGACTAATGCCACCTCCGGCCCCGACATCGCCACTGCAATCCCCGAGGTCTACAAGATCCAGAGAAAGGACTGCTTACACCGCCCGGGAGGAGGCTTCGCCATCCCACACAGGACCCGCCTCCGACTCCACATCCAGCTCAAGCGTCCCCTACCCCCACTCCAACACGGAACACCTCCATTTCCAGATCCAGGCCAGGACCGCGCTACATGGCACCCTCATCTACAGACCGCCTTGATCCCGCACCCAGCCCGCAACCACAATCGCCGAGCTCGCCGCACCCCACGCCATCACCTCCACGGACTACATTCTGCTCGGGGACCTGAACTTCCACCTTGAACAGCCAGGACCCCGACTCCACCACACTCCTCGAACCTCGCCAACCTAGGACTGAAACAGCTCATCAGCACTCCCACCCACAGAGCGGGTCACACCCTCGACCCCCCCCCCCCCCATCTTCGCGGGAGGATCAAACATCCGCTTCAGCCACACCACCCAGCCCCCCGGACGGACCACCACTGCGTCCATTTCACATTCAACACCACCGCTGCACCCAAGACCGCCCCATGCCCGCCACGACGGAACTGGGCTAAGGTCACAGAAGAGCACTTAAACTCCGCCCTCCTCCAAGACCCCCAACGCTACGACCGACACCAACTCCGCAGCCAGGGAATTCCACCGCACGGTCTCCTACTGCGCCAACAAGCTGGCACCTCTCCGCCGCACTGCCAGACAACGCCCGCTGAAGGCCACCTGGTTCACCACCGAACTCCATGAAGTCTGACGCTCCTGCAGACGCTTGGGGAAAACCTGGCAGAACCAGAAGACCAAGGAAGCACGGAACAACCACGAGTGCCCTAAAGGACTACCACCAGCTTATAAGGGACACCAAAAGGACTTTCAAAGACAAAGTCAAGACAAACGTATCCAACGTCAAGTAACTGTTCAACGTCATTCAGCAGTTCGCAAAACCCAGCTGCGAAGCTACAGATATCACACCCTACCAGGAACTCTGTGACAAACTCAGCTCCTACTTCCAATTGAAGCTCAAGGCCCTATACAACAACTTCGAGCCAGCAGAAGACAGCACCACACCTCCCACCACCGCCCAGAGGCCTACCATCACCGCCTGGGCCCCTGCAGTCCGTCAAGCTCATCACCTCAACCATGAAGAAGACGCACTCAGGAGACCAACCGACCCCTGTCCCCTCACATCTTCCACAGGGCCACCGCTGTCATCGCACCCGAACTAGGATGGACAATCCACTTCTCCCTCAGATCCGGCATCTGCCCAGATGACTGGAAACGTGTGGAGGTGAAACCCCTCCTCAAGAAACCTACGGCCGACCCAACTTACCTGAAGAACTACCGGCCCATCTCCCTCCTCCCCATCGCAGCCAAAGTCACCCAAAGACTCGTGAACACCCAGCTGACAGCCTTCATCGTAGAGAACTCCATCATAGACGCATCCCAGTCTGGCTTCCACAGCACCGAGACCGCCCTCCTCGCCACCACCGACGATATGCGCATGCTGCTAGACCAGGGACACCCGCAGCCCTCATCCTCCTAGACCTCTCCGCAGCTTTTGACACGTCTCACATCGCACGCTAGCCGCCAGACACCACAACTCAGGAATACAGGGATCCGCCCTCGACTGGATCCAATCCTTCCTCTCCGGCAGAACCCAGAGGATCAGACTCCACCCTTCCCCCCCCCCCCCCTCCCTTCCCCTCCCAGGCAGAGGTCCTCCGCAGACACAGAACTGACGGGAGAACTTTCTCCTACATTGCAGTCAAGACCTGGAACGAGCTACCTGTCAACATCAGACGCTTCACACGTTCAGGAAGGACCTCAAGACCTGGCTCTGATTGAGTCCTGCTCCCCTCCTCCCCTCCTCCCCAGCGCCTTGAGACCCTCACGGGTGAGAAGTGCACTGTATAAACCTCTGATTGATTGACTGATTGACAGTGAGCATCACAGCAAGGTTATTAATATCACAATCGCCCACCGCCGGGCTCTTACTCCAGGCACTAGTGCAACTACACAATCACAGGCACCCAAGAAGAGCACGCTGCTCCTCATCCCACATGACATTAAGACACTACCACAATGACCAGACTTACAACACTCGCCATCCTGCCAAGTACAACAATATAAAGCTCCAGCGTTCTAGCCCACTCGCCTCACAGCGCTACACAATCAAACATAGCAATATGCCGACAGGAGTAACAACTGGTCGTCACGCACAACACCAAGCACTTCCCACATGGGCCACCCTCGCGAGCCATGGGCCACCCTATAGGATAAAGTTCCTGTGTTCTGTCCCTCATTCTTCAATGCTCTACATGCTCAAGCAGAGCAGTATATTACAGGAAAAGGGCTGGCGCTCTCCATGGACAGTGTGGGTTGCTGCCGAAAGCCCCACAACCTGAGGGCCCGCACCACTGTGCCGAAGTCCAAGTATCTCTCTCTCTCTTTCTCTCTCCCCCCCCCCCCCCCCCCCCACTTCCCTGGTCCGTACCCCGCAGGATCATGGCTCTAGGGCAAAGTAGGCCAGATGACTGGGGGGCATGCAGGGGACACCCTCTCCGCCATCTTGCAACGCTGGATCATGGCTGCAAGGCTAAGGCGAGAGAGGCCCTACGACTGGGGTGTCATGCTGGGGGACACCGTGCCCGATATCAGGGCTGGATCATGGCTGCGAGGCTCAAGAGAGGGGACCCCCTCTCCCTGCGGTCTCGCAGTGCTGGATCATGGCTGCGAGGCTCAAGAGAGGGGACCCCCCTCCCGGCGGTCTCGCAGTGCTGGATCATGGCTGTGAGGCACAAGAGAGGTGACCCACTCTCCCTGCGGTCTCGCAGAGCTGGATCATGGCTGCGAGGCTCAAGAGAGGGGACCACCCCTCCCGGCGGTCTCGCAGTGCTGGATCATGGCTGCGAGGCACAAGAGAGGTGACTCCCTATCCCGGCGGTCTCGCAGCGCTGGATCATATCTGCGAGGCTCAGAAGAGAGGACCCCCCCCTCCCTACAGTATCGCAGTGCTGGATCATGGGTGCGAGGCTCAGAAGAGGGGAGCCCCTCCCGGCAGTCTCGCAGCGCTGGATCATGGCTGTGAGGCTCTGAAAAGGGGACCTCCTCATGGCGGTCTCGCAGCGTTGGATCATGGCTGTGAGGCTCGAGAGAGGACCCCCTCCTGGTGGTCTCAGCTCTGGATCATGGCTGCGAGGCTCAAGAGAGGGGACCCCCTCTCCCTGTGGTCTTGCAGCGCTGGATCATGGCTGCGAGGCTTAGGAGAGAGGACCCCCCTCCCGGCGGTCTTGCAGCGCTGGATCATGGCTGTGAGGCTCAAGAGAGGGAAACCCTCCATGTGGTCTTGCAGCGCTGGATCATGGCTGCGGGGACCACCTCCTGGTGGCCTCGCAGCTCTGGATCATGGCTGCTAGGATCAAGAGAGGGGACTCCCTCTCCCTGTGGTCTTGCAGCACTGGATCATGGCTGCGAGGTTCAAGAGAGGGGACCCCTCTCCTGGCGGTCTCGCAGTGCTGGATCATGGCTGTGAGGCACAAGAGAGGTGACCCACTCTACCTGCGGTCTCGCAGCGCTGGATCATGGCTGCGAGGCTCAAGAGAGGGGACCACCCCTCCCGGCGGTCTCGCAGTAGTGGATCATGGCTGCGAGGCACAAGAGAGGTGACCCCCTCTCCCGGCGGTCTCGCAGCGCTGGATCATATCTGCGAGGCCCAGAAGAAAGGGACCCCCCTCCCTACAGTATCGCAGTGCTGGATCATGGCTGCGAGGCTCAGAAGAGGGGACCCCCCTCCCGGCAGTCTCGCAGCGCTGGATCATGGCTGTGAGGCTCAGAAAAGGGAACCTCCTACTGGCGGTCTCGCAGCGCTGGATCATGGCTGTGAGGCTCGAGAGAGGACCCCCTCCTGGTGGTCTCAGCTCTGGATCATGGCTGCGAGACTCAAGAGAGGGGACCCCCTCTCCCTGTGGTCTTGCAGCGCTGGATCATGGCTGCGAGGCTTAGGAGAGGGGACCCCCCTCCCGGCGGTCGTGCAGCGCTGGATCATGGCTGTGAGGCTCAAGAGAGGGAAACCCTCCATGTGGTCTTGCAGCGCTGGATCATGGCTGTGGGGACCACCTCCTGGCGGTCTCGGAGCGCTGGATCATGGCTGCGAGGATCAAGAGAGGGGACTCCCTCTCCCTGTGGTCTTGCAGCGCTGGATCATAGCTGCGAGGCTCAAGAGAGGGGACTCCCTCTCCCTGCGGTCTCACAGTGCTGGATCATGGCTGCGAGGCTCAGGAGAGGGGACCCCCCTCCCGGCGGTCTCACAGTGCTGGATCATGGCTGCGAGGCGCAGGAGAGGGGACCCCCCTCCCGGTGGTCTCACAGCACTGGATCATGGCTGTGAGGATCAAGAGAGAGCACCCCCTCCCAGTGGTCTTGCAATGCTGGACGATGGGTGGGGGGGGGGGCGATTTTCGCCCTAGGCCTCAGAGCACTGCACAATTGCTCCAAGACCCAGAGAAGGGGAGCCCCTTTCCTGTACCTCCCAGCAATTGTGTAGCTCTGTGAACTCACAGAAATGATGTAGCGCTGCATGACCCAGGGGAGGAGGCCTCGCAGCGCTGCATAGAGTAGACACCTTTCTAAGAACTAACAGCTCAAGTGTTTACATATTGCTGTTTTTGAAGGACCGCATTCTGCTAGGTGGAAACGAATGCCTGCAAAATAATCCGTATTCCTTTGTCCCGAGGCACTTGTCCCTGTGTTTGCTTTAATAATCACTTAAAAGGTATTTGAGAGCTACCTCGGATGACTTCTTTGTGAGAAAGTGCCATCTGTCTTGCATGGTATGCCCCCACTTTTTGGTGAATTGTTGAATGTACTTTGACTGAGTGTGCCCTGCACTCTTGCCAATCAGGTGCCCAGGGCATGTGTTCCTAACCTAAAACCCAAATTGGCAAACCCTGGCCACATGTCAGCCCCTGGTAAATGGTACCCTAGGTACCCAGGAACTCGTGACCAGGGAAGGCCTCTAAAGGCTGCAGCACTTATTGTGCCACCCTTAGAAGCCCTGTACCCTAACACAAACACACTGCCCTTGCAGGCTGAGTGTCTGGGTACAAGACCAAACAGAGAGTCGACATGGCACACATCCCTGTGTGCCATGCCCACAACCTGCACTGCCCTGGCATACATCAGCCACCCGTCTAGCTGGGTGCCCTATGCCAGTGGTGTGGGCACAGGAGCATGAGCCCTGTGCCCCTACAGTACCCAGGTCCATTCCTGGGCACTGTAAGTGCAGTGCTGCCATTTAAGAGTATATCGTGCTGGGAGCTTGTCAAACACGAACTCCACACACCATGATGGCAACACTGAAGACTGAGAAGTTTGGTATCAAACTTCTCAGCACATTAAACCCGCACTGATGCCAGTGTGGGATTTAATGTACAAAGCACTACAGAGGGCATCTTAGAGATGCCCCCTGAAACCCAACCTACAATCCATGTCTTGTCAAAGAGGCTGCCTAGGCTGCCACACAGCAGACATGTTGCTGGACCCCTGGGTGGAGAGCCCCCGCTCTCCTGGGCCTGCAACAATGCACATCCTGGGCGAGGTGCTAGGTCTCCTCCCCCAGGATGGGCAGGGGGAAGTTTCAAAGGCATGCTGCCTTTGTAAGCTTCTCCAGGCCACTTGCTGTACTCAGCAACTGGCCCCCACCGGTTCTGACCCCCCCTCTGGCGGGAAGACTGGCTGGAAACCCCAAGTAAGGACAGGGGATGTGCCAGCCTCTGCCAACCCCACCCCTCCGGTGGGGGAGGCGAGGTGAAGCACGTCTCCGGGTTCTCGCCATCTTGAAGATGGGAAATCCTGCCCAATCAGGACTAAGCTACTGCCCCCCCTCCCACAGGAGAGTGGCAGGATAGGGGGTGCACCCACCCCAGGGCAGGGACCCATTGGTCCCTACCCTTTACCTACCTGTAACGCCCCTAAATCTAGTATTTAGGGGCACCCTGAACCTTCCTTCCTTAGATCCCATATGCTAACCCAGCAAAGAAGATCAAGAGGAAAGAGGACCCGCCATGCAGCTGCTAAGAAGAGGAAGACACCAACTGCTTTGGCCCTAGCCCTACCGGCCTTTCGACCCTCGAACCTGCTAAAATCCCGGCACCTCCTGTGGCCAGCAACCTCACAAACCCCGGAGGACCTGGCTACCTTGTGTCTGAGCACCTGGGACTCCCACGAGCAGTGGCTCTGCTCAAAGCAAGTTTCTAACCCCTGGCATCAGCCCGGAACCGCAAACCCTGCACGTTCTGCACCCGCCAAGCCTGGCCTGTGCCGGAGTGAACAAAGAACCAAAGGACGTCCCCCCGGCGACTGTGACCCCCGAATCCGGCACCCAAGGACCCACCTCGACGCTCCTGACGACGCCTGCAGCCTCAGAACTAGGGACCCCCCTACCGCGATCAACAGAGGGTAAGATTTCCCGACATCAAAAGGCACCCTGCGGCCCGTGCCAGACTCCTGGGTACCTATCTATCCTCCAACTACCCAACTTACCTCTCGAAGTGGTGGTGGCACCTGAAGAATCTTCGTCCCCGAGCTTGCAGCCTTTGTTCGTCCTTGAGCTTTCCCATTGAAATCCATTGAGCGCCAGAAGGCTCAAAAGCACCCTGCACCCAGCCGCTTGAGTGGCCTTGGCAGTGCAACTTCTACTCCTACCTACTTCCCCACTTGACCTGAGCAAGTGACCAGGAGCCCAGCTCCCACAGCCGCGTGGCCTGCTAGTTAGCAGCCACCAACCAAGGCCCCACTGCCTCCCATAGGATAACATTGGGCCTAACTCACTCTGCACCCGGCTTCCCCTGTGCCGCTGAGAGTGTAACAACTGTAATTACCTGACCCTGGGAGACCCCTGAGTCTGTGCCCAGGACCTTAAGTCTGCCAGTCGAGTACTTACCCAAAAGCCGATAACTCACTTTTCTTCCGTAGAGTAACTGACTGGCTTCTTCTGAAATTTGTAAGTGTGGAGTTTCTAAACTTTAAAATATTCACCTAAAATCAACCGAGTAACGAAAATGAAAATACTCACCTGCTATTAGGAGAGATCCCAGTGCTGGATCTTGGTGCCCAGCACTGACCCTGAAAAGTACTTACAACCGTACTTGCCACTAACTCAATTTTCTCCCATAGCAAACCATTGACTGTTTTTTTGTGAAATTTCTTCTTAAGTGTCGATTTGTTTGAAAACTACCAATATTCTTTAAAAATTGCACCAACTGTGAAAACGTAATTACTTACCTGTTTTAGATAGATGCCCCAGTACTAAGCCTAGGAGCCCAGCACTGGATTACAAAAGTAACGAGAACATACTTTACCCGTAACTTGAATTTTCTCCCATAGGAAATGTTAGAATCCGGGGTCTCTGGTTGGCGCAGGTATGCACTTGCGACAAGCAGGGACCCTTTTCATCTAAGTCAGGGCGTAGGATTACCTCTTTAAAAATAACCCCTGCTCGCCCTCTAGGTAACGTGGCGCGAGCAGTCAGGCTAGATTCCAGAGGGTATTAGGTTAAGCAGTCCAAATGTCCCACACAATTACCACCAACCCACCACACAGAGACACAAGGCTGTATTTATGTAAAAATAAAGTTCTTTATATATAAGATTTCTTTACGCAGGCTTTCAAAAATACAGTTCTCTACTTAAATGAGGTTCCAGTTACTTGTATTGCTTTTAGGCAGTCCACAGTTCTTAAAATGGCACTTTTCTACTTAAAATAGGCTTCTTTGGGGTATTGTGCGCTTCGTAGCGCCTCCGGTACGCTTCGTACCGCTGTTTGGACGCGTCGTGCCATTTCTCACGCTTCTCGCGTGAGCACGCGTACGCTGGACGTGAACCGTACGGACCGTACCCTCGTAGGTACGTGTCGTACATGTCTGGTACGCCTCTTGTTGAACCTCACGCTTCCCATGTGAGCACCGTCAATGTATTTAATGCTGTACGGGCCGTACCTTCGTCGGGACGCCTCGTACAGCTGGTTCGCACGTTGCCAAAGTTCACGCTTCACGCATGTGAAGCGAAGCGGGACGATCGCCGTACACAGCGAAGGAAGCTGCGTACAGGGGCGCTGCACTGCACAGTACCTTTTCTTGGGGGGCGATGTTCGTGGCGGCTCCAGAAGTCCGTCGAGCGGTGTCCCACGTCGCGGTGCTGTCCCTTGAGGTCAGTGGATGGCGATGCTTCGTGGGCGCTTCCAGGCACACAACAAAGTTCAGAAGCCGGAGGGGCAGCTCGGGGGTGATCTTTCAGCGCGGCGCACTGTCGGCGTCGCTCAGGTGACGAACAGTGCGTCGCAGGTCCGTACAATGAACTCCATGGCCAGGGGGTCGCAGAGACTCGGCACTTGGAGCCTGGTCAGTCTCTTCCTTACGTTGCGAGCTACGGCTCGGGGGGCAGTTGCTTGCTGTGCTCGGGCCAGGCAGGCAGGCCTTTACTGTGCTCACAATAGCCCCGGTGGCAGAAGTCGCGGTGCTCAGATGAGGGGCACACAGGTTCTCTGGGGTCAGCGTTTGCAGAATCACCTCCAGCAGCTTCTCTTCTTCCAGGGGAAAGGTAGCGCCCACTGTTCCTGGGGCGCAGTTCAGGGGGCAAGTTCAGAAGCAAGCCCTTGGAGATTGTTTGTAAAGCACAAGTTGATCAAAAGTCTTTCTCAGTCTTTTCTTCCTCTTCTTCCAGCAGCAAGGCACCCACCGCAGGCCAGTCTCTCAGGCTTAGAGACAGTACTCCTCCATACAGCTTTTCCAGGTCCTTCTCTTCAGGCAGAGTTTCTTCTTGGCGCAAACAGGATCTGATTTCTTAGGAGCAGGGCTCCTTCTTTTATAGCAAGTTTATTTTGTTCTTTGTCGCCAGGGGGCCTGGGCCTGGCTCAGTCCGGTTTTGGAGCACTTTGTTGTGGTGACTCTGCTCTTTCCTTTCAGCAGCAGGGCAGAGACATCAGCCGCTCCACAGGGGGCGGAGCCGGCATTGTGGTGGCAGAGCACAGGTCTATTCAGAGTCAAGGTGTACTCCTCCCACCCATCCTGGTGTAATCTCTCTACCCACCACCTGGCAGCCAGCCTGTCTCCTGGAATTCCCCAGCCCTGCTCCCCACTGAAACTAGGCAGCACACACACACACACACACACACACACACACACACACAGCAGAGGCGGACTGAAATGGCCAGGTCAGTAAATACTAACTTTCTAAAAGTAGTATTTACAAACACAGGATATTAAAATAAACTTTACTAAAATAAGTGTTTTATTATTCTGAGTTCAGGCATACTAAACTTGACTTTCTACCATGCTCTAGGAGTCCACTGGGATTACAGCATGTAGTAATTCCAGCAGCCCATTCTGGCCTATGGAGAGCAGGTAGCCTTCAATAGTGAAAAACGAAAATGGCTGTAATTCACTATTAAGACATGCCACACACATCAGGGCATGTCCTATCTTATGCCTACAATGCACCCTGCCCTTGGGCCTACCAGAGGGGTGACTAATATGTAGTTAAGGGAAGGTTTAGGGACTGGCAAGTGGGGCACTTGCGCAGTCAGCGCGACAGTACCAGACTGCTCGCAGGTTCTGCAGTGGCAGACCTTAGACACATTTTACTAGGCCGCTTCTGTGGGTGGCACAACCAGTGCTGCAAGCCCACCAGCAGCATTTGTATTTACAAGCCCTGGCACTCCTGGTGCACTTTACTAGGGGCTGATCGTAAACCAAATAAGCCAAACATGGACACCAATCAATGTATACACTTTTCAAAAGGGAGCACTTGCACTGTGGCACTGATTAGCAGTGGCACAGTGCCCTGAGCAGCTAACGCCAACAAAACACATGAGGCACATCAGCAAAAAGTGGAAGGGAAATTCACGCCAAGGTGCCAGGTCTAACAGGAAACCATTCACTGTTTTCTGTGAAATTTCTTGTGTCGATTTTGCAAACTTATAAATATTCCTTAAAAATCGCCTGTATAACTTAAACGCAGTTTCTCAACTGCTTACAGGTGGTACACTAGTGCTGGATCCAGGATCCAACACTGACCTAGAAAAAGTAACCATAACCCCACTTACCTGCTAAGTGAATTTCCTTCCACAGGATAACATTGGTCATTTAGTTTCCAAGTGTCAACTTTTAAAATGGCAAAATATTGCTTAAAAATCACAACCGTAACTAAAACTAATTTACTCACTTGTTTCCAAGAACTGTCCCAGGACTGAATCTAGGATCTAGGAACCGAAAACTATAATAATGCTGGTTATTATCATTTTATTTTTCATTATTTTGACACTGCATAACACAGTGGGGTGAACCTCCTCCGCCTTAGCGGAGGAGCTGCCACAGGTGGGGAGAGTGCCTCCCTGGGGTCTCACAGTGCTGGGCCATGGGTGAGAGTTCGAGCGGAGACAGTTCCTCCGCTCAGGTGAGAGGCCCGATGGTGGGCTGTTGGTCTGAGCCTCACAGACCTGGTCAAGCATTGCAAACCCAGCTAAAGGGGTCTTCTAAGGTTGGCTTTGATTACTTCTGAACTTCAAAAAATCATATTTTTTTTCCAGCTACTTTCCTGTCTGCAAAATGGTGGTGATGGCCCCAGACCCACTAAATACCTCCAACAGTTTGTTGCACAGTGACGTTTCAGATTGTGCACGTCCGCGTCCGTTCAAAAAAGATTTGCTTTGTTTTTGTAAAGGAGTAACAAATCATTCGTTTTATGCTATGTTACCCACATACGTTCACTAAAAGCAACAAAAATTTTGTAACGTGTAACTTATTTAACCAAGCGCGTGACATGGATTGAGTTGATGGGACACACCGAACAGCAAGATATCAAGTTTTCCACTTTCTTCATATACGTAGCTAACATAGGGGTAGATTTTCAAAGTTTTGCGCTAGATTATTCTGGAATCTTCAGTGTACCTGCTAGCTCACTTGGTGGACCTTCTGTGGGTGTTGTTGCCAATGTGAGCGATGCTGTCAGCGCATTTGGTGATCCAACTGTTGGAAGTGTCTGATGTTCTGGTCTAGGTTGTTAGAGATGGGGTGGGTGGTGTTGAGGGTGTTGATCCATGTGTCCTTAGAGACTTTGCTCCAGCTGCGGTGGGCTGACTGGGGGCACGGGTCCGTGAGCTGATGATGTTGAAGTGGACGATGGAGTGGTTGGTCCAGGTGAATTCCATGGTGTGGCTGTACTTGATGCGGTCCCTGGAGTGAAGATGGGTTCTGGAATGTGGCCTGCAGTATGCATGGAGTCGTGGACGAGTTTGGTGAATCTGATGTTGTTCATGCTGTCGGAGGTTGGTAGTGTTGATGTCATTGTGATTGTCAAGATGGAAGCGGAGGTTGCGAAGGAAAATGTAGTTGGTGAAGTCTATGGCGACGGAGGTGATGAAGTTGCAGAAGGCTGGACGTGCTCCTGATAGTTGTTTTGTTATCTGTTTGGAGTCAGAAGTGGAGGTGTTCCATGGCTGGGGTGATGTTATTTGTGTTGGTGCATTGGATGGATTCCTGGTGTATGATGGCCATTCCTCCGCCAGGCTTTGCGATGGGCGATCTTGTATCCTTCGGGTATTGCAGTGGTGATGTTGGGCACAGAAGTGGGATTGAGCAACGTCTGTGAGGTAGAGGACATTGGGTGTGAGGGTGTAGATAAGGTGCCAAATCTTGGTGGTGTTTCCATAGTGAGTATGTGTTGAGAAGGGCACATGTGAGTTGGTGTTTTTGTTCAGGTAGGGTTGGTGGTGTGTTCAGCATGGGCATGGTCGGTGGGCTGGTGCGTGCGCTGTGGCAAGTGGCAGTGGGTGCAGGTGAAAAGGTCCTACCCTAGAGCGAGGGTCGGCGCAGTGGCAGTGTTTGTTGCAGCATCGGGGTCGAGAGTGTAGAACTCAACGATAGTGTATCTGCGGGAGTGCCAGAGGACATGACGCTGAGTATGGACCGGTGCAGACCGGCTTACTTGCTTGTGGCACGCCTGCAAAACGCCCGCTGTGCTCTGCATTCTGTAGATCCTAGGTTGGGCGAGGCATAGTTGTCAGGAAGATCGGTGAGCAGGAAACATGGGCAGGGAAACCCAGGCAGCAGTGGTGTCACTGGATCAGGCTGGAACAAGTAGGAACTGGAGGCCACAGGCAAGTGGCAGGCTTGGTGCCCAGGTGCTTATATGACACTGTAGAAGCTTCTGTACATCTTAGATTCCATGTTGTATGTTACACACACAGACAGGAGCCTGCACGGCATCCATTGTCTTGTAAATGGGAGAGGGTCTCTGCTCAGCCCGTGCCAAGAGTATTGAAAGTAGGACTTGGCAGGAAAAGAAGGCTTCAGGTGTGTGTGGACCACAGAGGCCTTCTCTGATGCGCCAAGATCTTTTGCTGCATTTGGTGAAACTGCTTGTTTGCAAGAACTCATGGGTGTCAAAGATAGAGAGGTAATCTCTGGGGGTGAAAGGAGCTCCAGTGTTAACACCCTCTCCACCAGGAGTGGAGGCTTTCTCGGAGTTTTGCACCCATGTTGGAGTAGTTCTTCTGCACTCATCATGAATGCTGAATTATGACCTGCACACCCTGCTGTCTCTGAACATGCACGTGTGATTGTTTGCTGATGCAGCTTTCTTGCTATCTTTCAGGTTTGATCGGTCTTCTGCTGGCCAACTGCTGGCCAACTACTGATGCTGCCCAGAAGAGTTGCACCAGTGACCAGAAGACCATGATGGATAGAAGTCTTCTGGATCCCTGCCAGGCCGACCACATGGCGCACTTGAACATACAAGGCAGAGGTCCACCAGTGACCACCCAGTGGGACGTTTCTGCGAGTTTCACCTGTGACCAGAGACTTCAATGAGTAGAGACTTTAGTTTGTCACTTGTTCCTGCAGTGATGACCCAATGAACGTGGCAGCCCGATAGCAAGTGCTGCAGGACAGGGAACCTCCAAACAGTCAACAGCCTCAGAAGGCTGCGGCAATGCGGTTCTGGCGATGGATGTGTTGCACAAAATCCCGCTCCTTGTGTTTGCTCAGACTCTTGCTCTTCCTGGGTTCTACCTTCCTGATATTGACCCTGGTTGCTGTGGGACTGCTGGAAGAGGCACTTTCTTGGACGGTCCTCCCACTGCTGGTGAAGAGCCGCACTTCTGAGCTGCGAGCTAAGGCTGCAAACTTTAACACCACCTTCCTGCGCCTGAGAATGCCTGCCTACTACCATATCGCTAATGCCAAAGCGTGCCAACCAGACACCCCCTTCATGGTGAGCTTCGTGATTAGTGCACCTTCCAATGTTGTAAACCGACGGGCTATCAGGAAGACCTGGTCGAGAATCCGGGTGGTTGGGGGACATCATATTTTGACTCTCTTTGCCTTAGGAATGTCGACCTCGCTGACAGCTCAGGCAGAAATAGAGGAGGAATCTGCCCAGCACGGTGACATAGTCCAAGGGCTTTTCACTGACACCTACCGCAACCTGACTCACAAGACTGTGATGATCATGCAGTGGACAGCCACATTCTGCCCCCATGTCCGCTACGTCCTGAAGGTGGACGACGATGTTTATGTGAACTTAGAAGGGCTGGTTGGCTACCTCCAGTCTTTGGGAGAGAAGCCAGCAGACCTGTATATCGGCCGCATCCACTGGAGGGTTAATCCTATGCGCGACTCCTTTAGCAAATATTACGTGTCGGAAGTCACATACCCAGAACAATACTTTCCGCCATACTGCAGTGGTACGGCATACCTGTTCTCTGGGGATGTGGCACTGAAATTCTACGTCGCCTCCTTGGAGATTCCATTCATCCCGATGGAGGACGTCTATGTTGGGATCTGCACCCAGAAGCTGGGGATTGCACCTATGCACTTGTCGAAGATCGCAGGAGCCCTACACTACATCGAGGATGCTTGCTGCTACCAAATTATCTTCACCTCCCATCATGTTAAGCCCAGCGAGATGGAGAAGGTGTGGCAGCTCATTCAAGAAGGCCACAAGTGCTCTTGGATTCAGAAGCACTTAGGACTTCTGCACTGTAAGCTCCTCAATCAATTCACTTCGCACTGACTGGAGAGCTGCAGAGAAGGTCGGTACGCTGTGAATGACATCAAAACACTCAAGCCCCGGGTGCAGACAGGGTCGAGCCAGTCTGTCCTGGAAAAGTCTTGAGCCTGGATGAACTGAAAACCTCAGCACGTGAAACTGGAACCTATTCCAACATGTCCCTCCAAGGAGAGCAGATGATGCTGGGAAGGCAGTGAAAGTAGTGCATATGGGAGGACCACCTCAATTAAACCTTTGCTCCAGCAGATGAAACAAACCTGCCGAGCATCAAGGGTCACACAGGCATCGGGTGTTTTTGGTGGATAAATTCTACCCCATCTTGGATACAGATTCCAACTGTGAGCAGAAGATCACGAAGAGAAATCGATGTCAGCATCTTACCATACCGTTGGTGCCCTCAACCTGTTGAATGTTGACTGCTTCAAGTATTGTTGCACTGAAGCCTAGAATTTAATGTGGTCATTTATGGAGCAATATTGTTGAGAAATCAAAGGAAGGGAAGCTGAACTGTGGCTAGTTAGCGGCAGCACAGAACGGCTACTGAGGGAACAGTCAATTAGAACTAGTCAGAGATAGTTGTGGAAATCACTGTGACATGTTAGCTGTGGCCAAGTGGGGCTCAGGAAATGCTCTTTGTTGTAAAAAGGCTACTGCACGGGGGACTATGGCCAACCTGTTACACATTTAGTGCCTTTTACTCCTGAAGGACCTCAACAGACCAAATAAAATATATTCTTAAAAGATGTTTATTCTGTGTCTCTTTGTGCTGTCTGCACCTTCTGCCTTGCATCTTCTGGGAATAGATGTTCCACAAGTCCTTGGAGTCCTGCTGTCTGCACCTTTTGTGAGTCCCGTTCTCCACTGTCTGGGAATCACTGTTCCACACCTTCTGGAGATCAGCTGTTCAAAGGTGCACTGGTGCAGGCTGACTGACCTGAACTGCAGGTTAGTCTAGATGTTTGCACTTTTGAAAGTTTCCTTCTGCACTTTATGGAAGTTCCATTGTTCTGCACCTTCTTTTAGTCCAGTTACCTGCATCCTCTGTTGGCCCCGCCGTGGGCCCCCTCTCCTGGCCCCGCCGTCGGCCCCCTCTCCTGGTCCCGCCGTCGGCACCATCTGCTATTCTCTTTCCGTTCCTTTTGGGATTCTCTTGCACCTTCTAGATACCCCACTGTCCGGCATCTTTTGGGAATCCTGTTGTTCTCCACCTCCTGGAAACCATGTTTTAGGCTCTCTAGTTGGCCTGCTGTGGGAAATAGAAGAGATTACAGGGACAGCGGCAAAGTACAGGGACAGTAAAACTACACATTACAGATTACAAATACGGTAATGCACAATCAAACAGCAGACAAAAGTCACGCAGCCAATAAGAATTCAGGGGGAAAAGCGGCAAAATATCGAACTCAGGTGAGAGGCTCAGAACTCGGGCGAACCGGCTGACGAGCGGCGCTGCTGGGGAGAGTGCTACCTTTGACCATGTGAAATGTCTGCACATGACGTAGGCTTCTCATGCCTGCGCACGAGGCACTGCGCATCGCTCATGCCCTGGAATCCTTCTGTAAAGGGGTGTGGCTATGGGTGGTGCAACAGGTGCAGTTGCACCAGTGCCTCTGGAGCCTACTGCACTTCACTTGTTACTAGTTTGCTATTCAATCAGCAGACCGAGTTCGCTCTTTTTTTCTTGCACCATAGCTAATTGCAACATTTTTTCCAGTGTGTGTATATATATGTGTATATATATGTGTATATATATTTTTTTTAACGCCCTGTGTTTATCTTCTATTTCCTGCTGCTGCAGCCCCGCCCCCCCGTTCAGCCCCGCTCCCGCCTCCTCTGCTTCTGACCCCCTCCCCTACTAAATGGTGACGGGTGCGCTGCTCGTCTTCGCCCGTCCGCGACCCCACCAGCACCAGGAACCATGGTTCTCCTGGTCCCCACCGCTACGACTCAGCCACCCTCCACGCTCTCAACCCCGGAGACCACACCAACTGCGCAAGCTCCTCGCCCATCACGACCCATGGGCAGTTCTCGAGCGGACACTGCCAAAGATCCTTGACCATCAACAAGGCACCAGCAACCGCCGAAGGGCCACCCACGGAGCGACCCACAGAAACCCTGACTTGCATCCTTCTCAATGTACGCTCCCTACACCGACGCGCAGTAGAGATCTGGGACCTGATCGACACCCTCTCACCAGACGTCGCTTTCTTCACGGAAACCTGGACCAATGCCCCCTCCGGCCCTGACATCGCCACTGCAATCCCTGAGGGCTACAAGATACAGAGAAAGGACCTCTTACACCGCCCGCGAGGAGGCCTCGCCATCGCACACAGGACCCGCCTCCGACTCTCCACATCCACCTCGAACGACCCCCCCCCACTCCAACACGGAACACCTCCATTTCCAGATCCAGACCTGCCCCAGGACCATGCTACGCGGCACCCTCATCTACAGACCTCCTGGACCACACGCCCAGCCCGCAACCACCATGGCCGAGCTCGCCGCACCCCACGCCATCACCTCCATGGACTACATTCTGCTCGGGGACCTGAACTTCCACCTCAAGAACAGCCAGGACCCCGACTCCACCACACTCCTCGAACCTCGCCAACCTAGGACTGATACGGCTCGTCAGCACTCCCACCAACAGAGCGGGTCACACCCTCGACCCCATCTTCGCGGGAGGATCAAACATCCGCTTCAGCCACACCATCCAGTCCCCCTGGACGGACCACCACTGCATCCATTTCACATTCAACACCACTGCCCCACCCAAGACCGCCCCGCGGCAGAACTGGGGTAAGGTCACAGAAGAGCACCTAAACTCCGCCCTCCTCAAAGATCCCCCCCAACGCTACGACCGACACAAACTCTGCAGCCAGGGAATTCCACTGCTGGGTCTCCTGCTGCACTGACAAGCTGGCACCTCTCCGCCGCACCACCAGACAAAGCCCCCTGAAGGCCGCCTGGTTCATCTTCGAACTCCATGAAGCTCCTGCAAACGCTTTGAGAAAACCTGGCAGAACCAGAAGACCACGGAAGCATGGAACAACCACAAGAGCGCCCTGAAGGACTACCACCAGCGTATAAGGGACACCAAAAGGACTTTCATCAAAGACAAAGTCAAGACCAACGCATCCAACGTCAAGGAACTGTTCAACGTCATTCAGCAGTTCGTAAAACCCACCTGCGAAGCCACGGACATCACACCCTCCCAGGAACTCTGCAATAAACTCAGCTCCTACTTGAAGATCAAGGCCCTCTACGACAACTTCAGCGAGCCAGCAGAAGACAGCACCACACCTCCCACCACCGCCGAGAAGCCTACCATCACCGCCTGGGCCCCCGCGTCCATCGAGCTCATCACCTCAACCATGAAGGAGACGCACTCAGGGGCGCCAACTGACCCCTGCCCCCCCCTCACATCTTCCACAGGGCCACCGCTGTCATCGCACCCGAACTAGGACGGACAATCAACTCCTCCCTCAGATCTAGCATCTGACTGGAAACGTGCGCAAGAAACCTACAGCCGACCCAACTGACCTGAAGAAGTACCGGCCCATCTCCCTCCTCCCCTTCACAGCCGAAGTCACCGAAAGACTCGTGAACACCCAGCTGACCACCTTCATCGAAGAGAACTCCATCCTAGAAGAAGCTTCCCAGTCTGGCTTCCGCAGCAAGCACAGCACCGAGACTGCCCTCCTCGCCACCACTGACGACATCTGCATGCTGCTAGACCAGGGACACACCGCAGCCCTCATCCTCCTAGACCTCTCTGCAACTTTCGACACCATCTCACGTCGCACGCTAGCTGCTAGACTCCACATCTCAGGAATACAGGGATCCGGCCTTGACTGGATCCAATCCTTCCTCTCCGGCAGAACCCAGAGGATCAGACTACCCCTCCCCCCTCCCCCCCCCCTTCCTCTCCGACCCCACTGACATCATCTGCGGAGTACCCCAAGGATCGTCACTCAGCCCAATGCTCTTTAACATCTACATGGCCGCCATTGTCCAACAGCACGGGCTCAGCATCGTATCCTACGCAAACGACATCCAGAAGACACCAGACTCTGCTTCCAGGAAGGAATGAGAAACGTAGCAGCCTAGATGAAGGATAGCTGCCTTAAGATCAACTCTGAAAAGACCAAGGTCCTCATCCTTGGACCCTGCACCTCAGCATGGGACAACACCTGGTGACCCCCCGCCCTCGGGAGCCCACTCACCCCAACAGACCACGCCCGGAACCTCGGCATAATCCTCGACTCCTCCCTGTCCATGAACCGCCAGATCAATGCCATCACATCCACCAGTTGCAACTGCCTATGCATCCTTCGTAAGACTTTCAAATGGATCCCCCCCCCCGACTGCGGAAAGACCGTCACCCACGCACTAATAACCAACAGAATAGACTACGGCAACGCCCTCTACACCGGAATCGACAAAACTCTTCTACGCAAACTCCAAACCATCCAGAACGCTGCTGCCAGGCTTGTCCTAGGGACGCCGCGCCACGAGCATATGACCCAACACCTACAAAGCCTCCTCTGGCTCCCTGTCGAGAAGAGGGTCACCTTCAAACTCCTCACCCACGCCTACCAGTCCCTCAACAAAATCGGCCCCAAATACCTCAACGACCGAGTTTGTTTCCACGCACCCAAGAGGAACCTCCGCTCCGCTGACCTGCCCTGGCAGAGGTCCCCCGCATCCGCAGACACAGAATAGGCGGGAGAGCTTTCGCCTACATCGCAGCCAAGACCTGGAATGAGCTGCCGGTCAACATCCGAAGCTCCCAAACGCTTCACACATTCAGGAAGGACCTCAAGACCTGGCTCTTCGACTGACCTGGCCCATGGGCCTACCTCGCGAGCCATGGGCCACCCTTGCGATAGGATAAAGCTCCTGTGTTCTGTCCCTCTTTCTTCAATGCTCTACGCGCCCAAGCAGAGCAGTATATTACAGGAAAAGGGCTGGTGCTCCCCATGGACAGTGTGGGTTGCTGCCGAAAGCCCCACAACCTGAGGACCCGCACCACTGTGCTGAAGTCCAAGAATCATGGCTGCGAGGCTCAAGAGAGGGGGCCCCCCCCTCCCGGCTGTCTCACAGCGCTGGATCATAGCTGTGAGGCTCATGATAGGGTACCTCCTCCCTACGGTATCGCAGTGCGGGATCATGGCTGTGGGGCTCAAGAGAGGGAACCCCTTCTCCCTGCGGTCTCGCAGCGCTGGATCATGGCTGCGAGGCTCAAGAGAGAGGACCCCCTCCTGGTGGTCTCGCAGCGCTGGATCATGGCTGCGATGTTCAAGAGAGGGGACCACCTCACCCTGTGGTCATGCAGCGCTGGATCATGGCTGTGAGGCTCATGATAGGGGACCCCCTCTCCCTGCGGTCTCTCAGCGCTGGATCATGGCTGAGAGGCTCAAGAGAGGGGACCACCTCTCCCTGTGGTCTCGCAGCACTGGATCATGGCTGCGAGGCTCGAGAGGGGACCCCCTCTCCCTGCGGTCTCCCAGCGCTGGATCATGGCTGCGAGGCTCAAAAGAGGGGACCCCCTCTCCCTGCGGTCTCGCAGCGCAGGATCATGGCTGTGGCGACACCCTCCCGGCGGTTTCACAGTGCTGGATCATGGCTGTGAGGCTCGAGACAGGACCCTCTCCCTACAGTATCGCAGTGCTGGATCATGGCTGTGAGGCTCAGAAGAGAAGACCCCCTCCTGGCGGTCTCGCAGCGCTGGATCATGACTGTGGGG
Organism: Triturus cristatus; assembly: GCF_964204655.1. Taxonomy (NCBI): domain Eukaryota; kingdom Metazoa; phylum Chordata; class Amphibia; order Caudata; family Salamandridae; genus Triturus; species Triturus cristatus. The sequence goes on along the minus strand of NC_140579.1, from coordinate 140,077,311 downwards.
ATCCCCTCCCGGCGGTCTCGCAGCACTGGTTCATGGCTGTGAGGCTCAGGAGAGGGGACCCCCTCCTGGCGGTCTCGCAGCGCTGGATCATGGCTGTGAGGCTCAAGAGAGGGGACCCCCTCCCGGTGGTCTTGCAACGCTGGACGATGAGGGGGGGGTAGGGGGGATGCTCACCCTAGGCCTCAGAGCGCTAAACAATTTCTCCATGACCCAGAGAAGGGGAGCCCCTTTCCTGTACCTCCCAGCAATGGTGTAGCTCTGTGAACTCACAGATATGATGTAGCGCTGCATGACCCAGGGGAGGAGGCCTCGCAGCGCTGCATAGAGTAGACACCTTTCCAAGAACAAAAAAATGATAGCTGAAGTGTTTACATATTGCTGTTCTTGAAGGACTGCGTTCTGCTAAGTGGAAATGAATGCCTGCAAAATACTCCATATTCCTTTGTCCCGAGGCACTTGTCCCTGTGTTTGCTTCAATAATCACTTAAAAGGTGTTTGAGAGCTGCCTCGGATGATTTCAAGTGAATGATGTTAAACAGAGAGGCTAGCTGGGAAGCGCGGGGCAGCCCCGCCCTGATACCGGGGACAGCCGGTGTGGACAGGCCCAGCCTTTAGTAACCAGGCAGGTGGAAGGAACCCCTCGCAGCCAAGGGCACCATTTGCCAAAGATCAAACAATTTGTCCAAACTGGCCCTGGCCCAGCTCTCCCAGTGCTGCTGCATCACTCTAGCAGCCGTCTTCTCGTTGCTTTCTACATGCTTTTTCGGTGCCTTCTCCTTGCTTTTCCTCATTTTTAGGTCTCGCTAGCGTAGGCTGCGAACATGCGCAGTCTCGCTGGCGAGATTTTTAGGTCTCGGTAGGGTAGGCTGCGCACATGTGCAGTCTCGCTGGCGAGATTTAACGTTTTGGGGATTTTTCGGTAAAGGGCTTTAAGCCCCGCCCCTCTTCATTTGCTGGTGCCACCGTTTATGCTAAACAGCGGCCTGCCATTGGGAAAGAGCTGTTGGCGACGTTTTCGCTCTGCTTTTTCTGCCGTCCCACTTGGACGGCCTCGCCTGCTTTCCTTATGAAGTAAAAGGTTTCTTATCTTTATGGGGCTAAACACATGGCCAAGATGAGAAACCTTTTAGCAGGCGAGGCCGTCCAAGTGGGACGGCAGAAAAAGGCAAACAAAAACATCATGGCGAGCGCTTGTTAACATGGGTATTTGGTCAGCCCTAGGATGAGCTATGGAAATCCCTGTACCTTCACTCAGACAGTTTACTTCTGTTTAGCCTGGATTTCCGGACACCGTTCATCCTTCACTTCACGCCAGTAGTCGGCAGTTGGGACAGAGAAGTACCGGGCAACTATCATCAGCACATGTCACCAGCTCTCGAATCTCCGATAAATCCTCTCAAGTGCCTAGAGGCGCGTCGCCTCCCATGCGTGCGCTTCGCTCCAAGAAAAGGCTGGTTCAGCACTCATAGGGCCCGCTTCTGTTCTCGGCACTCATTTCGTATTCAATCTACTTTTTTAGAAAATAGAATGATGCTGATGCAAAGTTTGCGCCGGTCCCTCTGAGAGACGCCAGAGAACGGGGGCATCTCAGGGGACAGGCGAATGTGCTGAGAACAGATTCGGTGCATTTCAGCGAGTGTGTATGGAAATCTGACACTGGGGGGGTAGTCGAAGGAAGAGAAACAAAGCTAGTCTAAGAAAGAGGCATAAAAAGAAGAACTGTCTTCGAAGGGTGAGAGAGTGGAATGTGTAGGAACGGGATGTAAGAAAGAGGCGGTGAACGAAGGGAGTGACTTTTGAGAAAGAACGGGGTAGGTTAGCAGAAAGGTGATCTCCCAGAGAGTGGTAGGAGAGAGAGCCTGCACCTAGAGAAACTGGAGAGGGCGGTGTAAGGGCAGTGGCAACGGGGTCAGGGGAGAAAGAAGGGGGTTGTTACAGAAATAGGAGGGGGTGAAGTGCAGAGACCCCTAATGGTGATGGGAGAGCAGGGAAGAAAGAGGGTGGGGGTTTGAGTGAGGGAACACAAAGCGCCATAAAGTGAATGGTTACATTGTGGGTGAAGAAGGAGATGGGGAAGAGAGAATGAAGGAAAAAAGGAGCAGTGAATGAGGATAGTGGGGAGGGTGGGGAATGAGAAGAGGATTTCTGGAAGCGGGTGAGGAGGCGGGGTGGTATCGGAGGGGGAGGCAGAAAGTGAAGGAAGTGAGAATGGGACAGAGACGCAAGGGTCAGTCCGCTGTGGGTGTAAAAGTGAAGCTTCTTTATTATGAGAGTAAAAAGTCTTCCGGTGGAGGGCTGGGCGCAGGGAAGGAGGAAGTGGGGGCTTCTGGGAGGGGAGAAGGGGGATGTAGGCAGGTGGGACAGTCAGAATGCTGAAGTGAGTAGAGAACAGTCTCGGAGCTGGACGGCAGCAAAAGGGGAGGGGCGGCAGAAATAAAGAGCAGGCTGTATTACAGGCAGAAGGGGGGACTCGGGCTGCAGTCCGGGAGGGGCAGAAGAATCCGCGAGAATGCCTTAGGGAGCAGGAAATAGGGACAGAGTCGGGCTCCTGACGATCCACAGACCTCCCATGTCACTTACACATCCCGTAGAGTCAGGAAAGAGCCTGGGCTCCTCCCCCGCAGGAGCCTCCTCAGCAGCCGCTTCGTGGAGCCCTCGTTCCCTCTGGTTGGTCGTTCTCTGTGCCCGCCCAGGGTCCGGCAGCAGAAGGGAAGGGGGCGGCATTTCCCCACCCCCACTACTATTGTGGGACTCTAGGTGGAGTCCCCTTACCAGACGCGAGAGGTGCGTCACTTCCGGTGCTCCGAGGAGGTGGGGAGGTATTTATGCCTCCCCCGGCCATCTTGGCATCCTCTTTGCGCCGGACACGCCGTCTTGAGGGTGTGTGCCGCTGTGACCCGTGCCGAGATCACCTGGAGTGTGCGGTGAATCAACCCCCCCTCTACATCCCCACTAAGGGGGCAGCCCCCCAGGCCGGTTTGCCTAGCCTGGCCATCACCTAGGCTTCTGTCCGCCTGAGGGCGAGGGGGGCGTTTGGGCTGCTCCAGGCACGCTCTGGCCGGCAGCCACAGCTGAGGCCACTTGGTCATGGCATGTGGCCTTGGGCAGGACCCCGCTTCGGGCCGGCCCGGGGTGCACCAGGGCATTGGAGGGCCAGGAGTCTGGCCAGACTCCCGCCTCGGAGCGGCGTGCCATGCTTGAACGTGTATCGTGGGGCAGGGGGTTGGTGCGCAGCGGGCGCCGTGAACCCCCTCCTCCAGTACAGTGGCCAGCTGGGCCCTTGCGCACTGGACTTTGGCACCAGATTTACGTTTAAGATTACGGGGTCGAGTGGTAGAGGCCGGCGGGTCACGGGTAATAAGGTGAGTGTAGGGGGTGCAAGGCCCTGTCCGGCACCCCACGATGTCCACACTGCAACTTTACCCCTGGGGGGGGCCATGCGTCAGGCGGGTGGCTTAGGTCTGGAGCCTTCATGCCACTGTATTTGCAGTAGCTCATGCCCTGGCCTTCTTTTCTCGTCTGCAGTATCCATCAGCGCTGGGCGTGGGCTGTGAATGGGGTATTAGGAGAGGCACGCAGGCGTTGTTGGTAATGCTTCCCTGGTCGCACTGAGTACCTATATCCCTCCCCTTTTTTAGCCGTCCCTGGCCTCATGGCTGGTCGGGTCACTCGCATCCCAGCCTCAGATGCAGCTGCTGCACAGGGCTGCGAGGGGGCAGCGCTGTGACTCGGGGTTGAGGGTTGGGGACAACCTCTGATCAGCGGGCTCCCCAAATATGGTTCAAGCGGCAAGGGATGCTCCTTCGATGGCAGGGACCCGGGTCCGAGTTCCTGCGCCAGTCGGCACCTACTACCTAAGGGCTCTTCAATGTACCTCCACCCCCAGACAAGTGTGACTCCTGTGTGGGAAGTTCGGTGCTGCTTAAAACCTTCAGTTTGACACGAGCGTTACATAACGGTAATTGTCATTATACCAGTGTTGCCTAGAAACGAAGCAATGTAAAGTTATTTTCCGTTCACTGATACATGTTTACTATAAGAAAGACAATGTCACCGCAGCTGTTGCTTCCAGCATATGTTCACCACGTTGTCTGTTGTAACAAGAAATGTTACTGTTCTAATACATGTCATCAGGTGGTGGGTAGAAAAGACCTTCAGATGTCAGTTTTCATGACCGGTTCTAGGGGATCAAAATCACAGCATAAGACTTCCAACTTTTTCAGGTGACCCCCCAGCCACGATTACAGTAAAAACAAAACAAAAGGCACAAAGCTGAGATTTATGTCTCATTTGGCGCGCTCTTTCATGTGGAAGGTCACCCACTTATTAACATTGTTTTTGCAGGTACTCCCAACCCTGTTTTAAATTCACTCACTTAACACATCTTTTGACATCTTCACTTACAAGGCCCCTCACCCCCACGGCACCAAACAGCTACTGGAAAAGAGATCTCCGCCAAAGTGCCCCTCATCGGGAGCCCGTCAGGTATTGCAGTGCCGACCCGACGAGGAGCAGCACGATGATGAAGCATGACACCCCTCTGGGTGTGTGAGGGCTCTCAATTCCAATAAAATGGATTCCCGCCCTTTGATTCACTCATAGTCAAGCACTTCAACTGACTCCGCCTTTTAACGATTACGAACAGCATATTACTTGTTTTTTACCTTTGGACTTCCAAGAAAGGAGGAGAATCCGCCTCCTGGGACATGCTCGACATGCAGAGCCAAAACCCAAAGGAAATGATGGACGGAGTGTTGAACATTGCAAGCACTCACCCCCAGTCAACTGATATGGATTTAATCCATCACCGTTCTTTAGCCCACTCTGCCACCCCAGTTCAGACATGGCCATATGCAAACCAGTCTGACCCTGTGCCTCATGGGAACAGTCCAGCCCGAACTGCCAAGCCATGTCTTCCCTGGACAGGAAACAAGCTTCCTAGGACCGGTTTCTGGCATTTCAGCCGTCTGCAGCCAGGCTTGCTTGAATCCAGTGGCAAAGTGAGCAAGGGACTCACGTCTGAGCATACCCTGCTAACTTATGGCGAACAAAGCAAAAACCAAAGGAAATGATGGACGGAGTGTTGAACATTGCAAGCACTCACCCCCAGTCAACTGATCTGGGTTTAATCCATCACCGTTCTTTAGCCTACTCTGCAGAGCCTGCGTACCAATGCGACCACGAGAGCCAATTCAAGAAGTTGGAAAGATCTCAACATTTTTTATTATATTTCAATGGAATATAATTCACCCTGCTTGTTCCAGGATGTTGTTACTTTCATTTTTATTTTCAGGCAACATATTACTCTTATCTCCCCTCCCTCATTACCTATTCCCCCATTGACTTGTTCTCCAGCGCCATGAGGACATACCAATGGCAATAGCGCTATGCAAATATGATCACTCCACTGCTAGTAAAAAAGCTAAAGAAAAATCATGGTCATTTTTAACGCCAACAGCAGTAACGTTAACAAATGCGAGACCTATTGCATTGCAAATGTTTGCTAACATTTTCAGTTCTACATTTAGCTTCTTTATTCATATACACTTTATTAATCTGTTAATATTATTTAATTTGCTAAGTAGTTGCAGACCCCTTGAGGAGGTTTTGCGGACCACAGGGTCCCCGGACCACAGGTCGGGATCCACTGCTGTAGGTCATTCAGTAATTCAGTATTGGAAGGAGACACTTCTCTTGGGTTAAGTGGCCGTTCAGGCGTCCACCCCTCAGGGTCTCTGGAGAGCTGGGGCGAGGGTGGCCAGCTAGAAAGAAAGAACTTTGCATCCGAAAACAATCTTTTCACCCAATAATGCAGGTGTGATCAGTGCCCGATGGGTGAACAGGTGTGGGGGGCTTTAGTGATGCATTTACTTGTATGGAGCTGCGAAGGCTGCAGGTCGAAAGGGGGCCAAATATAGATTAAAAACAATGTGTGTGTGCGCTCGCTCATTGGTTCTGGGAAGGGGAGGGGTGATAGGGCATACTGGGGCGTTTGACCTGAGGCACAAAACACTGGCCGGCCGTGCTGAGAAGTACACACCCCATTTAGGCTATGAGTTACGCCAGGTACACCCCAAGATGATCAAGGAGAGTCACCCCCCTCTGGCCAGACCACACGACCCTCCATCAGGCTGGCCACAGATGGCATCATACACCCTCTCAGGCAGGCTACAGCAGCATGCTGCAGCCACCTGGGGGGGGGGCCCTCAGGGACCACCAGGCAAGTCGGCTACAAATGAGAATGGTTTGCACACAGGCACCCGGGAGCAAAGGCCGGCTACACAACCAGCACTGCCACCCCCTGAAGGCAAGTAGAGCGGGCCGGGGTAGGCACTCTTGTGCTGGACGCCAAAGAAGCAGGTTGTGGGGTGAACTTGGGGTTCAGCAGTGGGGGGGTTGTACCCAAAGTGTACACGACGGCCGCTCACAGCAGGCTGTGTGACAACTGAAAAATGGTGGCCTGTGATTAGTCCTACAGTGCTACAAGCTGTTTCACCCACAGCCTGTGTGGCAAAGTGGCCACCTGGCCCCCCGAAGTGACCCATGCATAGTGCGTGTGGTGCAGTGTGCAGAGATACACGCCAATACCTGGAGGAGAGTGAGGGACAGACAAATGCGATTAGATATTTCATTTATATAGCTCAGAAGAGCCCCATGGGCATTAGGGCGCTCTACAAAGGGACACAGGAAAGTTACACACAATAATAAACAGGATCTTTTCATTCACGTGACATGTGGGCAGAGCCAACCACAGCCAGCAAGGAGAGGCCCAGTAGATTACTAGTAAAACAAGGGCAGTGGAGGGATAATGAGGCCTGTGTGGAAGGAAAGCAAGACATGGGTAAGAACCAGGAAGAGAATCCAAGGAAGAAATCACAAAGTGTAGCGAAGAGCCTGGACCACTCTGCGGGCGGTGACCACGATGGGACGAGGAGTTGGACTGTCCAACAGGGCCATCTGTGGAAAAGTGACCACTTGGGTTTGAACACTGGAAGAGCATAAACTCTCATAAGTCTCAATCAACCTGTTTTGGAAGATTTTATTATCTTTTAATAAGTTGCAGCACAGCCAGGGAGTGGTACGTAGAGTTGGTCGAAGTGAATTCCAAATTCTCATGGAGATGCCATAGAAGGATTACTTCATGCATTGCTTTCTTTGAAAGCCCTGGTAGACCACCATTTTCAATTTCCCAGCCAGATCATGTGGTGTATCGAGTCAGAGAAGACGTGGGGTGTCTTAAAACGCACCGTTGCTTCCAAGGGAAGCCACTGTAGTGCTATATAAACTGGGGTAATGTGGTCAAATATCTTGTATGCAGAATCCAAGCAAGCCTCCGCATGTAGCACCCAAAAAAAACACAAAAAAAGAGGGGTCTTTCGGAAGGCCGTGATAGGCGGATTTCCATGTTCCAGTCTGGTATGACTAAAGGCCTGAACTAAGGACTTTAATTCATGTTCAGGGTGACATACCTTCCTGTTACTCCAAGCAACCCTAGTTGGTAATGTGTGCTCTTGGCCATGGTTAGAACGCGTCTCAGCAATTCCTAACAACCTGCTCACAATCCAGGGGAGTACTGGAATCTATCCATGATTGACCAAGAAGGATTGAGTTTTTCAGGAAAATCACCAGAAACTCTGTTTTTAGGAGCTAAGGTTTAGGTGGCGATTTGATCGCCATCTTTGGGCATTCTGCAGGGTGCTGGGGAGAAGAGAGATGTCACTTGGTGTCAAAATATTAAAACAGATCTGGGTGTCCTCAGCATGTTGATGATAAGGTATTTGAGAATTCTTAAAGATATTCCAGAGTGGTCCCAAACGAAGGTCAAGATAGCCGATAGAGCGGAGCCTTAAGGGACCCCTTGCTGCAGACGGACATCGTTGAAGAGTTACCCCTTTCAACTGCTCGGGGTCCATTTGATAAATGCAAGGTGAACCATTTTATCTCTACACCACTAAGACTGGGTAGTGTGTGCTGAGTTAGGAAGCGCCACTACTCAGTGAGTGTGATGTAGTGAACTGTCAAAGTTTCACTATTCAGGTCGACATGTTTCACGCTCTGTCGGATCAGTAAATCACACACAAATACAGAGACACTGAATCATACATGTGTAAATCCGTGTATAGAAAATATCACCTATGTATCGGAGGTAAAGATTGTAATTTGAGGCCTGGTAAAGGTTAAGTTAGGTACGAAAAGGAGTATGTTTTATGAACATGTGGGGGTGAAGGGAGGTATATATGTGGCATGTAGTGCTGAGTAATTGACAAAGAAGGAACAAAAGTAGTGGCACCTTTTATTGCAGGCAGTGGGGAGAAGGAGTTGTGAGAGTAGGTGAAGCAATGAAGGGTGTAGTAGTTACATGTTGATGGATGCCACGGATATGTTGGGTGGTGGAAGCAGGAGTGTGAGTGGAAGCTCGAGAGGAGAGGGCCCTTGTGAAAGGTGGCCTGGAAAGAGTTGTGGAGGGAGGAACTCTTGGTAGAGGATGAGTTGTGTCTCGTCAGTGCAGGATATAAGTCTGTGGGTTTTGACGATGCTGGCCACAGGTGTCATATAAATGTTGAAGAGGGTAGGAATGAGCGACGATCCTTGGGGTACTCCACAGATGATTTCCTAGGGTTTGGAGGTGAGGAAGGCAGACATTTTGTGCTCTTCTGGTGAGGAAAGAGGTGATCTATCTGAGAGCTGCTCCTTGGATGCCGATGTTGTGCAGCCTTGTGGTGAGTGTGGGGTGGAAGACCTTATAGAAAGCTGCAGAGTAGTCTGGGAAGGTTCGAGCCACAGTCTCTTCTCTGTCGAGTAAGGCGTGGATAGCATCAGTAGCTGCGATGAAGGTGGTCTCGGTGCTGTGGTTGCTGTGGAAATTGGGAAGAGTCGAGTAGGAGGTTCCATTGCAGATTGTTGTTGGTTGATGACTTTTTATGCTGGGCCTTGCCGTTGGTTTCTTTAGTAGGGTGTTGACTTCTGCATGTTTCCAGTCCTCTGGGATATAGGCCATGGCAATTGAGGTGTTAAACAAAGTGGTGAGTATGTGGCTAATTCTTGAAGATGTGGAGATGGTATGGGTCGGTTGGGGCCCCTGAGGGGACCGAGTTAATCACGGAGGCGGTGTCCCGTTGGGCCAGCGGGCTCCTTTCGGTTAGTCGGTGTGTTGGTCCAACAAGTCTGGCTTTGAACTGGATTTTCAAGTTCCGTTGATTTGGGCGATATTGTAGTGGAAGAAGTTTGCAAGGTTGTCCCAGAGTGCCTGCCAGGGGGTAATGTTTGTTGCTGCTGAGGGGTTGGAGAATTCTGTGACAATGTTGAGGAGTTCTTTGCTGTTATTGGAGCTTGATTCTATGCGTGAGGCTAAGGCGTTTTCCTTCAATTCTCTCATCTCTGTCATCGAGGTTAGGGGCTCTCTTGAAGGCGTTCTTGTTAGTTGTGTCCTTGCTAGTATGCCATCTCCTTTCAAGTTGTTTACAGTGTATTTAGAGATTCTGAGATCTTCAGTGTAACTGCTAGCTCGCTTGGTGGACCTTCTGTGGGTGTTGTTGCCAATGGGAGCGATGCTGACAGCGCATTTGGTGATCCAACTGTTGGAAGTGTCTGATGTTCTGGTCTAGGTTAGAGATGGGGTGGGGGTGTTGATCCATGTATCCTTAGAGACTTTGCTCCCGCTGCGGTGGGCAGACTGGGGGCGGAGGTCCGTGGGCTGATGATGTTGAAGTGGACGATGGAGTGGTTGGTCCAGGTGAATTCCATGGTGTGGCTGTACTTGATGCGGTCCCTGGAGTGAAGATGGGTTCTGGAATGTGGCCTGCAGTATGCATGGAGTCGTGGACGAGTTTGGTGAATCTGATGTTGTTCATGCTGTCGGAGGTTGGTAGTGTTGATGTCATTGTGATTGTCACGATGGAAGCGGAGATTGCAAAGGAAAATGTAGTTGGTGAAGTCTATGGCGACGGAGGTGATGAAGTTGCAGAAGGCTGGACGTGCTCCTGATAGTTGTTTTGTTATCGGTTTGGAGTCGGAAGTAAAGGTGTTCCATGGCTGGGGTGATGTTATTTGTGCTGGTGCATTGGATGGATTTCTTGTGTATGATGGCCATTCCTCCGCCAGGCATTGCGGTGGGTGATCTTGTATCCTTCGGGTATTGCAGTGGTGATGTTGGGCACAGAAGTGGGATTGAGCAACGTCTCAGTGAGGTAGAGGACATTGGGTGTGAGGGTGTAGATGAGGTCCCAAATCTTGGTGGTGTTTCCATAGTGAGTATGTGTTGAGAAGGGCACATGTGAGTTGGTGTTTTTGTTCAGGTGGGGTTGGTGGTGTGTTCAGCATGGGGATGGTCGGTGGGCTGGTGCGTGCGCTGTGGCAAGTGGCAGTGGGTGCAGGTGAAAGGTCCTACCCTAGAGCGTGGGTCGGCACAGTGGCAGTGTTTGTTGCGGCATCGGGGGTCGAGAGTGTAGAACTCGACGATAGTGTATCTGCGGGAGTGCCAGAGGACATGACGCTGGGCATGGACAGGTGCAGACAGGCTTGCTTGTGGCACGCCTGCAAAACGCCTGCTGTGCTCTGCATTATGTAGATCCTAGGTTGGGCGAGGCATAGTTGTCAGGAAGATCGGTGAGCAGGAAACATGGGCAGGGAAACCCAGGCAGCAGTGGTGTCACTGGATCAGGCTGGAACAAGTAGGAACTGGAGGCCACAGGCAAGTGGCAGGCTTGGTGCCCAGGTGCTTATATGACGCTGTAGAAGCTTCTGTACATCTTAGATTCCATGTTGTATGTTACACACACAGACAGGAGCCTGCAGGGCATCTGTTGTCTTGTAAATGGGAGAGGGGCTCTGCTCAGCCTGTGCCAAGAGTATTCAAAGTATGACTTGGCAGGAAAAGAAGGCTTCAGGTGTGTGTGGACCACAGAGGCCTTCTCTGGTGCGCCAAGATCTTTTGCTGCATTTGGTGAAACTGCTTGTTTGCAAGAACTCATGGGTGTCAAAGATAGAGAGGTAATCTCTGGGGGTGAAAGGAGCTCTAGTGTTAACACCCTCTCCACCAGGAGTGGAGGCTTTCTTGGAGTTTTGCACCCATGTTGGAGTAGTTCTTCTGCACTCATCATAAATGCTGAATTATGACCTGCACATCCTGCTGTCTCTGAGCATGCACGTGTGATTGTTTGCTGATGCAGCTCTCTTGCTATCTTTCAGGTTTGATCGGTGTTCTGCTGGCCAACTACTGATGCTGCCCAGAAGAGTCGCACCAGTGACCAGAAGACCTTGATGGATAGAAGTCTTCTGGATCCCTGCCAGGCCGACCACAGGGCGCACTTGAACATACAAGGCAGAGGTCCACCAGTGACCACCCAGTGGGACGTTTCTGTGAGTTCCAACTGTGACCAGAGACTTCAATGAGTAGAGACTTTAGTTTGTCACTTGTTCCTGCAGTGATTGACCCAATGAACGTGGCAGTCCGATAGTAAGTGCTGCAGGACAGGGAACCTCCAAACAGTCAACAGCCTCAGAAGGCTGCGGCAATGCGGTTCTGGCGATGGATGTGTTGGACAAAATCCCGCTCCTTGTGTTTGCTCAGACTCTTGCTCTTCCTGGGTTCTACCTTCCTGATATTGACCCTGGTTGCTGTGGGACTGCTGGAAGAGGCACTTTCTTGGATGGTTCTCCCACTGCTGGTGAAGAGCCGCGCTTCTGAGCTGCGAGCTAAGGCTGCAAACTTTAACACCACCTTCCTGCGCCTGAGAACTCCTGCCTACTACCATATCGCTAATGCCAAAGCGTGCCAACCAGACACCCCCTTCATGGTGAGCTTTGTGATTAGTGCACCTTCCAATGTTGTAAACCGACAGGCTATCAGGAAGACCTGGTCGAGAATCCGGGTGGTTGGGGGACATCATATTTTGACTCTCTTTGCCTTAGGAATGTCGACCTCGCTGACAGCTCAGGCAGAAATAGAGGAGGAATCTGCCCAGCACGGTGACATAGTCCAAGGGCTTTTCACTGACACCTACCGCAACCTGACTCACAAGACTGTGATGATCATGCAGTGGACGGCCACATTCTGCCCCCATGTCCGCTACGTCCTGAAGGTGGACGACGATGTTTATGTGAACTTAGAAGGGCTGGTTGGCTACCTCCAGTCTTTGGGAGAGAAGCCAGCAGACCTGTATATCGGCCGCATCCACTGGTGGGTTAATCCTAGACGCGACTCCTCTAGCAAATATTACGTGTCGGAAGTCACATACCCAGAACAATACTTTCCGCCATACTGCAGTGGTGCGGCATACCTAGTCTCTGGGGATGTGGCACTGAAATTCTACGTAGCCTCCTTGGAGATTCCATTTGTCCCGATGGAGGACGTCTATGTTGGGATCTGCACCCAGAAGCTGGGGATTGCACCTATGCACTTGTCGAAGATGACAGGGACCCTACACTACATCGAGGATGCTTGCTGCTACCAAATTATCTTCACCTCCCATCATGTTAAGCCCAGCGAGATGGAGAAGGTGTGGCAGCTGATTCAAGAAGGCCACAAGTGCTCTTGGATTCAGAAGCACTTAGGACTTCTGCACTGTAAGCTCCTCAATCAATTCACTTCGCACTGACTGGAGAGCTGCAGAGAAGGTCGTCATTCACAGCGTACCATCAAAACACTCAAGTCCCGGGTGCAGACAGGGTCGAGCCAGTCTGTCCTGGAAAAGTCTTGAGCCTGGATTAACTCAAAACCTCAGCACTTGAAACTGGAACCTATTCCAACATGGCCCTCCAAGGAGAGCAGATGATGCTGGGAAGGCAGTGAAAGTGGTGCATATGGGAGGACCACCCCAATTAAACCAATGCTCCAGCAGATGAAACAGACCTGCCGAGCATCAAGGGTCACACAGGCATCAGGTGTTTTCGGCTGTATCTACCCCATCTTGGATACAGATTCCAACTGTGAGCAGAAGATCACGAAGAGAAATCGACGTCCGCATCTTACCATACCGTTGGTGCCCTCAACCTGTTGAATGTTGACTGCTTCAAGTATTGTTGCACTGAAGCCTAGAATTTAATGTGGTCATTTATGGAGCAATATTGTTGAGAAATCCAAGAAAGGGAAGCTGAACTGTGGCTAGTTGGCGGCAGCACAGAACGGCTACTGAGGGAACAGTCAATTAGAACTAGTCAGAGATGGTTGTGAAATCACTGTGACATGTTACTTGTGGCCAAGTGGGGCTCAGGAAATGCTCTTCGTTGTAAAAAGGCTACTGCACGGGGGACTATGGCCAACCTGTTACACATTTAGTGCCTTTTACTCCTGCAGGACCTCAACAGACCAAATAAAGTATATTTATTTATTTATTTATTTATTTATTTTTGAGATTTATACAGCGCGTACAATTGCCCGTAGGCGTCCCGGCGCTAGAAACTTTGAAGGTATTCCCGAGGTTAGGCCGGTAACTATTCTTGATCAAACAGCCAGGTCTTTATCTTTCTACGGAAATGCATCAGGGATGGGCTGTCTTTGATGGATGCTGGCAGGGAGTTCCATAACCTGGGAGCTGCCACAAGGAAGCGTCTATCGCCCCAGTTAACTGTTTTTGTTCGTGGTATTTGAAGGATTTTAAGATTGTTAGATCGGAGCGATCTTATGGAGGACTGGTATCTGAGATGGGATTTCAGGAAATGTGGACCACAGTTGTGCAATGCTTTATAGAGTATGCACGAAAACAGAACAAACAGTTCAAGCTGAGAAATACTCAACACAATACTTTAATGGCTCCTAAAAAGAAATGAAACTGAAAAGGAGGGTTTTAAGAATTACCTTATTATTTGACGGAAATGATTTGAATTTATTTCATATTTCAAAAATGATCTTGCGCAGAGACATTTCTTTTGTTGCGCTAAGGTCTAATATACAAAATTTAACAAGACATATATTACAATGACACATAACTGATGATCCCCTGAAAACAAATAGAAAATATATGCAAACATTCATCAAACACTCATGGCCATTATACTCATGCATACACGGCAAACATACAAAAACTGTCAAAAACTGGGTCCTTGTGGCGACCTTTCTTCCCTTGTACAATTAATTACATCTCAATTAAATGTCCAAAAACATTTCATTATTGCATTGCCCAAATGAATATAACAAATTGTTTTAAACTTCACATGGAAATAAAATTTTTTGAAAGCGGTGCGACACAAGGAAATGAGAACTGGTCGACGCGTTTCGAACCCCAGAATTATGGGTTCTCCTCAGGACCAACCAATTTCTGAAATGAACAATAGAAAGGTTTTAGGATGTGATATTGAACTCAGAGTAACTACGAAGCACCAACAGGGCTTCTCAAACACCCACCTTAGAACGTGGAAATCTATCTGCCTGAAATGGATGCGAGTAGTTTCCAATGCAGAGGGACCTAAACATAAAAAACACCAGAACCAACTATATTAAGATTTCAACTTTTATACCACAGGCTGTACAAATAGCACATGACACACAGAAGACTTTGGACAAAGGTAGGGAAGGTTTGCTCGACTTACTGGAACAAGAGAACGTGTCCTCTTTTCCGGCTGCCAATAATTGAATACTTCTGTATCTAAAGGGAGGGAGAATGGTCGAAATGAATTGCGTTAACTATCGTCATCTCTTTAATAACTCTGCACCCGTTAACATGCGCATACGAAAACCAAGACCACAACCAGCTGAATGAAGTTTAGAACTTACTTAGATAAGTTTCTCAGTCAACAAAAAGATGCTCATCCCGCGCCGGAATCCTAAAAAAACGAAACGAGCTGTGTAAGTCATCAGCGGAGACTCTAACGACCTGATATCCCAGATCTCCTGTTCCCTAGACATGACAAAACCTTGTTTCCTTACCGGGAGTACATTTTCCATCCGTCCGCAACCTAGTCAAACCACGAATGAAGATACACACAGCCTTGTGGGTACTAGTGACGTATAGCTTTCCTTAGGACTACCAGAAGCGCAAAGCTTACTGGTACATGTAGTTTATGCTCAGCGACCCCACAGGTGTGTTTTTGAAAATGTGGCTAGGATTTAGTGAACCTGAAAAACAGTGTTTCGAATTTGAAATGCTAAAAATGAAAAAGACAAAGACAAGTGGTTGCCGGGTGTTGTGGTTATTAAATGTTTAGTTTGTTTTGTGTTGTCTGAGTCTTAGTCATCCCCTGTTTGTCATCTGTGATGGCAGAGAATGATGCCTTCGCTTACAGCGAAGAACACATTCAGAATTTGATACGAGCACCGCCGGTCTTCGCATCGGCCACCTTGAGTGTTACAGCAAAAACACAGAACGAGTCGGATAAACTCACCAGATTACGTAAAAAACAAATACGCACGGACCTTCACGGACATTTCTTACTACAGCACTTAAAGGAAGGCACCATTCCATCAGGGCTTCAGATACGTAACATTCCAGTAGTTTTTATAGACGACCCAATCTACAAGAAAGGTTATAGTTGCATAGAGACCAAATGCAGCAGGGACCTTATGGTCCTCACGGTGGAGACAGCCCATAGACTTTCATTGATACAACTACAGGAGATTGCGGACCTAGAAAGTGAGATCAAAAACAATCCTAACCTTACGGATGCGAAGGCCTTATTGGAAAAAGTGGAGAAAGAAATTCTCGAGTTTAAAGATTACACGGTTATCCAAAAAAGTAACAAATTCGAGCAGGACAAAAAGAATTTTTCGTTGGAATCGACTTATCCCTACCTAAACAAGGACTTCTATTCGACCAACGATTCTAGAAATTATCTCCAAAACTATCAGGGGAGATCCCGGAAGAGATTCATTAATTTTTCAGAATCGTCATCATCTTCTAGTGAGACTACAGATACAACGACTAGGGCCAATCAGAACCAAAGGGGTAACCAACAAAATCAGGACCCACAAACATCCAATCAGGAGGCACGTTTTTTAGGCCGAGGCCAACGACAAGGCAGAGGACGGTTGCGATATTCCCAACCATGGGAAATGAGGACACGACGCCAATATTACAGGAGTTAACTCCATCACCAATTTATAATTTGTCTGACAAAATACTCACAGTAGCGGAAATTTCCATTCTCCAAAAAGGACTAAGCTTTGTTCCTTCTAGATCTACAGACTTCATCAAAATGAAGCTTGAAACCATGGAGTTCTGTCGCAAAATCCGTTTGAAAACGTTTTTTTCTGAGACAACCGAGGCAGTAACGGCAGAAATCACGGGACTAAAGAGGAAATCTACTTTTTGTCCAACAGGACCCAAGGTCCCTAAGGAAATCGCAACGTTTGAGAGAACCATCTTATCAGGAATACAGGCAATGGAAAGCAAAAAAAGCTTTGTGAGGTTTAACTTAGCCAAAAAGGAAAAAGATGCCCTTATCGACCTGCAAAATGACAGATCTATTGTAGTTAAGCAGGCTGACAAAGGTGGGGCAGTGGTCCTTTGGGACGTCAATAAATATAAGAACGAAGTACTCCGCCAATTGGAAGACGTGACCTGCTACCGGAAAATCACAAAAGACCCAACTAAAGAACTACAAGACCAACTATTTCATATCATAGAGGAAGGCTTTTCACAAGGTTTCGTGGGACCTAAAGAACGCTTGTTCCTGAAAAATATGAACCCAAGGATTCCGGTCTTCTATGCCTTACCTAAACTCCATAAAAATGAATTGGACCCCCCAGGACGACCCATAGTTTCTGGGTGTGAATCACTTATTGAGCCAGTGGCTCAATACATCGACTTTTTTCTGAAACCATTCATCAAGCAGGTGCCGGCACATTTGAAAGACACCACTGCTTTCCTGAACAGAATCACATCCGTGCATTTCAACAAAAGCACACAATTGATGGTGACAATGGATGTGGTGTCACTCTACACCCAAATCCCACAAGATCAAGCTTTGGAGGCCTTAGAGTGGTTTTTAAATTTAAGAGAGCGACCAGTACAAGTTCCCACGGAATTTCTCCTGACTCTGGCTAAGTTTGCACTATCTAAAAATTACTTTTCTTTTGACTCAGAGTTTTTTTACCAAATACGAGGCGTGGCCATGGGTTGTCCTTTCGCACCTTAGTTGGCAGTTTTATTCATGGGTTTATATGAAAATAATTTCATACATAATAACAACCCGTTCGCTGCTAATATTTCCAACTATATGCGTTACATCGACGACATTTTCTTAATTTGGACTGGCACACAGCAATCACTAGACGAGTTTATTTGTTGGCTCAATGGAAGATCAAATGACATCAAATTCAGCAGTGTCTCATCAAACGATTCAATCACTTTTCTGGACGTCAAGGTAGTGGCTTCGGATGGAGAGCTCGAGACCACACTTTTTAGAAAAGAGACAGATCGGAACAAGGCCCTTCATTTTACGAGCAACCATCCTCGTAGTCTGAGACAAAATCTACCCTATGGTCAGTTCTTGCGAATTCGCAGGAACTGCACCAAAAAAGAGGAATATTTCAGGCATGCAAACAAATTAAGGGACCGCCTCCTTGAGAGGGGTTATCCAAAGAAATTAATTAAACATTCTTTGAAGAGAGCTTGGTGGACACCAAGAGAGACATTGCTGGAGCAAAGAATTAGGAAAAAGGGTGACAGATCGGTCTGTGTGACAACATTTTGCCCTAATAGCCACCAACTCCGCAAACTCATCCTGGGCAATTGGCATTTAATCAAGGACCTCCATGAGGATTTTTCGAGACCTCCGATGTTTGCGTTCAAAAAGGAGAAAAGTGTAGCTAACTACATAGTACGTGCTGCCTTACCGAAAGAAGAACAGCGTACATTAAGGAGTATGCTCAACCTACCACCAGTTATGGGGCACCACAAATGTGGAACATGCATAAACTGTGATCAGACCATTGAAGGCGATGTTTTTTCATTCAACACCACGCACTGGAAGCATAACACATTCAGTAATTGCAAAACGAAGAACGTCGTTTATGCAATAGTTTGTCCGTGTCCCAAGCTTTACATTGGGAAAACAACGCAGGAGGTGCGACAACGCATCATCCAGCATAAATCTAGAATCAGACGTCGAGTTGAGAATGCCCCTTTAGTCCATCATTGGGTCTCTCATTCACACAGTGAGGCAGATTTGAGATGGACAGTTTTGTCCAAAATTGAAAGAGATCCACGTGGAGGAGATTTTGAAGGCCAATTAAGCCGTCGCGAGGCATTATTAATCATGAAGTACAACACGGCTATTAATGGCCTGAATGAAGTCGCTGAGATTTTCAGACCAATTCCTTAATGTAAAAAGAACACCTTTTCTCTGTCGCTGTCTCCAAGTTTTGGGCTTTGTCTGTTCTGCTGCTACAATTTTTTATACAATTATAATTGATGGAGAGTTCAGATCATTAGTTGAGCCATGCATTTCGCCTTGGGGAAGCCTTCCCCGTAATTTAGGTGCGCAGCAAAGGATTTGTTCTACATTTGTGAATACACAACTATATAGGAAGGATTTTTTAACCACAACACCCGGCAACCACTTGTCTTTGTCTTTTTCATTTTTAGCATTTCAAATTCGAAACACTGTTTTTCAGGTTCACTAAATCCTAGCCACATTTTCAAAAACACACCTGTGGGGTCGCTGAGCATAAACTACATGTACCAGTAAGCTTTGCGCTTCTGGTAGTCCTAAGGAAAGCTATACGTCACTAGTACCCACAAGGCTGTGTGTATCTTCATTCGTGGTTTGACTAGGTTGCGGACGGATGGAAAATGTACTCCCGGTAAGGAAACAAGGTTTTGTCAGGTCTAGGGAACAGGAGATCTGGGATATCAGGTCGTTAGTCTCCGCTGATGACTTACACAGCTCGTTTCGTTTTTTTAGGATTCCGGCGCGGGATGAGCATCTTTTTGTTGACTGAGAAACTTATCTAAGTAAGTTCTAAACTTAATTCAGCTGGTTGTGGTCTTGGTTTTCGTATGCGCATGTTAACGGGTGCAGAGTTATTAAAGAGATGACGATAGTTAACGCAATTCATTTCGACCGTTCTCCCTCCCTTTAGATACAGAAGTATTCAATTATTGGCAGCCGGAAAAGAGGACACGTTCTCTTGTTCCAGTAAGTCGAGCAAACCTTCCCTACCTTTGTCCAAAGTCTTCTGTGTGTCATGTGCTATTTGTACAGCCTGTGGTATAAAAGTTGAAATCTTAATATAGTTGGTTCTGGTGTTTTTTATGTTTAGGTCCCTCTGCATTGGAAACTACTCGCATCCATTTCAGGCAGATAGATTTCCACGTTCTAAGGTGGGTGTTTGAGAAGCCCTGTTGGTGCTTCGTAGTTACTCTGAGTTCAATATCACATCCTAAAACCTTTCTATTGTTCATTTCAGAAATTGGTTGGTCCTGAGGAGAACCCATAATTCTGGGGTTCGAAACGCGTCGACCAGTTCTCATTTCCTTGTGTCGCACCGCTTTCAAAATTTTTTATTTCCATGTGAAGTTTAAAACAATTTGTTATATTCATTTGGGCAATGCAATAATGAAATGTTTTTGGACATTTAATTGAGATGTAATTAATTGTACAAGGGAAGAAAGGTCGCCACAAGGACCCAGTTTTTGACAGTTTTTGTATGTTTGCCGTGTATGCATGAGTATAATGGCCATGAGTGTTTGATGAATGTTTGCATATATTTTCTATTTGTTTTCAGGGGATCATCAGTTATGTGTCATTGTAATATATGTCTTGTTAAATTTTGTATATTAGACCTTAGCGCAACAAAAGAAATGTCTCTGCGCAAGATCATTTTTGAAATATGAAATAAATTCAAATCATTTCCGTCAAATAATAAGGTAATTCTTAAAACCCTCCTTTTCAGTTTCATTTCTTTTTAGGAGCCATTAAAGTATTGTGTTGAGTATTTCTCAGCTTGAACTGTTTGTTCTGTTTTCTTGTATTTTCGGCTCAGTTCAGCTGAGTTTTTTGAGCCATAACCCGGTGTTGTTTTCTAGCTTATAGAGTATGCACAGCACTTTAAACTTGATCCTGTTTCGAATCTTGAGCCAATGCAAGTCCCTTATAGTCTCAGAGATTGGTGCGAATTTAGGGATTCCAGACAGGAGGCGGGCTGCAGCATTCTGGATGGTCTGCATTTTGTTGGTCACTCTTGCTTGGGCGTTGATGAATAAGCCGTTACAATAGTCAAGAGATGACAGCACGAGGGCGCTTACCAGCATCTTACCTGCTGAGGTTGGTAAAAACGGCATGATTTTCTTGATCAACCTAAGTTTGTGATGGGCTGTTGCTGCTATTTTATTTGAGTGGGCCATAAAATTTAATTTATCGTCAAAAATCACCCCCAGATTTCTGACGGTGATGGCTGGTGTAGGTGGTGTTCCGTGCGTGGGGGGCCACCAGGTGTTTGACCATCCTGGGGAGAGATGTCCAAATATGACGACCTCCGTTTTTTCTGCATTTAACTTTAGACAGTTAGAGGCCATCCACTCACCGATCGCCCGCATGCCCTCTTGAAAGTTTTCAGCTACCTTGTCTCCATTCCCGTTAATGGCCAACACAAGCTGGGTGTCATCCGCGTACGAAGTAAGGCTCGTCCCATAGGCCTTGATGACAGAGGCCAGGTCCGACACGTAGATATTGAATAGTGTTGGACTAAGGGATGAGCCTTGGGGATCCCCACACGGTAGTGACAGCTTGTGCGATTGGAAGGGCCCCAGTGTGACCACCTGTGATCTACCGGCCAAGAAGGAGGAGAGCAGATTTCTAGCCATGTGGCGGATGCCCAGGTTTTCGGCACGGTCGACCAGGATCTTGTGGTCGACCGTGTCGAAGGCTGCCGACAGATCGAGCAGTACGAGTATTGCTGTACCTCCCTGGTCCCGAATCACTCTTATGTCCTCTGTAGCTTTTATTAAGGCAGTTTCGGTTCCGTGGAACTTGCGGAAACCAAATTGGGTGTTGTCCAGTAGTTGATGTTTTTCTATGAACTCTGAGAGTTGTGAGTTCATAGCCTTTTCCACTACCTTTGCTAAAAAGGGGAGACTGGCTATGGGGCGGTAGTTTTTTGGTTGGTCCTTTTCCAAATTAACTTTCTTAAGTAGGGGTTTGACCAAGGTATTTTTAAGGGAGTCTGGGTATATCCCAGTTCTGAACATTGTGTTGCAGATTGATACAATGTCAGGGGAGAGATAGTCCATGATCAGACGAATGACTTTTAGAGGACAAGAATCTAATGCTGAGCCTGATTTGATTGTGGCCGTTGTTTCCTTGATTTGTGTTTCTCCAAGGTCTAAGAACTGAGAAAGTTCGATATTGTTGGTCCCGTTGTTAGATATGGGGGGGCTGATTACTGTTTTTGTGGAGAATGCTTGATATATATCATTTACCTTTGTGAAAAAGAAATCAGCCAGAGAATCACAAAAGACTTGGGATTGTGGAGGATTCAGGTCCGGTGCGTTTCCCGCTAAGACCTTAGTTATCTCAAAAAGTTTTTTACTTGAGTTTTTAGCAGAATTGATTTGTTCAGTGAAATAGGATTTTTTTGTCTCGACAATAAGAGCTTTGTATTGTCCGAGTGCTTCCTTATAGCTGGTCTTGCTTTCAGCGCTGTAGGATCTGCGCCAATGTCTCTCCCTGTTTCTACAGAATTGCCTCTTAATACGGAGCTCCTCTGTAAACCATGGGGCTGATGGCGTTGCTCTGTTTCTAGAGAGTTTTTTAGTTGGGGCTAAGGAGTGGGTGGCGGTACCTATCCACTCCTGAAATTGTCGTGTGGCCAAGTTTGGATCAAATGTTGAGTCAGGACGAGTTTTTTCAAGTAGGCTCGTTAGCTCAGCGTGATCGATGTCCTTCCAAACTTTGATGGTTTGTGGTTTCGGTACAGAGTGGGGTCTGAGTCTATTTAATGTGACTGATATTTTTATAAAAATGGCGAAGTGGTCGGTCCATGGCATTGGTAAGGTATCTATTATATTAACGCCTTGCATATTAGTAAAAATGCCGTCTAACGTGTGACCGGCTATATGGGTGGGGGTGGTTACCAGTTGCCGAAGACTCATGGTGTGCATGTCTGATATCAAGGACTGGGTATCTTTGTCAGATGCATTCTCAAGATGGAAGTTCAAATCGCCCAATAATGTAAATGAGTCTTCCAGCGCTGGAGCTTCTAGTAATGCACCCAGATTTGCTAGAAAGTTGGTGCGAGAGCCTGGTGGTCGATATAGTAGGATGCCTTTAAAATGAAACGATGGGGTGAGTTTAAGATTGAAAAGAAGGGCTTCGCAGGAGGTGGAGTGAATGTGAGATATTCTGACCGTTATGTGGTCGTGGGCGATGATGGCTAGTCCTCCTCCGCGCTGCCCCACTCTATCTAGGCGATAGGCGTTATAGGCTGGGGGGGTCGCAACTGCCATGTCAGGATCGGATGCTCCATCCGTCCATGTCTCCGTCAGAAAGAGACAATCATGGTTGTTGTTGATAATAAGATCGGGTATTTCTTGCCGGTGCTTGACAAGAGATCGTGCATTGATTAGTGCAGCGGTGATGTCGGAAGACATAGATGCAGTGACCGCATGCGTTTTGATTTTTTCATTCATTATCTGTAGCTTCACGTTACAGTGGGGACATGTAAATTTTGTGGTATCTGACCATAGGTGTGGATTATATTGAGCGCAGTCGGTGTTAGGCGTGCGCAGTGCCATCAATGTAGATTTGGGGTAGATGTGGGGAGCCTGTCGCGGGGATTGATCAGAGGTTCTGGCCCCTGGCCCGGTCTCGGCACAGACGAGCACAGACGAGCTTGCCTTATGCGCGCCTTCGTCGCGCCCGCTGCGCTCGTCCGCTGCGCTTCCGGAACATGCACATATTTGTAGGGAGGGAGCAATGCGAGAGACGTGGCCTCAAGGTGGGCGTGTCCCAGTCAGGGAGAGGGGAATGAAGTTGGCGGGAAAACGGCGATTTTGCCCTTACCAGTGCTCGTTTTTCAGCAGGAAAGGGTGCCTGCACACTGCAGTGATGTGACAGGGAAGGTGAGTGATTTTAAAAGCAAAAGTGAAATTTTACACTTTTAAAACAAAGTTATGCTCAGTTTTCCTTGCTACTCCCGGCTGTGCCTCAGGAGGGTTCAAAAGTTATCTAAAGCACTAGTAGTCAGCGCATCTTTTATAACTTTGAAGAGGGCGGGCGTGGCCTCAAGGTGGGCGTGTCCCAGTCAGGGAGAGGGGAATGAAGTTGGCGGGAAAATGGCGATTTTTCCCTTACCAGTGCTCGTTTTTCAGCAGGAAAGGGTGCCTGCACACTGCAGTGATGTGACAGGGAAGGTGAGTGATTTTAAAAGCAAAGTGAAATTTTACACTTTTAAAACAAAGTTATGCTCAGTTTTCCTTGCTACTCCCGGCTGTGCCTCAGGAGGGTTCAAAAGTTATCTAAAGCGCTAGTAGTCAGCGCGTCTTTTATAACTTTGAAGAGGGGGGGGCGTGGCCTCATGGTGGGCGTGTCCCAGTCAGGGAGAGGGGAATGAAGTTGGCGGGAAAACGGCGATTTTGCCCTTACCAGTGCTCGTTTTTCAGCAGGAAAGGGTGCCTGCACACTGCAGTGATGTGACAGGGAAGGTGAGTGATTTTAAAAGCAAAGTGAAATTTTACACTTTTAAAGCAAAGTTATGCTCAGTTTTCCTTGCTACTCCCGGCTGTGCCTCAGGAGGGTTCAAAAGTTATCTTAAAAGATGTTTCTTCTGTGTCTCTTTGTGCTGTCTGCACCTTCTGCAGTCCTGCAGTGCATCTTCTGGGAATAGATGTTCCACAAGTCCTTGGAGTCCTGCTGTCTGCACCTTTTGTGAGTCCCGCTCTGCACTGTCTGGGAATCATTGTTCCACACCTTCTTTAGATCAGCTGTTCAAAGGTGCACTGTTGGCAGGCTGACTGACCTGAACTGGAGGTTAGTCTAGATGTTTGCACTTTTGGAAGTTTCCTTCTGCGCTTTATGGAAGTTCCATTGTTCTGCACCTTCTTTTAGTCCAGTTACCTGCATCCTCTGTTGGCCCCGCCTTGGGCACCCTCTACTGGCCCCGCTGTGGGCACCCTCTACTGGCCCCGCTGTGGGCACCCTCTACTGGCCCCGCTGTGGGCACCCTCTACTGGCCCCGCTGTCGGCTCCCTCTCCTGGCCCCGCCGTCGGCTCCCTCTCCTGGCCCCGCCGTCGGCTCCCTCTCCTGGCCCCGCCGTCGGCACCCTCTCCTGGCCCCGCCGTCGGCTCCCTCTCCTGGCCCCGCCGTCGGCACCCTCTCCTGGCCCCGCTGTGGGCACCCTCTACTGGCCCCGCTGTGGGCACCCTCTACTGGCCCCGCCGTCGGCTCCCTCTCCTGGCCCCGCCGTCGGCTCCCTCTCCTGGCCCCGCCGTCGGCACCCTCTCCTGACCCCGCCGTCGGCACCCTCTCCTGGCCCCGCCGTCGGCACCCTCTCCTGGCCCCGCCGTCGGCACCATCTGCTGGCCCCGCCGTCGGCACCATCTGCTGGTCTGCACATGACGTAGGCTTCTCATGCCTACGAACGAGGCACTGCGCATCGCTCATGCCCTGGAATCCTTCTGTAAAGGGGTGTGGCTATGGGTGGTGCAACAGGTGCAGTTGCACCAGTGCCTCCGGAGCCCACTGCACTTCACTTGTTACTAGTTTACTGTTCAATCAGCAGACCGAGTTTGCTCTCCTTTCTTGCACCATAGCTAATTGCAACATTTTTTCCAGTGTATATATATATATATTTTTTTTTTACGTCCTGTGTTTATCTTCTATTTCCTGCCGCTGCGGCCCTGCCCCCCGTTCAGCGCCGCTCCCGCCTCCCACTCGTTCTGCTCCCGCCCCCCTCCCCTACTAAATAGCGACCGGTGCGCTGCCCATCTGCGCCCGTCCGCGACCCGACCAGCACCAGGAACCATGGTTCTCCTGGTCCCCACCGCTACGACTCAGCCACTCTCCACGCTCTCAACCCCAGAGACCACGCCGACTACGCAAGCTCCTCGCCCATCACGACCCATGGGCAGTTCTCGAGCGGACACTGCCGAAGATCCTTGGACCATCAACAAGGCACCAGCAACCGCCGAAGGGCCACCCACGGAGCGACCCACAGACCCTGACTTGCATCCTTCTCAGTGTACGCTCCCTAAACCGACACGCAGTAGAGATCTGGGACCTGATCGACACCCTCGCACCAGACGTCGCCTTCACGGAAACCTGGACCAATCCCACCTCCGGCCCTGACATCGCCACTGCAATCCCCGAGGGCTACAAGATCCAGAGAAAGGACCTCATACACCACCCGGGAGGAGGCCTCGCCATCGCACAGAGGACCCGCCTCCGACTCTCCACGTCTAGCTCGAACGACCCTCCCACTCCAACACGGAACACCTCCATTTCCAGATCCAGACCTGCCCCAGGACCACGCTACGCGGCACCCTCATCTACAGACCCCCTGGACCACACGCCCAGCCCGCAACCACCATCGCCGAGCTTGCCGCACCCCACGCCATCACCTCCACGGACTACATTCTGCTCGGGGACCTGAACTTCCACCTCAAGAACAGCCAGGACCCCGACTCCACCACACTTCTCAAACCTCACCAACCTAGGACTGAAACAGCTCGTCAGCACTGCCACCAACAGAGCGGATCACACCCTCGACCCCATCTTCGCGGGAGGATCAAACATCCGCTTCAGCCACACCATCCAGCCCCCCTGGACGGACCACCACTGCATCCATGTCACATTCAACACCACCGCCCCACCCAAGACCGCCATACGGCAGAACTGGGGTAAGGTCACAGAAGAGCACCTAAACTCCGCCCTTCTCCAAGACCTCCCAACGCTACGACCGACACCAACTCTGCAGCCAGGGAATTCCACTGCTGTTTCTCTTGCTGCGCCGACAAGCTAGCACCTCTCCGCTGCACCGCCAGACAAAGCCCCCTGAAGGCCGCCTGGTTCACCACGAACTCCATGAAGCCAGACGCTCCTGCAGACGCTTTGAGAAAACCTGGCAGAACCAGAAGACCACGGAAGCGTGGAACAACCACAAGAGAGCCCTGAAGGACTACCACCAGCGTATAAGGGATACCAAAAGGACTTTCATCAAAGACAAAGTCAAGACCAACCCATCCAACGTCAAGGAACTGTTCAACGTCATTCAGCAGTTCGTAAATCCCACATGCGAAGCCACGGACATCACACCCTCCCAGGAACTCTGCAACAAACTCAGCTCCTACTTCCACTTGAAGATCAAGGCCCTATACGACAACTTCAGCGAGCCAGCAGGAAACAGCACCACACCTCCCACCACAGCCGAGAAGCCTACCATCACCGCCTGGGCCCCCGCATCCATCGAGCTCATCATCTCAACCACGAAGGAGACGCACTCAGGAGCACCAACCGACCCCTGCCCCCCCTCACATCTTCCACAGGGCCACCGCTGTCATCGCACCCGAACTAGGACGGACAATCAACTCCTCCCTCAGATCTAGCATCTGACTGGAAACGTGCGGAGGTGAAACGTGCGGAGGTGAAACCACTCCTCAAGAAACCTACAGCCGACCCAACTGACCTGAAGAACTACCGGCCCATCTCCCTCCTCCCCCATCGCAGCCAAAGTCACCAAAAGACTCGTGAACACCCAGCTGACCACCTTCATCGAAGAGAACTCCATCCTAGAAGCATCCCAGTCTGGCTTCCACAGCACCGAGACTGCCCTCCTCGCCGCCACCGACTACATCCGCATGCTGCTAGACCAGGGACACACCGCAGCCCTCATCCTCCTAGACCTCTCCGCAGCTTTCGACACCGTCTCACATCGCACGCTAGCCGCTAGACTCCACATCTCAGGAATACAGGGATCCGCCCTCGACTGGATCCAATTCTTCCTCTCCGGCAGAACACAGAGGATCAGACTACCCCACCCCCCCTTTCCTCTCCGACCCCACTGACATTATCTGCGGAGTACCCCAATGATCGTCACTCAGCCCAATGCTCTTTAACATCTACATGGCCCCCATCGCCGCCATCGTCCGACAGCACGGGCTCAGCATCGTATCCTATGCAAACGACACCCAGAAGACACCAGACTCTGCTTCCAGGAAGGAATGAGAAACGTAGCAGCCTGGATGAAGGATAGCTGCCTTAAGATCAACTCTGAGAAGACCGAGGTCCTCATCCTTGGACCCTGCACCTCAGCATGGGACAACACCTGGTGGCCCCCTGCCCTCGGGAGCCCACTCACTCCGACAGACTACGCCGGGAACCTCGGCATAATCCTCGACTCCTCCCTCTCCATGAACCGCCAGATCAATGCCGTCACATCCACCAGTTGCAACTGCCTACGCATCCTCCGTAAGACTTTCAAATGGATCCCCCCCGACTGCAGAAAGACCGTCACCTATGCACTAATAACCAGCAGAATAGACTACGGCAACGCCCTCTACGCCGGAATCGATGAAACTCTTCTGCGCAAACTCCAAACCATTCAGAACACCGCTGCCAGGCTTATCCTAGGGACTCCGTGCCACGAGCATATGACCCAACACCTACGAAGCCTCCACTGGCTCTCCGTCGAGAAGAGGGTCACCTTCAAACTCCTCACCCACGCCTACCAGTCCCTCAACAACATCGGCCCCAAATACCTCAGCGACCGAGTATTTTTCCACGCACCCAAGAGGAACCTCTGCTCCGCCGACCTCGCCCTGGCAGAGGTCCCCGCATCCGCAGACACAGAATCGGCGGGAGAGCTTTCGCTTAAATCGCAGCCAAGACCTGGAATGAGCTGCCGGTCAGCATCCGACGCTCCCAAACGCTTCACACGTTCAGGAAGGACCTCAAGACCTGGCTCTTCGACTGACCTGGCCCTGCTCCCCCCCCTCCAGCACCTTTAGACCCTCACGGGTGAGTAGCGCGCTGTATAAACCTCTGATTGATTGACAGTGAGCATCACAGCAAGGTTATTAATATCACAATCACCCCCTCCGGCGGGCTCTTACTCCAGGCACTAGTGCAACTACACAATCACAGGCACCCAAGAAGAGCACGCTGCTCCTCATCACACATGACGTCAAGACACTGCCCCAATGACCAGACTTACAACACGCACCATCCAGCCAAGTACAACAATATAAAGCTCTAGCGTTCTAGCCCACTCGCCTCACAGCGCTGCACAATCAAACAAAGCAATATATGTCGACAGGAGTACCCACTGGTCATCACGCACAACACCAAACACTTCCCATATGAGTCACGCGCATGAGCCATGGGCTACCCTCTCGAGCCATAGGCCACCCTTGCGAACCATGGGCCTCCCTCGCGATAGGATAAAGCTCCTGTGTTCTGTCCCTCTTTCTTCAATGCTCTACACGCTCAAGCAGAGCAGTATATTATAGGAAAAGGGCTGGTGCTCCCCGTGGACAGTGTGGGTTGCTGCCGAAAGCCCCACAATTTGAGGGCCCGCACCACTGTGCCGAAGTCCAAGAATCATGGCTGCGAGGCTCAAGAGAGAGGACCTCTTCCCGCGGTCTCACAGCGCTGGATCATGGCTGTGAGGCTCAAGAGAGGGGACCACCTCTCCCTGCGGTCTCGCAGCGCTGGATCATGGCTGAGAGGCTCAAGAGAGAGGACCCCCTCCTGGTGGTCTTGCAGCACTGGATCATGGCTGTGAGGCTCAAGAGAGGGAAACCCTTTCCCTGCGGTCTCGTAGTGCTGGATCATGGCTGAGAGACTCAAGAGAGGGGACACCCTCTCCCTGCGGTCTCGCAGCGCTGGATCATGGCTGCGAGACTCAGAAGAGGGAACCCCCTCTCCCTGCAATCTTGCAGCGCTGGATCATGGCTGTGGGGACCCCCTCCCAGCGGTCTCACAGCGCTGGATCATGGCTGTGAGGCTCAGAAGAGAGGACCCCCTCCTGGCGGTCTCCCAGCACTGGTTCATGGCTGCGAGGCTCAGGAGAGGGGACCCCCTCCTGGCGGTCTCGCAGCGCTGGATCATGGCTGTGAGGCTCAAGAGAGGGGACCCCCTCCATGTGGTCTCGCAGTGCTGGATCATGGCTGTGGCGACCCCCTCCCGGTGGTCTCACAGCACTGGATCATGGCTGTGGGGATCAAGAGAGAGGACCCCCTCCCAGTGGTCTTGCAACGCTGGACGATGGGGGAGGGGAATGCTCAACCCTAGGCCTTGTAGCACTGCACAATTGCTCCAAGATACAGAGAAGGGGAGCCCCTTTCCTGTACCTCCCAGCAATGGTGTAGCTCTATGAACTCACAGATATGATGTGGTGCTGCATGACCCAGGGGAGAATGCCTCGCAGCGCTGCATAGAGTAGACACCTTTCCAAGAACAAAAAAATTACAGCTGAAGTGTTTACATATTGCTGTTCTTGAAGGACTGCGTTCTGCTAGGTGGAAATGAATGCCTGCAAAATACTCCATATTCCTTTGTCCCGAGGCACTTGTCCCTGTGTTTGCTTCAATAATCACTTAAAAGGTGTTTGAGAGCTGCCTCGGAAGTGAAGGATGTTAAACAGAGAGGCGAGCTGGGAAGCGCGGGGCAGCCCCGCCCCGATTCCAGGGACAGCCGGTGTGGACAGGCCCAGCCTTTAGTAACCAGGCAGGTGAAAGGAAACCCTCGCAGCCAAGGGCACGGTTTGCCCAAGATCAAGCAATTTGGCCAAACTGGCCCAGGCCCAGCTCTCCCAGTGCTGCTGCATCACTCTTGCAGCCGTCTTCTCGTTGCTTTCTACATGCTTTTTCAGTGCCTTCTCCTTGCTATCCCTCATTTTTAGGTCTCGCTAGCGTAGGCTGCGCACAAGCGCAGTCTCGCTGGCGAGATTTTTAGGTCTCGCTAGCGTAGGCTGCGCACAAGCGCAGTCTCGCTGGCGAGATTTTTAGGTCTCGGTAGCGTAGGCTGCGCACATGTGCAGTCTCGCTGGTGAGATTTAAAGTTTTGGGGAATTTTAGGTAAAGGGCTTTAAGCCCGGCCCCTCTTTCCCATTGGCTGGTGCCACCGTTTATGCTAAACGGCGGCCAGCCATTGTGAAAGAGCTGTTGGTGACGTTTTCGCTCTGCTTTTTCTGCCGTCCCACTTGGACGGCCTCGCCTGCTTTCCTTCTGAAGTAAAAGGTTTCTTATCTTTATGGGGCCAAACACATAGCCCCATAAAAATGGGAAACCTTTTAGCAACCGAGGTCGTCGAAGTGGGACGGCAGGAAAAGGCAAACGAAAACATCATGGTGAGCGCTTGTTAACGTGGGTATTTGGTCAGCCCTGGGATGCGCTATGGAAATCCCTGGACCCTCACTCAGACAGTTTACTTCTGTTTAGCCTGGACTTCCTGACACTGTTCATCCTACACTTCGTGCCAGTAGTCAGCAGTCAGGACAGAGAAGTACCGGGCAACAATCATCAGCACATGTCCCCAGCGCTCGCCTCCCATGCGTGCGCTTCGCTCCAAGAAAAGGCTGGCTCAGCACTCATAAGGGCCCGCCTCTGTTCTCGGCACTCATTTCGTATTCAATCTACTTTTTTAGAAAATAGAATGATGCTGATGCAAAGTTTGCGCCAGTCCCTCTTAGAGACGCCGGAGAACGGGGGCATCTCAGGGGACAGGCGAATGTGCTTAGAACAGATTTGCTGCATTTCAGTGACTGTGTATGGGAATCTGACACTGCGGGGGTAGTCGAAGGAAGAGAAACGAAGCTAGGGTAAGAAAGAGGCATCAAAAGAGGGACAGTCTTCGAAGGGTGAGAAAGAGCGGAATGGGTAGGAACGGGATGTAAGAAAGAGGCGGTGAACGAAGAGAGTGACTTTTGAGAAAGAACGGGGTACGTTAGCAGCTAGGTGATCTCCCAGAGAGTGGTAGGAGAGAGAGCCTGCACCTAGAGAAACTGGAGTGGGCAGTGTAAGGGCAGTGGCAACGGGGTCAGGGGAGAAAGGGGGTTGTTAGAGAAATAGGAGGGGGTGAACTGCAGAGACCCCTAATGGTGATGGGAGAGCAGGGAAGAAAGGGGTGGGGGTTTGAGTGAGGGAACACAGAGCACCATAAAGTGAATGGTTACATTGTGGGTGAAGAAGGAGATGAGGAAGATGTTAGGGAAGAGAGAGAATGAAGGAAAAAAAGAGCAGCGAATGAGGGTAGTGGGGAGGGTGCGGAATGAGAAGAGGATTTCTGGAAGCGAGTGAGGAGGCGGGGTGGCATCGGAGGGGGAGGCAGAAAGTGAAGGAATTCAGAACGGGACAGAGATACGCGAGGGTCAGTCCGCTGTGGGTGTAAAAGTGAAGCTTCTTTATTATAAGAGTAAAAAGTCTTCCGGTGGAGGGCTGTGCACAGGGAAGGAGGAAGTGGGGGCTTCTGATAGGGGAAAAGGGGGGTGTAGGCAGGTGGGACAGTCAGAATGCTGAGGGTGAGTAGAGAACAGTCTCGGAGCTGGACGGCAGCAGATGGGGAGGGGGCGGCAGAAATAAAGAGCAGGCTGTATTACAGGCAGAAGGGAAGGACTCGGGATGCAGTCCGGGAGGGGCAGAAGAATCCGCGAGAACACCTGAGGGGGCAGAGTCGGGCTCCTGACGATCCACAGACCTCCCATGTTACTTACACATGGGGAGAGTCGGGAAAGAGCCCGGGCTCCTACCCCGCGGGAGCCTCCTCAGCAGCTGGTTCGTGGAGCCCTCGTTCCCTCTGGTTGGTCGTTCTCTGTGCCTGCCCAGAGTCCGGCAGCAGCGGAGAGCCAGTGGTGGGCAAACCAGGGGCGAGTAGCAGCTGTTGTAGTGAAGGCGCTCCTAGACTCTACACCGGGACGCTGGCAGAACGGTTCACGACTTCAGCAAGAGGAGGATCCCGCAAGCACGAGACAACTCCCCTAACGGTGCCAGGGCACGGAGAAGTAGCAAACACCCGACTACGGCACGAGAGGACAGCAGTGTCCGGAGCAGACTGGCAAAAGAAAATACAGAGGGATTTCAGTGCAAGAAATTCAATAGCAACCGTGCCAGAGCCACGAGGGGAAACTCTAGTGTGCTAGGGCGGAGCGAGCCCACACTGCGTCCTTTGCCAGGGGGGCACAAGAAGACACCATCCTTTGCCGGGACAGAAGGAGAGAACACACCGACTTGTGCCACAACTGGAAGCGACACTGCACCCACCTATGCCAGGGCAGTAGGAGACAGCAAAACGCATTCCAGGACAGGGAGAAGCGCCGCACGTACATGTGCTAGGGCAGTAAAAGGCTAAATAACTTGTGCAAGGACAGGAAGAGACACCTCTCCTACTTGTTTTTAAGAGCAGCATGGCACGCGCTTCAGCAATACCGGCCGTTGGAGGTGTGCTGCTGGCTGTGGGCATTAATCGATTTATTGGCTAAATAATGTTTTTTTTTTAAATGTGTCTTCTATGCAACTCGCCACTTCTATGTGGCCTTGTAACATTAAGGGTCACAAGTTCGCCCTACCAGTTATCTTCAGGGCTTTAAGTTGTGCGGGTCCCAGCACTGGCAATTCTTTAAAACCGCTGCCAAAACGGGTCACTATCGGGTTCTCTATTTTTACCCTCTGGGTGGAAAAAAAACTACCCGACTCTACAGTTGTAAGACCCATCACTGCTTTTAATGTCACTTCAAATACACCTTTTTTTCAGTTTTATGTAGCGCGAACTTGGAGTGATGTGCATGAGCACCAGGTTAGATTCATTTTTTGCATCACAGAATATTGAGCCAAGGTCCGGCTCAAACCTGCTTTATCAGTTTGAAAGTCAGCAGCTCTAGCCGTAGCCACAACCCCGGACAAAAGAACTGAAGCATTTTCAGTGTTATATACAATGCAGTCATAGTTGTTGTTTATGTATCTTAGGCAACTTACAACCATTGACAAAGCCAATAGTCCTGGCTTGGTTAATTGTATCACCATCATGTTAGGCCTCTGCTATTTCTTAATTTATCATATGCTTTTATTGTATTATTCCTTTGTGAATGCGTAATTTTCATGTACTGTAGCTATTTATTTTCCGGTGTTTGCACCATTAGTGTGCCGCATGTATATTCACTCAGGTCTTTGTACTGGCTGATGTCCACTGGGAAGAGTCTCTCCTGGATCATGTGGCCTCCCCTTTGTCTTCGCTGTACAATCTGGCTCCCGAGATCTCTCACTATCGATGACATACTGCAGGGACTATTCAATTTCCATTCAGTTACAGATAATTGTACCTGCAGAAGAGACCTTCAGCACTACGAATTTAGTGCTGGTTCTGCTGTGCTTTCTCAGCCCCTTGAGCACGGCGGTGGCAACTTTCACAGCCTTATTTGGCTCCTGTTTACTCACCACGGGCCTCGTGCTGTCCCACCTTCCACGTATTAACCACATGTGCAGTCTGCTGCCCCCTTCACAGCAGACAAAATCACATGCTCATCTATCTCTGTGCATCAGCAAGGCTTCTGCAAGATGTGGGACATTTTAACATCAGGCAAACATCATTCTATTCATGCCCGCCCTGGGTCCTCTTTCTCCTAATCTCCGTTTAGTGTTCACCTACATCGCCACATAGTTGGTCAGTTGCTTT
Source organism: Triturus cristatus (assembly GCF_964204655.1). Taxonomy (NCBI): domain Eukaryota; kingdom Metazoa; phylum Chordata; class Amphibia; order Caudata; family Salamandridae; genus Triturus; species Triturus cristatus. The sequence goes on along the minus strand of NC_140579.1, from coordinate 140,043,773 downwards.
GGCCTCTCGACGTCCTCCTCTGTTCGTTGTTCTATTGCTTCTGCCTGTTGTCGCTCACTCAGGACAAGCTTGTTATTGCATTACCACATCGTAGTGTCCTGGCACAGGAGTGCATTTTTGTTCATATTTGGTCTGCGTGCAATTCAACCTACGCATTTCCATTCCACACCACATAATTTGACAGCAAACCACATAATTCAATTAAACGCAAGTACACAAGACACCACATATATCCAATCCACACCACAAATGTCCACATCATGCCATAAAATTCAATAGCACACCAACTAAACTCTACAACATACCACTTCACAACACAAAATATCATGCCACATAATTACACTCCATAACACACAATCCCACTCCACATAATTCCAGTACACTTAATACCCCATACTATCCACATTATTACACTGCACACCATACCACATACTTTCACTACACAAATCCACGCCACACAACACACAATTACACCACACACATTTACACAACTAACAATTCCAATCCAAACCACAAAATTCCACTCCACACAACATGTATCCACTCCAAAAGACATGGATAAAAGACATTGTAATTTACAAACCAATGGCTCCAACTTTCACAAATGCAAGATCTATTGCATTGAAAATGCAATAGGTCTCGCCATTCATTAAGTTAAAGCCATTTGCTTTGGTAATGGTATTGTATAGCAAAGCAAATGGCTTTAACATAATGAAAGGCGAGACCTATTGCATTTTTAATGCTTGTTTTCTGTTTTCTCCTTGCTTTTTCCTGGTTTTTGAGTGACTGCTCCACGCTCTCCCCTCTTTTTTCACTGCTTTCCTTTGCTTCCCCCCCAATTTTTTTGAGGGCCTTTTATTTGCTTTTCATTTGCATTCACTGCGTTTTCCCCTCGTTGTTTTTGGTGCCTTCGCCTTACTTATCCCTCATTTTCCACTGTTTTCTCCTGCCTTTTCCCCAGTTTTTGTGTCTTCTCCTTGCTTTCCCCTCGTTTTCGCTGCTTTCTCCTTGCTTTTCCCTCATTGCAACTGAATGAACAGATTACTACAAAGTAGTTAGGAACTCCAGCGCCTTGAGACCCTCACTGGTGATTTTCGGTGCTTTATATATCCCGATTGATTGAAGGAGGAAAACTGCGGTTGCAACACAGGACAGTTTACATACCCAACACTTTCCCGCTTTACCACATGTCCCATGTGTTAAAGAGCTGAGCGGCCTGACATAGGATAGGGTCATGCGATGAAAACCCAAGTCATTTTTGAGAACTCTCATATAACCATCTTCTTGGTGAATCCAGATGTGTGCTAAGTGTCATCTTCTTGCTGAATCCAGATGTGTGCTAAGTGTCCTGCGAAGTGATAATGGAAACCTGGCACCATACTGAGGAGAAAGACTCTGGCATTGAGTGGGTTTTAGGACTTAGTGAGTGAGGGACCAGGGGTTTATTCTAGCCACTGAGAGCTCTCAGCAAAGGCCAGGCGCAGCGAGGCCCTCCGCCGGGCCTTACAGTGCTGGACCATGTGTGCGAGGTCAGTGGAAAGCAGTGGCGGCCTCTATTTACTGGGGGTGGCGGGGTGAGGAGGAGGGGGTAGTTGTAAATCTAAATAAAAATTTTAAAAAAACACATTCGGGCCAGCCACCCTACCAGCTGCCGCCCCATGGAAGCAGGAACCAGGAAGCACCCAGGCTCCTGACTCCCCTAGCCAAACACACGGGGAATGGGGGCCTGAGCATGTACTCCGTGCAGGCTGTAATGCAGCTTGGGTGCAGAACATGCAAAGTGCACAGGACTGTTATGGTCGGCCTGAGAGGGCCAGCCAAACTGTTATACACACTTTAGAGTGGAGCAACCACTACTCCTACTGGCCCCTGCTCTGGCACGCCAGCCTGCCCGCACCAAAAAAACGTAAACTAAAACGATGATAATGCTGGTTTTTATCATTTTAGTTTTCATTATTTTGACACTGCATAAAGCAGTGGGGCAAACCTTTTCCGCCTTAGCGGAGGAGCCGCCACTGGTGGGGAGAGTGCCTCCCTGGGGTCTCACAGTGCTGGCTCATGGGTGTGAGGTCCAGCGGAAAGAGTCCCTTCCTGGGGTCTAGCAGTGCTGGACCATGTGTGTGAGATCAGCGCAGAGAGAGTCCCTCCTTGGGGTCTCACAGTGCTGGGCGACGGGTGAGAGGCCCGATGGTGGGCTGTTGGTCTGAGCCTCACAGACCTGGTCAAGCATTGCGAACCCAGGTTAGGGGGGTCTTCTAAGGTTGGCTTTGATTACTTCTGAAGTTTAAAGAATCATTTTGTTTCAGCCACTTTCCTGTCTGCAAAATGGTGGTGATGGCCCCAGATCTATAAAGCCCTCTCGAAGCTTGTTGCACAGCGACGTTTCAGATTGCGCTCTGCCGCGTCCGTCTGAAAAGGTTCTGCGTTTTCTTTTTTGTAAAGGAGTTAGAAATCATTTGTTTTATGCTTAGTTACCCACATATGTTTACTAAAAACGAAAATTGTGCTACGTGTATCTTATTTAACCAGGCGCGTGACATGGGTTGAGTTGATGGCACACACTGAACAGCAAGATATCCAGTTTTCCACTTTCTTGATATACGTAGCCAACATAGGGGTAGATTTTCAAACTTTTAGCGCTAGTGACGCTAACCAGTACAAAATGTTTTTTACGAATTTACATTCCAGCAAAAACTTATTTTGCATTGGAAAGAACCCTACAAGTAACGCATAGCGGGGCAAAGCCCTGCTTTGCGTTCCTTAGCACCAAGTGGCGTTACATGGGTGGTACATGTGCGTTTTCATGCAATCACCCATGTCTTTTGATGCAAAACCCTATCTTCAAACAATTGTAGAAAGGGTGTATCAAGAACAGTTTATGCCATCTGAAAGGAGGCGCTAAGAGGAGAAATGTTATCATTTCCCCTTTCTTTTGCTACTTTGTTTGTGCTGCACTGTGCAGCACACATACAAAGTGGGAAAAGTGTTGGAACTTGTCTAGGCATGGTAATTTGTACAGGAAGACTGTCCTTCCTGTACAAAACCTATACTAGAGTCACGCACGCACCCTAGCGCTATGACGCCTGAGGCTGGATATGAGACACGTTAAAACGTTTTGCACATGTGGAAATTGACAGGAGAGTTTTTCAGGGCACCTAAATAAATGTACTTAGTTTTAATCCAACCTAGATTGAATCAAGCCTTTGACTACTGTTATGTGCCAGTTGCTGTCAATTTAAGGTAAAAGTTTCTTCAACTGCTTGAGTTGGCCAAAGCACCTACTGGACATTGTAGTCGCTTGTGGTTCGAGTCATGGATTGATGTCGACATAGATGCCCAGATTGGGTATAGCTTAGCTGGGGGTGGAGGAGGTCGCATGAATTCACACCAGCGACCCGTGAGCCAAGAAGAGGAAGTATTGGTATTAGCAGCACTATATGTTTGTAGGACTTAACTTCAGGGAGGTGGGAGGGCACCTTGTAACTATTGTATGTTATGTTATGTTATAAAGTTTGTAGAGCGCATCTGTTACCCGTAGGTGTCCTGGCGCTATGGTAGAAGTCCTCCTTCAGTTGAGTGGGTTATCATAACTGCCTATTAATACGCAAATAGCCAGGTTTTTAGTGCCCTCCTGAAGCTGAGGTAATCCAAAATACCTCTAAGGTGTCGTGGTAGCGTGTTCCAGGCCTTAGTAGCTCCGACCATAAAACTCCGACCACCCCAGTTCGTTTTTTTCGCTAGTGCGATTGTGGACAGTTTGGCCTCAGCGGAGCGTAATGCTCTTCTGGGTATATACCAGCGAATGTGCTTGGTCAGGTATGAGGGCCCTTAACCTGAAGTGACCTATGCACTATTGTACCCTGTGGTATTGGTGTTTAATAGGTGTGCAGCTTGCACCGGGGCATCATACAAATTCAGGCTACCCGGGAAGGGTCCAAAGGGTTTATAGGAACAAAATAACCACCTCTTCTTTCTATTCTGCTTGACTATGGGAGTGCGAGTAGCCTGGTCGCCAACCTTGGGGATGGGGTGGGGGGGAACAACCTTCAAGGACATTGATTCCTATATTTCGGGTATTTTGGGCATCCTTATAGGGCTTGGTGGACCAGCAGATAAAGGAGCATCTCAGACCGCTGAGGGAGAAGCGTACTTCAGGTCACGCCTTCCCGGTGAGCGGTTATTACAAAAAACAATGGTTCTGTCGGGTATTTGGTAAAACAATCGCTTTGTTATGCAAATAGATCAAGAGATGACCACACAAACTAAGAGTACAAATCACACTAATGCTAGATTTGGAGGGTGTGATGTCGTTTTTTATATAAATTTCTGCATTTATATAGAAACACCCGTATTACTTATAACGCAGGGTTACCAATGAAATAAACTTTAACGTGAAGCAGTGAATCGGTGACAAGGTGACAAGGGTGACAATTATGTGCACAGTATTTACAGTGATCAAATACAAAAGAAACATTCTATGTACATCATATACGAAGGAAACATTCTATGTACATCATATACAAGAGGAGGGCCAGTATCAGGGAAAACAATGGCGCTGTTTCATGAATGAATCAAAATGTATTCGAAAAACAGGTCTTGAACTGGTCCTAACACTTTATCGTCGACGTTTCAACCCAGATTATGCGAAATTGAATCGTCATGCAGGGTCTTCATCAGGACATTAAGAGGTAATGGCAACCTAGCCAGTGGTGTAGGATGGCCTGGCAATCCGTTTAGTGCGTTTCAAAGGGCAGAGCGCCTCATCAAATGTGGTCTCTAAGCGGGCGAACCGCGTCCGATTAGTGGGATACGTCTGGGATTCAAACAGAGTTTTGAATTAGAAGGCAAGCGATAATGACTCACGCTGCTGCAGCTCCTGACGGTGAGAGGAGCTGCAGCAGCGTGAGTCATTATCGCTTGCCTTCTAATTCAAAACTCTGTTTGAATCCCAGACGTATCCCACTAATCGGACGCGGTTCGCCCGCTTAGAGACCACATTTGATGAGGCGCTCTGCCCTTTGAAACGCACTAAACGGATTGCCAGGCCATCCTACACCACTGGCTAGGTTGCCATTACCTCTTAATGTCCTGATGAAGACCCTGCATGACGATTCAATTTCGCATAATCTGGGTTGAAACGTCGACGATAAAGTGTTAGGACCAGTTCAAGACCTGTTTTTCGAATACATTTTGATTCATTCATGAAACAGCGCCATTGTTTTCCCTGATACTGGCCCTCCTCTTGTATATGATGTACATAGAATGTTTCCTTCGTATATGATGTACATAGAATGTTTCTTTTGTATTTGATCACTGTAAATACTGTGCACATAATTGTCACCCTTGTCACCTTGTCACCGATTCACTGCTTCACGTTAAAGTTTATTTCATTGGTAACCCTGCGTTATAAGTAATACGGGTGTTTCTATATAAATGCAGAAATTTATATAAAAAACGACATCACACCCTCCAAATCTAGCATTAGTGTGATTTGTACTCTTAGTTTGTGTGGTCATCTCTTGATCTATTTGCATAACAAAGCAATTGTTTTACCAAATACCCGACAGAACCATTGTTTTTTGTAATAATTCTACCCAGGTTCTGAGGGACACAGGGTCACCCCATTGCTTCTACAATATATTCCCGGTGAGCGGGCCACCAACATCTGCCTGTGGTTTGAGGGATGAGGAGGCGGCGGGAGAAGATGTTTCTCTTTCACAATGTTCTCCTCTTTGGTTGAAGTGACCCAACTTAGATTCCTCCTCATTGGGACAACCGTAAGAAAGCAAAATTCCAACTTGTGAGCCGTCTCAAGGTGGGTGACAACAAACGTGCAGGAGACTGAGCTGCTGATGAGTGAGTGACACCAACACACAAGCTCCAGACTCCTGCAAAACACACATGCACACTCACTCACACACCCTCTCTCACACACACTCTCACTCTCTCTCACTCACACACCCTCTCTCACACACTCACTCACTCTCTCTCTCACACACTGTCTTACTCTCACTCACACACACTCATACACTCAGTACACCACTGAAGGACAGGCAGAGTTGGCTCTATTACTTCAGACGCTCAGACATTTGATTGGGATGGCAGGAGATAAGTGGTAATAAACTAAATTAAAAATATATATATCTAGTTTATTACCACTTATCTCCTACCAGTCCGTTGTACATATAGAGTGTCCATCGACAATGGGATGTGAATCCATTGGAGCATTGATTTTGAAAAAAGTTACATCGAAGAGAATAAACCTCATTGAAGTAATAAATTGAACAAACTTTGATTCTGTGATTAAAAATGATAGAATTTTGATTTCTATTTGGAACGTATCAGTGCACACAGGGCACGCTTCTATGTGCGGATAGCTCGTTTTTTTTTTTTGCTTTTTCTTTTCAAACAACTTAATTTATCATCCCGCGAACCCACCTCAGTCCAGATTGGTGGCTTCATTGTCCTAGGGTCAGTTTCTCAAAGTGCATGTCAAAGTGATTAACATGCTGAAGGCTGCTATTGAGGTGCGTGTATGGCTGTTATCCGCAACCATCTACCACTCTTAAAACACAGAACCATTACTTTTTTAGATTTAAATCTATTTATTGGACACATAGCAGAGTAACACGAACACAATATCTGAAATCTATAACATCTCAACAAAATTACCCAAGCTTGTGATGTCCACAAAACCCGTCTCCCCCCAAATGAAGGCCAAGAATGGGGAAAAAGACAAAAAAACAAGCAAAGAGCCCTCATAAAACTGACAATATATATTTATTAGAAACATAGCAGAGTAAACAACTTAAGGGCATATCATCAAGGACCGGCGATAATTATCGCTAAGCGCACTTATCGCCGGGTAATGTGGAATTTTATCACTGAGATAGCGTGCTGTTAGCAACGTTTATCTCAAAAGCGATAAAATTCCAGGCACTAACTACCAAATGTGAGATTATCGCTGGAAATCCAGCAATAATCTCAAAAAGTTTGGCGATAGCTTGATGATAGGGCAAGGCAAATTTAGCCATGATATCCACCTTACGTAGGATATCATGGCTAAGTCAGTCTTGAAGCAGGCGTAAGGGAAGTAGCGATAACAGAGGTTATCGCTACTTTGCTTGTCGCTCTGCAGGTTAGCGTGCCCATTGATAATTGCAGAAATGTCGCTTAACGACATTTCTCCAGTTATGTCAGGGCAGGAACGCCCACTTTACATCTAATTAGAGATGCAAAGCTGGGCGTTCAGAATACAGGCGCTAATGCAAGGTTTCACGCAATAGCGTGACCTTGCTGATTAGGCGATAAAATTATCGCCGCTTTTCGTCCGAAAACGTACACATAAGCGGTGATAATTTTTTATCGCCTCGTTGATGATATACCCCCAAGTCTCAACACGAAGACAATATCCGTCTCCTCCCAAATGAAGGCCAAGAATGGGGAAAAAGAAAAAACAAGCATTTACAATGCAATGGTCTCGGCAATATGATAGGTAGAGCTAATGGTATTGCTCATTATTTTTTTATCATTTTTGTATCCCTAAATAAATGGCATTGTCATTTCTATTGGCATTAGCTTTTTTTGCATATGTGATACCTATTGCATTAGCAGAGAGAGAGTGAGGTAGTGAGATAGAGAGCGAGAGAGTGAGGTATTGAAATAGAGAGTGAGGTAGTGAGAGAGAGTGAGGTAGATAGAGAGTGACGTAGTGAGATAGAGAGAGTGAGGTAGTGAGGGAGAGGGATGTTGTGAGGTAGTGATATATAAGCATAGAGTGATGTTGTGATGTAGTGAGATAGAGAGGTAGTGAAAGAGAGAGTGAAAGTGAGTTAGTGAGATAGAAAGAGTGAGGTAGTGAGATAGAGAGTGATTGAGGTAGTGAGTGAGAGAGTGAAGTTGTGAGGTTGTGAGCTAGAGAGTGAGGTAGTGATGTTTTGAGAGAGAGAAGTTGTGAGATAGTGAGGTAGTGAGATAGAGTGGAGTAGTGAGGTAGAGAGAGTTATGTAGTGAGTGAGGTAGTGAGACAGTGATGTAGTGAGGGAGAGGGATGTTGTGAGGTAGTGAGATGTAAGCAGAGTGGTGTTGTGATGTAGTGAGATAGAGAGAGGTAGTGAAAGAGACAGTGAAAGTGAGTTAGTGAGATAGAAAGAGTGAGTGATGTAGTGAGTTAGAGAGAGAGTGAAGTTGTGATATAGAGAGTGAGGTAGTGATCTTTTTAGAGAGAGAAGTAGTTGGAAGTGCATTTGCTCTGAGCTCATTCACGAATACAAATAAGTGTTACAGTACTTACATTTACTTTTTAATTGTGATTTAAAGTGGAGAACATGGACTTCATTATATTTGTGCTGAAGAATCGTTTGTGAGAGGCAGATAAACTAGTCTGCTGACCTTTAGCAGAAATATGGATGTCTTGTGTGCAAGACTAAACAAGTATTTTTCAGTCTCTCAACAAATGTTCCATATAAGCATAATGTAGCCAATCGCTGAGGTGCCTGTCATCATTTGGAAAAGATATGACTTTTAGATGCCAACTATTAATATAACATATTGTGCTTACCACGAATAAAGTGCAGTGGATAAATGGGACCCTTCGTTTTTGAGCTGATTAGCACGTTGGAATGGTTACTCGTTGCATGGCATGTGTTGTTGCATCAAAATCTGTATGAATTTACGTTTGTGAGGCCTCATTTCAGTCTAAATAACATTACCATTGCCTGTGTTTACGAGTTGTGCATTGAAATGCTTTCATTCTGTTAGAAACTTCCGGCTTCGAGGATAAATAGGATATGTAAAATATTACTCACTAAATCCCTATGCAAAGAATTTTTGAGAATTCTGTGGTGCTTCTTACTTTAGGTAGAAGTTTAATAGAAAATTATGTAAATGCAGAAGTCTGTAGCCCTTCCTCCTTACACCATGCTTGGGTATCACGTGTGTATGTCTTGTCGGTATCTTTTATTTAGTTAAAGCAAGGCAAACCAAGCTAACTGGTTCAGTCGGCGTCTTTAAGGAGAGATTCTATCTGTTGAGTCATCCCTACCTAGTATATACATGCAACGAGCGCCATTTTACTGAAAGGCAGGGATAATCAAATGCACGAGCCTGCATTCACTTGAGTAATTTATCATCACAGCATTTGCATTCCTGCGTCCTGCTTTATCCATTACTATTCCAACTCTCGTCTCTCAACACAGGATTTTCCTTGTACTCTAAAGGCTAAAGATATGCCAGAAGGCAACTGCGTGCCCGAATACGTTTCTGTACCACACTGCACAGCGCGTGACACTAGTTTCTTAAAAACATAAATGTATGAGTCGGAAAGGTACGTCAAGAAGTCTTATCGATTTTTTTTTTTTTTTTTCTTCATATTTGATACACAGAGCGAAAGAAGAAACATTAAGTAATATTTAAACAAAACCCACTAGACTTGCTCAGAAACAGTTACAGCTGCAAACTGTATGTGACAGGGATTTGTGAAAATCTCAGTTCGCAGATGCCTTGGGTGAGTGATAAGTAGTAGCTTGTATGTCATCCTCCAGAGCCCCTCTTGCATCGTACTTGCGCCTCTCCCTCCATTCCGAGGTTAGCCGAAGAGCTTCGGGTGTTTCTGTGGCCCGGATCTTCGGCTCTTGTGTGCTCTTTCGGCTGTCTCCGACAGTCATAGTTTCTCTGGGGGAGCTCACGGGGCTCCCGGTTGTGCACGATCCCAGAGCTGTTTGCTGCTGGTGCCGCGGCGCGGACGGCACTGGAAATAGCAGCCGGGCTGAGGGTGGAGCGCAGCCACCGGGATCCTCGGGAGGAGGCTGTCGGTCTGTGATGCGCACAGGGCAGCCGGGCATGGAGCAGGCTGCACCTGGGAGCTGTGCACAGGATTCCCGAGCCCGGCGCCGCCCGCAACGCCCTCGGAGCTTCGCGTGATTGCTAAAAAATGGCGGATGGAAGCTTCCAAACTTTTTCAAATTCGAGGGCGTGTTCCTGCTGTTCGAAAAAGGGCGTGGCTAAAAAGTGGAAAGAACAGCACGGAACACGCCCCGAATCTGAAAAAGACGGAGCCTATTTGGAGGGACGGCTCTCTCCTCCAATGGCTGGCCTCCATTTAGGAAGCCAGCCAATGGAGGAGAGCCAAAAAGAGAGGCGGGCTAAATAGCCACTCTAAGAAACATTAAATTTCCGGACTTCCGGTTCTGCCTTCGGCAGACCGGATGGTCCCTCGACCTAAAAAGGTACAAACAAATACGCTTCGCGGACAAATGAACACACTTGTTTGCGGTCGGCTGCGCCGGGCGAATGCTAAACAATTGTGGTAGGGAGACAAAAAAAAATATGGTGTCCTTGTGACACCCCCTACAATAAGTTATTTAAGCCTTGTGAGCGCCGCTGTCTAGCGCCCTCCCTCTCGAGCACTTCGCTACACATTAATGAAAACAAAGAGGGACTCCTGCATTGTAACCATGCGCCGGGGTTAAGCACGTGACCCCAAATTATGGCGCGCTTCTGCTGCGCGGAAAGCGTCCTCATAATATAAACAAGAATTACTGCTGTTGGAGAAAGGGGAGACAATTAAAAACAACCTAGGACGCTTGTTGTACAGCTGTTACCGTTGCGGCTCCAAATGACCTCTGAAGACGGTGCTTGCTTGTTTTTTTCGGCCGAGACGTTTCGCTAAGCCGAGCTGACATTTTAGTTATTGCGTTCGATACTCTGTTTCAAGCGGGGAGCAGGCGCTCTCGTTTTTAGAGTTGAAAAAATAAAAACAAATAGCAGCCTGAGACCCAGCCCATTACTACCGATAGAAAAAAAGCCCAGTTTTGCACGGACGGAGAATACATGCGACATTGTCCTACAATATCGAGTAAAGCATAGAAGACACAAAACAATAAATACTGTAATCTGCTCCGTCAGAGTATCTATATGCTCGTGGCATCCTGGTGCACGTTTGCTTTCTCTTACTTGTGGTGTGTTTGTAATACCAAATACTCAGCGGCCGGGCTGAGGGTGGAGCGCAGCCATCGGGATCCTCGGGAGGAGGCTGTCGGTCTGTGATGCGCACAGGGCAGCCGGGCATGGAGCAGGCTGCACCTGGGAGCTGTGCACAGGATTCCCGAGCCCGGCACCGCCCGCAACGCCCTCGGAGCTACGCGTGATTGCTAAAAAATGGCGGATGGAAGCTTCTAAACTTTTTCGGATTCGAGGGCGTGTTCCTGATGTTCGAAGAAGGGCGTGGCTAAAAAGTGGAAAGAACAGCACGGAACACGCCCCCGAATCTGAAAAAGACGGAGCCTATTTGGAGGGACGGCTCTCTCCTCCAATGGCTGGCCTCCGTTTAGGAAGCCAGCCAATGGAGGAGAGCCAAAAAGAGAGGCGGGCTAAATAGCCACTCTAAGAAACATTAAATCTCCGGTCTTCCGGTTCTGCCCTCGGCAGACCGGATGGTCCCTCGACCTAAAAAACAAGCAAAGAGCCCTCATAAAACTGACAATATCTCATGAATTTGTTTCCTCCGGTCCACCCCTGAGGAAACTGCCAAAGTCCCATCGCCGCCGCACAGGTTCCTGAATTTGTCCGCACACTCCCTTAGCTCTATTCTTTGCCTTTAGTCCACCAGAACCCGCCGGCTTCTGGTGATGTATGAACCTTCCCTTTGCAGGTCGCTCTCCGTTCCGCAGGGAAACAGAATGATGCTTTATATCTAGTACAAGCAATTATTTCTTAAGGCCTGAATTAGATCTCAGTGGATGAGTTGCTCGATCCCAACGGTGACGGATATCCCCTCCGCCGAAATATAAATTACATAGGTTTTAATGGGATTTATATTTCAGCAGACCAGATATCTGCTACCGTTGTGACGGATTAACCCGTCTGCCGAGATCTTAATCCAGCCCTAAATCCTTGCAGCTGCTTTTTCTGATCACTGGGAATCGATATTTTACAACCCTTCAATTTCAGGTCGCAGGCTTTCCAGGGTGTAGGGATCCCCAGGTTCTCCACCAGTGTCCCTGCCTCCTGGACTCTCCCTTGAAGCATATGTGCAGGTCGGAATGTTGAGAAAAAACAAGTAATATGCTGTCCCTAATCGTTAAAAGGCTGAGTCAGTTGAAGGGATCTAAAAGTGCTTGCCAAGGAGTGAATTAAAGGGAGGAAATCAATTTTATTGGAATTGAGGGCCCTCACACACCCAGATGGGTGTTATGCTTCATCATCGGGCGGCTCCTCGTCGGGTCGGCGCTGCAATACCCGACGGGCTCCCGATGCGGAGCACTTTGGCAGATATCTTTTTTCCAATAGCCGTTTGTTGCCGAGAGGGTGAGGGGCCTTGTAAGTGAAGATGTCAAAAGATGTGTTAAGTGAGTGAATTTAAAACAGAGTTGGGAGTACCTGCAAAAACAATTTTAATAAGTGGGTGTCCTACCCTGAGTAAAAAACAAAACAAAAGGCACAAAGCTGAGATTTATGTCTCAGTTGGGGTGCTCTTTCATGTGGAAGGTCACCCACTTATGAGCATTGTTTTTGCAGGTTCTCCCCAACCCACGATTTAAATTCACTCACTTAACACATCTTGTGACCCGACGAGGAGCAACACGATGATGAAGCATGACACCCATCTGGATGTGTGAGGGCCCTCCATTCCAATAAAATGGATTCCCGCCCTTTAAATCACTCATAGTCAAGCACTTCAACTGACTCAGCCTTTTAACGATTAGGAACAGCATATTACTTGTTTTTTCTCATGATTCTGGGCACATATGCTGGACTTTGCCAAAATCCCTTTGTCCCTCTTTTTGTATATCCGGTCGGAATGTACCCTTTGGACTTCCAAGAAAGGAGGAGAATCCGCCTCCTGGGACACAGGTCGGGATCCACTGCTGTAGGTCATTCAGTAATTCAGTATTGGAAGGAGAGACTTCTCTTGTGTTAAGTGGCCGTTCAGGCGTCCACCCCTCAGGGTCTCTGGAGACCTGGGTCGAGGGTGGCCACCTAGAAAGAAAGAACTTTGCGTCCGAAAATAATCTTTTCACCCAATAATGCAGGTGTGATCAGTGCCCAGCGGGTGAACAGGTGTGGGGGGGAGCTTTAGTGATACATTTACTTGTAGGGAGCTGCGAAGGCTGCAGATCGAAAGGGGGCCCAAATGTAGATTAAAAACATGCATTAAAAATGCAATAGGTCTCGCCTTTCATTAAGTTAAAGCCATTTGCATGGCTAATGGTATTGTATGGCAAAGCAAAAGGTTTTAACTTAATGAAAGGCGAGACCTATTGCATTTTCAATGCTTGTTTGAGATGCTGCAATAAGGGCAAAGTCTAGAGTTTGTTTGTAATCCCGTTCGGCGGGACCTGACCAGCACCTGAAGTTTCGGAACGTCCGTTCCTTGTTATGGTGGCAAAAGTGAAGGAGGCATAGGTGTCCTGGCAATTTTTGTTTTACCTCTAAGCTCACTTTCATGGGTCCAGGTGGGTCCCCCTCTGGACCCATCTTCTAACCAGAGAACTGACTTAGCACAGACTTCAATGGGATCACCAGCCCGGAAAACACTTCTCACCTGCCCAAAAGCATGTTTGCATTGCCATGAATGTTACAAGACCACATATCCCTCCAGAGCCATTTACACTCACTCCCCTGGGAGATTCAAAAGGCTGAGAGGCACGTCCTCCTATTGTTCCTATACACAGCCTCGTGATTGGTTTTCTCCCCGATTGGCCATGCTGCGGAATACTACACATCTGACGCCATTGCGCCTCCCTCCCAACAGTGTTACGTAACACCACGCCGCACTCACTTCATGCATCAGGCCTCCCTCGCGCATAAGAGAGGGAACAAAAGGCTTTTCTATCCAGATGTACAAATGACTTCTTACCGGATTCTGCACTTTAGAAACACACAAAGGGATTCATCTAAAAATCTGCTTGCGCTGATATCTTGACATTCTATGACCGATTTGCGTTTTCTTTTAAAAAAGCAACAGTGCACCAAATACAACTACTTTAAAAAATAAAATCGCTGAAATGAGTGCTTTTCAAATGACCAATGAAAATGAAAATAATGTATAAAGCGCGATCATACGCTAGACATCTTGGCGCTGGAAACGGATGTGTGCATTACTCGATTTCTGCACTAATCATGCATTGCGCTGCCTGGGGCGCGGGAAGCTGACTAAACAAACAAGCACATTGTTTAGAAGATGAAGACTCACCAGCTATGCATTAAATATGGATCCTTTAGAGTAAGGTGTCAGGGAGAGTCATCATGAACAGCTCAGAGAGCTTGATGCGATTGGTCATCAAACAGAAGGTGCAGAGGTGACATGACCGCTTCATATACACAGAGAGAAGTTCATACCAAGACTGAAATTACTTTCAGGTCACCAATAGTATAAAATGAACTTCCTTTTCCACTGTCTCCCTGGAAGGTAGCCCCCATTGAACGTGTGCTGTGCATTAACCAACAATGTACTCGTGCAGGTCGTTCTTTAGTAAGGTTACTTTGAGAACCGTGAGATGGGCGGCGTCCAGTGATTGGAGGTCATCCATCGTGGATTCCTCACTTGTTGTTGCGCATGAGCACTTCTGGGCTTCGAAAAGGCATAATAAGCACCAGAGTCAGGGCTTTAAGTGGGCCGGGTCTCACCTGGTCTGAGAACCGGCAGTTTTTAGGTCTCGCCTGACCCAGCGCATGCGCAGGTCTGGCGAGACTTTTTGAGAGGGCTCCAAAAAGTGCTACTAGGCCAGCCTAGAGCTACAGTGCATGTGCGTGGGCGCCGCACTTGACGGCAATTACTTTCACTTTCACGGCCCCTTTGATGTTTGATCGCGATCACTTTCGCGGCCTCACGGCTGCTTGGCATAGCCAATAGGTCTCGCTTTTGGGACCTTATAAGTATTTAGTTATGCAACTGTTGCATGGCTAAACACTTATAAGGTCCCAAAGGCGAGACCTATTGGCTATGCCAATGCTTGTTTAAAGGGGGCCTTGAAACAGGTCTCTGTCGGGCTCTGTTTTGTGCCCTGGGACAGTCGGTCCCTTTTTCTCCGACTGCAGTGACAGCAGGCAGATGATGTGCGCGTGCTCACACTGCTCACTTCTCACTAGTGGATAAGTTACAACATGACGTCATGCCAAGGGAGCGTTGTAGGGGAAGGGAAATCCCTTAAAGAGAGTCACTCTCTCTCTCTCTGGATTTCCCTTCTCTTTTTGAAACTCAGGAGCAGCAACATTGCCGTGTTGTCACCAGGGCTTTAAGTGGAAGCTTTTTCAATATTATATGCAAGCCATAGTTGCTGCTTATTTATCTTATGCAACTAAAAACCATTGACCAAGCCAATAGTCCCGATTTGTTGCAGGTATGATGTTACTTGTATCATATATCAAGATGCAATGACAAACAGCAAAATACAAGTCGGGCGGTACACTATACTAAGCACAGATTTTTAGTTTACATGTTTTAAGCCCCGCCCTTACATTAGTCACTCCCCTTTAAGAGACCCTCCATTTTTTTCATCCCACTTAAAGCCCTGGTTAGAATACAGTATGATCTCTTTGTTGTATGCCCCCCAACCCCAAATTCTCTTTGTGTTACCAATTACTATTTTTTCAGCCAGGATCTTAAGGGGTCGGATGGGGGGGTTGTTTGGGGGAGGGTATTAACACCTTATTGCCCTCTGATTAGCTCACAACACTAACCACCATCCCCTTTTGCTGCTGTGCTGAATAGAGTCCTGCTTGAGGGGTGAAAAGTGCAGCATTTCCTGCATATAGGTAACGTAGTAAATTTCCCCAACTAGATTAGATATTCGTATATTAGCCTCTAACCCGAACGGTGTTTAACATTTTACAGCAAAGCTCCGGCCTCACTCCACGCACAGCTATGGACACCAGCCCATGAGGGCTGTGGGAGCGCGCCCAACCACGTGCTTGCTCCCAGCTCTGTAGATGATCTCGGCCTGTCTCACCAGACGTGAAGGGCGCGCACATGGGCAGTGTAGAGTACGGCGATGCAATATCTGCACCAGCCCTTCCGAGATTCCAGCTTCAGGCCTTCTACCAAGGAAAGTGCCGCACCGATGCAGCGTAAACAGAGAGCGTATGTTTCAAGCTCTGCCCAGCCCCCCATAGTTCCCAGCTCCAGGCCGGTCGGGCGCGATGCACGGACAGCGGCTGTTAACAGAGAGTAGCACCTCTAGTCTCGGGAGACGGCTATGGGAAGCGCACAGCCACTTGCTTGCTCCCAGCTCAGTAGATGGACCCGGCCTGTCTGACCGGACGTGAAGGGTGCGACGCACGAGCAGTGTAAACAGAGCAGCACCTCCAGTGTCGGGCCTGGCCCTGCATCGTTCCCTCACCTTAATATCACCTCAAAAAGTAGGAATCAAATGCTAGCGAGGGGATGGTGAAATAAATTGCAAATAAACAACTCTTCTACGCCAACATAGCGGTGCTGAAATCAAAGGGAACGCAGAACCAGTCTGTAAGCGCTCGTCAGGCAGCCGCGGTTGTGACGGGGACTTTTCTCTTTTTCTGCCGTCCCATTTGGACGGCCTCGCCTGCTTTCCTTCTTTACTAAAAGGTTTCTTATCTTTATGGGGCCATGTGTTTGGCCCCATAAAGATAAGAAACCTTTTACGACGCAAGGAAGGCAGACGAGCCCATCCAAATGGGACGGCTCAAAAAGCCGAACGAAAACGTCACTACCAACTCTTTTCCAAAGGCTGGCTACCGTTTAGCATAAACGGTGACGCCAGCCAATGGAAAAGAGGGGTGGGGCTTGAAGCCCTTTACAGAAAATACCTACAAACGTTAAATCTCGCCAGCGAGACTGCGCATGTGCGCAGCCCACGCTAGCCGAGACCTAACAATGTGTGTGTGCGCTCACTCGCTCATTGGTTCTGGGAAGGGGGGGTGATATGCCATACACACCCCATTTAGGCTATGAGTTACGCCAGGTACACCCCAAGACGATCAAGGAGAGTCAACCCCCTCTGGCCCCTCCATCCATACCACACGACCCTCCATCAGGCAGGCCACAGATGGCATCATACACCCTCTCTGACAGGCAGCCCACAGCGGCACGCTGCAGCCACCTGGGGGGGGGGCCCTCAGGGGCCACCAGGCAAGTCAGCTACAAATGAGAATCGTTTGCACACAGGCACCTGGGAGCAAAGGCCGGCTAAACAAGCACCACTGCCACCCCTGAGGGCAAGTAGAGCGGGCCGGGGTAGGCACCCTTGTGCTGGACGCCAAAGATGCAGGTTGGGGGTGAATATTGGGTTCAGCAGTAGGGGGTTGTACCCAAAGTGTACACGACTGCCGCTCACAGCAGGCTGTGTGACAACTGAAAAATGGTGGCTTGTGATTGGTCCTACAGCGCTACAAGCTGTTTCACCCACAGCCTGTGTGGCAAAGCGGCCACCTGGCCCCCCGAAGTGACACATGCATAGTGCGTGTAGTGCAGTGTGCAGAGATACACGTCAATACCTGGAGGAGAGTGAGGGACAGACACATGCGATTAGATATTTCATTTATATAGCTCAGAAGAGCCCCATGGGCATTAGGGCACTCTACAAAGGAACACAGGTAAGTGACACACAATAATAAACAGGATCTTTTCATTCACATGACACATGGGCAGCAGCAGTTCTTTGCAGGCTTCCATTGCAATCGACGACGCGACCCGACACCAAAAGACACCTATGCACCCAGCTTCCCTGGGTGAGGTAACTCGAGTACTCCAGTGATCCAGTGGGTGCTAGCCCTAGAACTTCTTAAGTCCAAAAGGGTTTGGCCCTGACTCGATTCTAAGTGTCCCTAATCTTAAAATTTCCAACCGCGACATTGCCCATAGAAGCTAACGGGAACCCGCGGTTGTGTTTACACACTGCACACAGTCCCCGTAGGTACCCTGTGTCACTACCTTGGGTGGTTCCTTGGGGTCCCAGTGATTCTACAGGCTCTAGGCCTTGTGTTAAGTTCAGTCGTGGTTCTTATACCCCTTTTTTGGTATATGGTTTGGTACGCCCCTAGAGCCCAAACGTGTATTTGTGCTATTACTGTTGATTGCTAACTTGTAAATTAAGTACTTCGAACTCCAGCCTCATTTAGGTGCACATGCATCAACATCAAGAAAAGCGATTCCTTATTAGCGATAAATAAGGAATCGTTATTAAGGAATCGCATATCGGAATGCATCAACAGATTCGGTAAATATGAGTGATTCCTTAACCCCTTCAGTGCCATGCCCTTTCCCCCTCCTGTGCCGGGCGTTGCACTAGTGGGTGGGGTTCATGACGAGATAGTCTCGTCATGGGCACAGCGCAACCGTGCTCCATGAAGAGGTTAAAAATCGCTAATATTTACCGAATCCACATTAGCGAGTAGAGCAAACACCGATTAGCAATTACCGATTTCGGTAGTATCGAAATCGGTAACAGCTACTTCGCAAATACCGAAATCGGTAATAGCGAAATCGGTAATTGCGATTTCGCAAAAAACGGGTCGCACGGGGAACGGTCTTATGACATCACTACCAGGAAGTACAGCAGCCCCACCCTCATTCACTCGCCAGAGGAGCTCACAGGAGGAGGAACAGGAGACAGCCTGAGCCCACTGATTAACCACTGACAGGACTACCACCCTACCCTCACCAGGATGGACAAAGATGCACCAGCCAGTGCAGAATCTGCTAGGAAGCGAAAGCGCAAGTTCTCCGACCGGGAACTGGAGCACCTGATCGAGGGGGTGAGCAGCAAACATGATCGGCTGTTCGGGAAGCTGTCCCTCAAGGTGCCAGAGAATGAAAAGCGACGCATATGGCTGCGCATCAGAGAGAGGGTCAATGCGGTGGGAGTGACGCCCCGCAGCATAAACGATTTAAAAAAGAGGTGGTACGACCTCAGGAAGCGGACCAAGGAGAGGATCGCTGAAAGGGTCCGGGAGGCAGCTGGCACAGGAGGGGGACCATCAACAGTGCCTGCAAACACTGCCCTGGAGGAGCTAGTAGAAGGGACCATCGAGCCAGAGGCGGTCGTGAGAGCCACACAGATGGACACCTCAGGCGCAGCCACAACTGCCCAAGGTAAGATGCATGGCTGTGCCCATACTCTGCATTGCGTAAAGCCATTCCCATCCCCCCAGCTCGATCACAGTGTGCAGGCAGAAGTGCACCACACATCTTCACTCAGAACAGTAGTGCATCATGGGAGTTGTAGTCATGTCAGACCGGTGTGCATGTACAGTAAGAAAAGCACAAATTTTTCCCAACAGCAGTAGAAGCGGGACATAGACTCAAATACAGTGATTTATAGAAGGACATGTATGAAATATTACAAACTGTAGTAGCAACAATCCCACTA
Source organism: Triturus cristatus (assembly GCF_964204655.1). NCBI lineage: Eukaryota > Metazoa > Chordata > Amphibia > Caudata > Salamandridae > Triturus > Triturus cristatus. The sequence goes on along the minus strand of NC_140579.1, from coordinate 140,024,427 downwards.
ACCATGCACTGTTTCACACACAGATGCATCTCCTGATGACAGCGGTCGGCTAATCATCTCAAAGACACCAGCAGATTCTGAGGGCGACACTCCGGCGGAGGGTCAATCACCACATCCACCAGCAACCATACCACCACCACCACCACCACCACCACCACCACCACCACCAACACCTGGTGCTGCGCCTACTGCAACAAAACAGCGGAGACGCAGGGCACAAGTCCCCCCCATGCAGGTGATGGATGCCTGTCCGAGTCCTGCAACACCATCGCCCCGAAGTGCAACACTCGTCCCACCGCCTGCAGCACCACCAGCACGTGTCCGAGTCCCACAGCAGCGCAGGTCCTTGCGCTGTACATCAGTTGTAGGCGACCATGCAAGCTCCCCATATGGTGGCATCGAGGCACAGATGCTGCGTGTCCAGCACCTGCAGGGGAGACACATGGGTACCATCAGCGTTCACATGGCGCGCCTAGCAAAGGAAATGTGTACCCTGACTGCGGCAGTGCGGGACATGACCACTGTGGTGGCAGAGGGTAACGGGAAACTGAGCGAGGACATCCAGGAACTCACCCGTGCCATGAGAGCAGGGCATCACAGCGAGAGACGGAGGCACAGGCAGAACTTGCTCCGTTCCGCTGCTTCAACCAAGGCCATCACTAAGCTGTGCACCAGCACTGCTGTTTTGTCACGCCGCTCGGTGTCACTGCAGGTGGACCTGGGCAATTATTGTGGTGACATTGCCAAGGCCCTAGGCCAGGTGACCACTGCAGTGGAACACTTGCAGAGCGGAACTTTCAGTGGCAGCGCCTTGGGAGGGGAGGACGGCAGTGAGGCTGCCTCAAGTGTCAGCAGTGCATCCGTGGCGGAGGCCAACACCAGGAGGCGCAGTTCGCGCTGCTCCACAGCCACAGGGGCAGGCCGTGGTGAGGTGTAGGAGACAAGTGAAAGGAGGCTGGGTATTCGTGGCAAGCGCCACGAGACATACTGTAAGCCATCCATGACCATGGTGGGGTAACCAGGGTCCTCTCCTATTTGACACTTGCACACCCGTGACTACAAAGGGCATGTTTAGTTACTCTTGTTTTGGGGAGCTCTTATTTTCGTTCATGAGTGCCCGCACATACATCAGTGCTCCTGTGCATTAAACAGTAGCACCACAACTGAAATCGTAATGGTTCATTCTTACCTGGATCAGAAATGATGCTGCATGATGTATGTCCGCCTCCTATGGCCCTCAGCTGTGTTAGGGACGTGTGCCTGTCGGTGTTGTGCAGGTGGTTGGTCATCCCGGTAGTCGTCATTCCTGTCCACCTCTATGGGTATCCCCCTTCTGGTTGCGATGTTGTGCAGCATGGCACATACAGCTACAATCCTGCAGCAGGTATCTGGTTTGTATTGCAAGGCACCACCAGTCTTATGTAAGATTCTAAAGCGACTCTTCAGAATCCCAAAGGTCCTCTCAATTAAATTTCTGGTGCTTATGTGCCCCGCGTTGTATCGTTGCTCCTGTGGTGTTGCTGGATTGATGTAGGGGGTGAGTATATATTCCCTCAGGGCGTATGCACTGTCACCTACAAGATGGAAGCAAAGGCTTAGCAACGGTGATGAATATACATGTGTGGTGCTCATGTTTGGAAGAGGAATGTGTACGTACCAAGCAGGAGTCCCTCTCCAAATTCGCCATTGAGTAGCCGCCTGTGGATGCCACTGTGTCTGAATATGTAGGAGTCGTGTGTGCTCCCCGGAAATTGTGCCACTAGGTCCGTGATGATGTGCTTGGCATCGCACACGACCTGCACGTTGATAGAGTGGTAGGACTTCCGGTTACGGAAAATGTACTCATTGGCTGAGGGTGGACAGATGGGGACATGCGTGCAGTCGATGCATCCTATGACATGGGGGAATTGGGCCACCTGGTAGAATGCCTGTTTGGTGCGGTCCAACTGCAGTGGGGTTGTGGGGAAGCTGATGTGGGTGTGTATCATTGTCAGCATGGCATCAATGAATTTGTGGAAGAAGCGTGAGAGTGCGCTTTGCGATACGCCTCCCGCTACGGCGATGACCCCCTGGAAACTTCCAGAGGCCAGTAGGTGCAGGCTGCATAGGACCTGGACGTGTGCAGGGATTGCATTGGTCCGATGTGTCTGGTGCTGCAGTAGTGGTTCGAGGTCTGCAATTAGGCGCATGATCATGGCACGATTCAGACGATACTTGTCGTACACCTCATCCTCATTCTGTCCTAGCAATGTGATGCGCACTCTGAAGACTCTCTCCTGGACCCTTCTCCTGCGCTGTCCTGCTGCATTGATTTGCATCCTCCTTGCAAGCACGTAGAGGGCTGCCATTTTGTGCAAGCCAACAGGGTCTCCTGGGCCAATTTGAATGGCTTACTGATTGGTACCATCTGTGGCACATGTCTCTTTTTTTTGGTGACTTTTTTTTGGAAATGTAACTTTATCTCCAGGTTCTGATTCCCCTTAATCTGCTCATGCAAGATAGCGATTTTTGGGATTTTCGGTATTTGCGATTTTTGATGCATTGAGTAGCGATTCGTAATTAGCGATTGGCACTTGCCGGGAGCTATTAGTGATTTCGGTGATTGCGATTTCGGTTTTAGCGATTCTTTATCTTTCCGGGTTGGTTTTTAGCGATTCTTTATTTTTGCGGTTAATTATTTAGCGATTCTTTATTTTATCCCGATTTGTGTTGATGCATTGGGATTCGGTTTTTGCCACTCACAAACGGCTGATTTTAGCGATTCGGTATTTTACCGACTGGATTTTTGCTTGATGCATGTGCCAGAAAAAGACTAGAGGGGTGTGTTTTATCTTAAATACATATATTTTAAATATATACCTGGTGTGGTTTTCCTTTCATTTGGTCATTCAAGAGATTATAGACTGGTAAAACAAGCTGCTTTACATTCCTTCAAGACTTAGCCTGAAGGCTGCTCTCCATAGCTACCACAAGGATAGCTTTCAATAAAGGTTGTCTTTAACCTATTCACCATAAGGGGTTGTTTGCACTGATACAAGGTGCCCACTATAATTAGTGGACAGCATATATCAGGCCAACTTCTCACAGAAATCACAAAGTGTAGCGAAGAACCTAGACCACTCTGCGGGCGGTGACCACGATGGGACAACGAGGAGTGGGGCTGTCCAACAGGGCCCATCCAACTGGGCCCATCAGTGGAAAATTGACCAATAGGGCTTGAACACTGGAAGAGCAGAAACTCTCATAAGTCTCAACCAAACTGTTTTGGAAGAAGAAGATTTTCAGGGAGTGGTACGTAGAGTTGGTCGAAGTGAATTCCAAATTGTCATGGAGCTGCCATAGAAGGATTACTTCATGCATTGCTTTCTTTGAAAGCCCTGGTAGACCACCATTTTCAATTTCCCAGTCTGATCAAGTGGTGTATCGAGTCAGAGAAGACGCGGGGTGTCTTAAATCGCACCGTCGCTCCCAAGGGAAGCCACTGTAGTGCTATATAAACTGGGGTAATGTGGTCAAATATCTTGTATGCAGAATCCAAGCAAGCCTCCGCATGTAGCACACAAAAAAAACACGACAAAAGAGGGGGCCTTTCGGAAGGCCGTGAGAGGCGGATTTCCATGTTCCAGTCTGGTATGACTAAAGGCCTGAACTAAGGACTTTAATTCATGTTCAGGGTGACATACCTTCCTGTTACTCCAAGCAACCCTAGTTGGTAATGTGTGCTCTTGGCCATGGTTAGAACGCGTCTCAGCGATTCGCAACAACCTGCTCACAATCCAGGGGAGAACAGGAAGCAATCCATGATTGACCAAGAAGGATGGAGTTTTTCAGGGAAATCACCAGAAACTGTTTTTAGGAGCTAAGATTTAGGTGGCGATTCGATCGCCATCTTTGGGCATTCTGCAGGGTGCTGGGGAGAAGAGAGATGTCACTTGGTGTCAAAATATTGAAACAGATCTGGGTGTCCTCAGCATGTTGATGATAAAGTATTTGAGAATTCTTAAAGATATTCCAGAGTGGTCCCAAACGAAGGTCAAGATAGCCAATAGAGCGGAGCCTTGAGGGACCCCTTGCTGCAGACGGACATCGTTGAAGAGTTACCCCTTTCAACTGCTCAGGGTCCATTTGATAAATACAAGGTGAACCATTTTAGCTCTGCACCGCTAGTCAATATTCTGGAAAAATACATGCGCATCAGAGACATGATGGGCCATGACAAAGGCACCTCATAGGTCTAGAAGCAGCAGTAGTACGTAAGCTCTTCCAGAGTCCAGAGAGCAGAGTGCGTTTTCGGAAACTTGTGGAAGAGCCTTCTCCAGGCCTGCCTGAACCCAGAAGGAACTTTGTCTGTTATAGTGATGGATGTGAAGAGAAAGTGGACGATTACAAAACATTTGATCACCTTCCACAGGAAAAAGTTGTACACACAATTAATAAATATTAATAATTCCACATTTGTAACACGTGAACTTATCAACCCCAAGGGTATCTGGGCGCTGGATGCCGTTGGGGAGATTAAGTGAGCTATTGCCAGTGGTTACTTTGTAAAATAAAAAGTGCCGGGGCTCTCCTCAGGAGGCAGTGCTAGCAGGAGAAATGTGCTGGGGCAAACTGTCTCCTGACAAGAGGCCTGGCACTGATTTTTCTGGAGAGGACTTGGCCTAATGGCTACACCTGCTGATTATGGAGCTGGGGAACCGGGTTCGAGTCTCTGCGTGGCTCAACATCCTGTGATTCTGTGGAAAATCACCTGCCTTTCTAAAGAGTGTGTCCTTAACTGGTGCTTTAAGCATCGGTGCTGAGGATTAGGTGCTGGTGCTGAGCACTGGAAAGCACCTGCTCAAATTAAGCACTGTCTATTGCCCAGAGTCACATGATGCGTGAGCCCCGCCCTCTGGAGTCACCTGCTCTGGCCGCTTCGCCACACCTCTCCCTCCCACACAATGTCCATGCAGTCACTACAGGAGAAACTTCTTCTTTATCAACCCAACAATGACCCATACGGAGATCCCAGGCCAATCCAGCCATAACCGACTTGCCTGGTGGCCCTTTGACATCATATATCACATTGAGGGGGACTAGGAGCCAGATACAAGTCCAGTACCCGTGCTCCTAACTATGGGTAATACGTATAATTAATGTGGGTACTTGTTCCTAAGTGGAGAAGGTTAAAAAAGGTTAGAAAAAGGTGAAGAAGTAACTGGTTGGAGTCTATGTTTTTAGGGGGGTCTTCCTTATTTGGAAGTGTTGTCCTCACACACACATGTGGGTGTTATGCTTCATCATTGGACCTTTTGCTCCTCGTGGGGCCGGGCCTATAATGCTTCACGGGCCACGCGAGAGGGCTGTTTTTCGGAGATATTTTCTTGTATCAGCTGTGATAATGTATGCGAGTGTGTGGATTATAATATGTAAAGTGGAGAGTGTGATCTTAAATTACCTCAAGGAAAGTAAAGTAAGCTTTAATCAAAGATTCTTCTGTAAGATTATAAACTAAGACTGGGTAGTGTGCGCTGAGTTAGGAAGCACCACTGCTCAGTGAGTGTGATGTAGTGAACTGTCGAGGTTTCACTATTCAGGTCGACATCTTTCACGCTCTGTCGCTCCAGTACTGGATCCTTAGCGTTTCTTCAGGATAAAAAAAAATGTGTTCCCAGACCCAAATTTAGAGTGGGTATCTAGAGTACTATTCTACGCAATCCCTGGTTATGATGCAATATATCGTAAGTATCTATATTATGCTCACCCCAGTAGGAATCCATAAATCAACCCTTACTCATAGGCCATAATGTGCCTTAGGTCCAGGCAGGGGTCCGCAAGATTATTGCAGTTCAGTTCCATGCGCAGTCTGCGGCCCGTAACCTACCCCTCGTCCTGCCTGCCTTTGATATCAACACAGTACCAATTCTCTAACAACCCAAGAATATTCCACCCCTCCCCCGCCACATAGAGAGCACATGTGGCAAAGAGCCCTAGACACCCACATCCTAACAGATGTAGGCATATAACATATCTCATTTCTTTATGTCCCAAAATAAACCTATCATGCTTTAAACCAAGTATACATCGAACAAGATGGAAAACGTCGAACATTTACCTCCAAGCACTGTCCAATAACCTAGCTGGTAGCAGTAGTTCTGTTAGACTTTGCTCTCTGAGTTCCTGCCTCACAACTCTTCCCAGACCACCTTTCACAAGGGCCCTCTCCTCTCTCACTTCCACTCACACTGCTGCTTCCACCACCCATCTCTCCACCCAACATATCCGTGGCATCCATCGACATGTAACTACTACACCCTTCATTGCTTCACCTACTCTCACAACTCCTCCTCCCCTCTGCCTGCGATGAAAGATGCCACTACTTTTGGTCCACTTTTGTCCATTACTCAGCACTTCATGCCACACATAGACCTCTTTCACCACCACATGCTCATAAAACATACTCCTTTCAACCCCTTTCGTACCTACCTTAACCTTTACCGGGCCTCAAAGTACAATCTTCACCTCTGATACATAATGGTTATTTTCTATACACTGATTTACACATGTATAATTCAATGTCTTCGTATTTGTGTGTGATGTAAAGTGCTCCGAAACTCTGCACTGGTATGAGAGGCGCTATAAAACAATAAAATATGTGAGAAATGGACTATCGAGAGATGAGAGGGCCCCAATAAAGATTGCAGTATCCTGGTGAACAGTAAGGTCATCATTTACTATGCTTTAAAAACGAATACAATTAAATATATGATGAAATATGTGTTGTAGAATGCACCATTTTTGCCCAAAATGTCGTGGGGGGGTGCTGAGAACCCCCTACAAACCTTGTAGTGGTCCGGCTCGATCGCTGCGCTCACTATGTACTGTACGGGGGCTTGGCTGAACAAATGTACCAGGGCTGCTTTGGGTTCCCAGTCCGGCCCTGGTTACCTCACCTGCAAAGCTTTAATCTATAACAGACCAACCTCTCTCTCCGATCACCTACATATGTCAGGCAGACATGGAAGGCGCTTCTCCAGGAGACCCCATGACCCAAACCCACCACCAACCATTGTCTGGAGCAGCCATGTCTGTCTGATATGCACGGTCGGTGGACATAGTGCCACACCATCGCTGATTTCCTTCCGAGGACATCTAAACATTCACCTTAGCAGACTCTATCCAAACCAATCGTATTGACTTCCTTCTCTCCCAACCATCTGTTTGCTCACTGAGCCCAACGTTGCTGCAGTTCTTTACTAAAAGCTGTTCTTTGCTAAGTGTTGTTTGTATTTGTTGTTGAAAAGCCAAGCATCCATATACTATTTACATTTTTATACAGCCCGAGAGCTTTATAAAACTGTTAAATAAACGTATTTCTTCTGGTGTAATGCAGGTGCTGTTATAATCTAGATTTCATGATATCTAGATGCAGAGGATCTAGCGCCTTCATGCAGTTCAATCAATGGATTTGTAGAACTCTTCTTGTCACCCGTGAGGACCCCGACAGGGTCCAGTTGATTAGCTGAATAGCCAGGTCTTCAAGGACTTTCGGAATTCTGGGCGAGATGCGAAGGTCCAAGGATGAAAGGGTAGCTTGTTCCATGTCTTCGCTGCTAGGTAGGGGAAGGAGGTATTTTCACATCTGCTACGTTGGATGCAAGGGGTGATGGTTAGTGAAAGGGCTGCAGAGCAGAGGTGTCTGGTGGAAGTTCAGGCGGTGGTTCAACTAGGTAAGTCGCACTTGTGGAGTGCCTTGTATGCGTGGGTCGGGAGCTTGAACTGGCATCTTTTCTGTACAGGAAGTCAGTGGAGTTCCCCGAGGCAGGCGGTGAGGTGAGTTTGTCTAGGGTGATCCAGGATGAATTTGGCTGCTGCAAGGAGGTGAGCTGCGATCCTTGCCTAGCGAGCGTTGAACAGTCCAGTCGGCTGGAGATGAGGGCCCTGGGTGATGGAGCATCTTGAGCTTCTGGGTAGTCATTTGCATATCTAACGAAGCATGCAGAGGAAGAAGCAGCTGGAGGAGGAGATGGAGTGGGTCTGAGTCATCATGGTTAGCTTGTCGTCCAGAATAATGTCTCGGTTCATAGCATGGTCAGTGGGCATACGAGTAGGTCCGGATTCTGAAGGCCATCCGGATGCATCCCATGGGAAGCTTTTGTTTCTGGAAATCAGTACCTCTGCGTTGTCCGTGTTGAGCTTCAGGCAGTTGTCCTTTATGCAGTTGGTGACCTCTGTCATGCAGTTGTTGAAGTTGGTGTTGGCGGTGTCTTGGGAGAGGATGAGTTCTGTGTCGTCGGTGCAGGATAAATGTAAATTGATACTTGTATAGCGCACTACTCACCCGCAAGGGTCTCAAGGCGCTTGTACGAATACCGCTGTGGAACCCATCCTGGCTTTCCCTGTGAGGCGTCCACTCCTGGGCACCCCCAAGGTGGAGGCCAGGCATCCTTAGCGTTGTGGGGGCCGTTGTGGAGATTAAGCAAGCTATTGCCCAGAGTTGCAGAGTGGGACTCCATGATTGGAATGGCACCGAGGCGAGAATGATCAGGTCCGTGGAATTTTGAGCCCAAGGCCTGCCGAGGCGGGGAATTGAACACTGGTCCCGGGCTAGACCTCTGCATCAGGGTCTGCCGCTCGAATCATTGAGCCACACTTCTCCACAGGATAGGAGTCCGTGGGTTTTGACGATGCTGGCCACAGGTGTCATTTAAGTGTTGAGGAGGGTAAGCATGAGCGACGATCCTTGGGGTACTCCACAGATGATTTCCTTTGGTTTGGAGGTGAGGGGAGGAAGTCAGACCTTTTGCGTTCTTCTGGTGAGGAAAGAGATGATCCATCTGAGTGCTGCTCCTTGGATGCCTCTGTTGTGCAGCCGGGTGGTGAGTGTGGGGTCAGAGACCTTATAGAAGGCTGCAGAGAAGTCTGGGAAGGTTCGAGCCACGGTCTCTTCTCTGTCGAGTAGGGCTTGGATAGCTTCAGTAGCCGCGATGAAGGCGGTCTCAGTGCTGTGGTTGCTGTGGAAATTGGGAAGAGTCGTGCAGATGTTAGGATTGTTGTTGGTTGATGGCTTTTTTGCTGGGCCCTGCCGATGGTTTCTTTAGTAGAGTGTGGACTTCTGCATGTTTCCAGTCCTCTGGGATGGAGGCCATGGCAATTGAGGTGTCAAACAAGGTGGCGAGTACGTGGCTGATTCTCGCTTCCCCTAGGTTGAAGATGTGGAGATAAAACCTTTTCTTTATGTAATATAAATCAATTATAACAAATCAATCTTTCGAGCTCATGAGTTGACCGCTCATAGTAATTAAAACCTAACAAGGAATAACGTGCAACAGCCAAAGATATCCAAAATAACTTATTTTATTCAGTCATAATTGGAAAAGCAGTTATAGACTTTACTGCATTCATCTGTTTATAAACAACAACATTTCAGAGTGGTTGTTCCAAGAGATCGTGCAAAGGAGTGAGTGCTCAAGTGTGGTGAATGGGAAGGATCCCAGGTGAAAATAGAAGAAGGATTTAGAAAATGGTTCAACAATTCAATTGATAGAGAAATATAAATCTTGGTGACCTGGCCTAGTAGTATCAATAGTTTACACGGTCTATTTACATATTTTACACAATCCAAGAGTGTATCATTATTTAGCACGACATGGATGGGGGTTGTTAGGTCCAGGTTCAATGGGTATAGGAGTTGACGTTTCGACCCGACTTGGGGCACAGAGGGTACTTGGGGCCTCGGCCTGCGGGTCTTCCTGAGGACTGGGGTGGGCAACCAACTGGGGGATGTGGTGTCCGTGCGTCACATCCGCAATGTTTTGCGGAGGGGACCAATCTAATCCTTAATGGTACCAGTGTAGGAAGCAAGTGTCCTATGCTATGGTGTGTGATTCAGTGTTTGATTTTCAAAATTTGACCCGTGTTGAAGGGTGGTCGTACCGCTAGAAGTCGGTTCTATAGGCAATGAATGCCGAGAACTGAAGCGTCAGTCTCGGCAATCGGAGTTCGAGAACGGAGACTGACGTTTCAGTTCTCACATTGTTGCTTAAAGAAGTAAGTGACCTTGGACTGGATTTTGAGGTTTCTGTTGATTTTGGCGATCTTGTAGTGGAAAAAGTTTGCAAGGTTGTCCCATAATTCCTGTAAGGGAGTAATGTTGTTTGTTGTAGCTGAGGGGTTGGAGGTTGGAGAATTCTTTGACAATGTTGAAGATTTCTTTGCTTAGTGGAGCTTGATTCTATGCGTGAGGCTAAGGCGTTTTCCTTCAATTCTCTCATCTCTGTCATCGAAGTTAAGGGCCCTCTTATAAGCGGTCTTGTTAGTTGTGTCCTTGTTAGTATGCCATCTCCTTTCCAGTTGTTTACAGTGTAGTTAGAGATTCTGGAATCTTCAGTGTACCTGCTAGCTCGCTTGGTGGACCTTCTGTGGGTGTTGTTGCCAATGGGAGCGATGCTGTCAGCGCATTTGGTGATCCAGCTGTTGAAGTGTCTGATGTTCTGGTCTAGGTTAGAGATGGGGTGGGGGGTGTTGATCTATGTGTCCTTAGAGACTTTGCTCCAGCTGCGGTGGGCAGACTGGGGGCAGAGGTCCGTGAGCTGATGATGTTGAAGTGGACGATGGAGTGGTTGGTCCAGGTGAATTCCATGGTGTGGCTGTACTTGATGCAGTCCCTGGAGGTGAAGATTGGTTCTGGCATGTGGCCTGCAGTATGCGTGGACGAGTTTGGTGAATCCGATGTTGTTCATGCTGTCGGAGGTCGGTAGTGTTGATGTCATTGTGATTGTCAAGATGGAAGCGGAGGTTGCAAAGGAAAATGTAGTTGGTGAACTCTATGGCGACGGAGGTGATGAAGTTGCAGAAGGCTGGACGTGCTCCTGATAGTTGTTTTGGTATCTGTTTGGAGTCGGAAGTGGAGGTGTTCCATGGCTGGAGTGATGTTATTTGTGCTGGTGCATTGGATGGATTCCTTGTGTATGATGGCCATTCCTCCGCCAGGCTTTGCGGTGGTTGATCTTGTATCCTTCAGGTATTGCAGTGGTGATGTTAGGCACAGAAGTGGGATTGAGCAACATCTCAGTGAGGGCAAGGACATTGGGTGTGAGGGTGTAGATGAGGTCCCAAATATTGGTGGTGTTTCCATAGTGAGTATGTGTTGAGAAGGGCACATGTGAGTTGGTGTTTTTGTTCAGGTGGGGTTGGTGGTGTGTTCAGCATGGGGATGGTCGGTGGCCTGGTGTGTGCGCTGTGGCAAGTGGCAGTGGGTGCGGGTGAAAGGTCCTACCCTAGAGCGAGGGTCGGCGCAGTGGCAGTGTTTGTTGCAGCATCAGGGGTCGAGAGTGTAGAACTCGACGATAGTGTATCTGCGGGAGTGCCAGAGGACATGACGCTGGGCATGGACAGGTGCAGACTGGCTTACTTGTGGCACGCCTGCAAAACACCCGCTGTGCTCTGCATGATGTAGATCCTAGGTTGGGCGAGGCATAGTTGTCAGGAAGATCGGTGAGCAGGAAACATGGGCAGGGAAACCCAGGCAGCAGTGGTGTCACTGGATCAGGCTGGAACAAGTAGGAACTGGAGGCCACAGGCAAGTGGCAGGCTTGGTGCCCAGGTGCTTATATGACACTGTAGAAGCTTCTGTGAATCTTAGATTCCATGTTGTAGATTACACACACAGACAGCAGCCTGCAGGGCATCTGTTGTCTTGTAAATGGGAGAGGGGCTCTGCTCAGCCTGTGCCAAGAGTATTCAAAGTATGACTTGGCAGGAAAAGAAGGCTTCAGGTCTGTGTGGGCCACAGAGGCCTTCTCTGATGCGCCAAGATCTTTTGCTGCATTTGGTGAAACTGCCTGTTTGCAAGAACTCATGGGTGTCAAAGATAGAGAGGTTATCTCAGGGGCTGAAAGGAGCTCTAGTGTAAACACCCTCTCCACCAGGAGTGGAGGCTTTCTTGGAGTTTTGCACCCATGTTGGAGTAGTTCTTCTGCACTCATCATAAATGCTGAATTATGACCTGCACACCCTGCTGTCTCTGAGCATGCACGTGTGATTGTTTGCTGATGCAGCTCTCTTGCTATCTTTCAGGTTTGATCGGTGTTCTGCTGGCCAACTACTGATGCTGCCCAGAAGAATCGCCCCAGTGACCAGAAGACCTTGATGGATAGAAGTCTTCTGGATCCCTGCCAGGCCAACCACATGGCGCACTTGAACATACAAGGCAGAGGTCCACCAGTGACCACCCAGTGGGACGTTTCTGCGAGTTCCACCTGTGACCAGAGACTTCAATGAGTAGAGACTTTAGTTTGTCACTTGTTCCTGCAGTGATTGACCCAATGAACGTGGCAGTCCGATAGCAAGTGCTGCAGGACAGGGAACCTCCAAACAGTCAACAGCCTCAGAAGGCTGCGGCAATGCAGCACTGGCGATGGATGTGTTGCACAAAATCCCGCTCCTTGCGTTTGCTCAAATTCTTGCTCTTCCTGGGTTCTACCTTCCTGATATTGACCCTGGTTGATGTGGGACTGCTGGAAGAGGCACTTTCTAGGACAGTCTTCCCACTGCTGGTGAAGAGCCGCACTTCTGAGCTGCGAGCTAAGGCTGCAAACTTTAACACCACTTTCCTGCGCCTGAGAACGCCTGCCTACTACCATATCGCTAATGCCAAAGCGTGCCAACCAGACACCCCCTTCATGGTGAGCTTCGTGATTAGTGCACCTTCCAATGTTGTAAACCGACGGGCCATCAGGAAGACCTGGTCGAGAACCCGGGTGGTTGGGGGACATCATATTTTGACTCTCTTTGCCCTGGGAATGTCGACCTCGCAGACAGCTCAGGCAGAAATAGAGGAGGAATCTGCCCAGCACGGCGACATAGTCCAAGGGCTCTTCACTGACACCTACCGCAACCTGACTCGCAAGACTGTGATGATCATGCAGTGGACGGCCACATTCTGCCCCCATGTCCGCTACGTCCTGAAGGTGGACGACGATGTTTATGTGAACTTAGAAGGGCTGGTTGGCTACCTCCAGTCTTTGGGAGAGAAGCCAACAGACCTGTATATCGGCCGCATCCACTGGTTGTCTAATCCTATACGCGACTCCTCTAGCAAATATTACGTGTCGGAAGTCACATACCCAGAAAAATACTTTCCGCCATACTGCAGTGGTGCGGCATACCTGGTCTCTGGGGATGTGGCACTGAAATTCTACGTCGCCTCCTTGGAGATTCCATTCTGCCCGATGGAGGACGTCTATGTTGGGATCTGCACCCAGAAGCTGGGGATTGCACCTAAGCACTTGTCGAAGATCTCAGGGACCCTACACTACATCGAGGATGCTTGCTGCTACCAAATTATCTTCACCTCCCATCATGTTAAGCCCAGCGAGATGGAGAAGGTGTGGCAGCTCATTCAAGATGGCCACAAGTGCTCTTGGATTCAGAAGCACTTAGGACTTCTGCACTGTAAGCTCCTCAATCGATTCACTTCGCTCTGACTGGAGAGCTGGAGAGCTACAGACAAGGTCGTCATTCACAGCGTACCATCAAAACACTCAAGCCCCGGGGGATGGCAAGATGGCGGCCGTTGCTTCGGCTGAGTGAGCTGGGTTAAGCGTTCCCGACTGCTGGCGCTCCCCCTTTTCGAATTCTAAACGTTGAAGACCTATGAAGACCGACATTTCGGGACTTTTCATGTTTATACCTTGAGTCAAACCCGCTAAATCTATACAAAAGATAATGATGTTACTTACAGCTGCCTCTCTCCTGTTATCAACGCGCAGATTGCACTGGAGCTCCGGAGCCGTTGGAGCGTTTCGTTCTTGGGCTTGGCGTTCTTCCTCCTTTCTGCTCTCTGCTGGTGTTACCTTCGCAAGCAGTGGACGAAGAGGTGGTGTACCTTGGAATCAAGATCAGATCCAACTTGGACGATTTGGTTTTTGTCAATTGGAATGACATCTTGGACAAAACCAAATCCTCGTTGGAATCCTGGCAGAGTCTACATCTTACACTTGTCGGTAGATCCAACCTTTTAATGATGGTTGTTCTCCCAAGGTTACTTTATTTTTTCCGTGCCGTCCCTCTTCTGGTTTCCAAGCGTCAGATTCAACAACTGCAATCTCTCTGTGAAAGTTACATCTGGGCTCCAGGGAGAATTCGGAGAGCTTCACGCTGGATGACTTTACCTTTTGATCGCGGTGGATGGAGAATCCCGGATTTTGCCTTATATAACATTTCTTGTTTACTTTTAAAGATGCGCATCCTGCTCATGGGGGAGGAGGTTAGTAATCTGGCAGAAGCACCCTCAATTTTTCAAATGGCAATTGGTAGCTATGCCAAGAACTGTTTGCAAACTGAACTTGATGGCAGCTACTACAAGCGCACCCGCTTTAAGATACTTTCTTCTGCTTTCTCTGTTTGGAAAATTCTTGAAAAGATGTTTCACATTCCTAAATACACTATTTATACTCCTTTATTTGCCCCACATCTCCTACCCTTTATCTTTTATGATTCAGTTATTCGGCAATGGCATTCTAAGGGGATTGTACGGTTAGGGGCTTTTGTTTCTCCAGAGGGATCCTGTCTTTCTTTTGATGAATTTAGAAAGAAATTTGATTTACCTATTAATCAGTTTTTTAAATTTCTTGAGATCCGGGATTTCCTTCACAAACACACATCTTATCTTGTCTCTATCCGTATTATTGAAGCCATAAGCTCTCAGTTACGTATTGGTTCTATTTATCATATATTATTGGATAATAGAGTAGATGACTTGGATAAAATCAATCTGAAGTGGAGAACTCGATTAAACTCTCCTCTTGTCCACGTTGAAGACTCTATTAGCATTGCCCATAAAATTTTGTATTCTGCCTCGTTAAAAGCCCAGCATTTCAAAACTTTGTTTAATTTATACCGCACTCCCGCGGTTATTAGGAAATGGGGTAATGTTGGTCAATTTTCTAATTCAGTAGTTTGTTTTCGCTGCCAATCGGATAACGCTGATATTGTACATGTTTTCTACTCCTGCCCCTCTTTACGATGCTTGTTTAGCCAAATTGAAAGCTTTTTGTCTCCAATTTTAGGCAAACCTGTCTCTGTCTTTTCTAGTTGGATTTTATTAGGGATTGGAGGAGAGTTATCAGAGGGGCAATGTTTATTTAATTTTCGATATTTTTTGTTTATAGTTGCCGCTGTAACCCGACTTACCATTGCAACTGCTTGGTTACAACCTGAGGCTCCGAGCTTCGATTTGTGGCGGGCCAAATTACTCAACTTGTATAATTTAGAAATTAGTATGTATAGACTAAAAAAACCACGCAAGAGGAAACTCGGCATTGCAATCTGGCAACCATTAATTGATTATCTATCTGATTAATCCTTTTCTTATTTTTCTTTTTTTTCCCTTTTATTGTAACCCTTTATTCTGTTACCTGTCTTTGTAAAATGTCAGTCGTATTGTTATCCCCATGTGGTTTTCTGTGGAACATTCAATAAAAAAATTAAAATTAAAAAAAAAAAAAAAAAAAAAAAAAACACTCAAGCCCCGGCTGCAGACAGGGTCGAGCCAGTCTGTCCTGGAGAAGTCTTGAGCCTGGATGAACTCAAAACCTCAGCACGTGAAACTGGAACCTATTCCCACATGGCCCTCCAAGGAGAGCAGATGATGTGGGAAGGCAGTGAAAGTGGGGCAAATGGGAGGACCACCCCAATTAAACCCTTGCTCCAGCAGATGAAAAAGACCTGGCAAGCACCAAGGGTCACACAGGCATCAGGTGTTTTCGGTGGATAAAATCTACCCCATCTTAGATACAGATTCCAACAGCGAGCAGAAGATCACAAAGAGAAATCGACGTCAGCATCTTACCATACCGTTGGTGCCCTCAACCTGTTGAATGTTGACTGCTTCAAGTGTTTTTGCTCTGAAGCCTAGAATTTAATGTGGTCATTTATGGAGCAATATTGTTGAGAAATCCAAGGAAGAGAAGCTGAACTGTGGCTAGTTAGCGGCAGCACAGAACGGCTACTGAGGGAACAGTCAATTAGAACTAGTCAGAGATAGTTGTGGAAATCACTGTGACATGTTACTTGTGGCCAAGTGGGGCTCAGGAAATGCTCTTTGTTGTAAAAAGGCTACTGCACGGGGGACTATGGCCAACCTGTTACACATTTAGCGCCTTTTACTCCTGTAGGACCTCAACAGACCAAATAAAATATATTCTTAAAAGATGTTTCTTCTGTGTCTCTTTGTGCTGCCTGCACCTTCTGCAGTCCTGCAGTGCATCTTCTGGGAATAGATGTTACACAAGTCCTTGGAGTCCTGCTGTCTGCACCTTTTGTGAGTCCCGTTCTGCACTGTCTGGGAATCACTGTTCCACACCTTCTGGAGATCAGCTGTTCAAAGGTGCACTGGTGGCAGGCTGACTGACCTGAACTGCAGGTTAGTCTACATGTTTGCACTTTTGGAAGTTTCCTTCTGCACTTTATGGAAGTTCCATTGTTCTGCACCTTCTTTTAGTCCAGTTACCTGCATCCTCTGTTGGCCCCGTTATCGGCGCCAACTTTTGGCCCCGCCGTGGGCACCCTCTCCTGGCCCCGCCGTCGGCTCTCTCTCCAGGCCCCGCCGTCGGCACCCTTTCCTGGCCCCGCCGTCGGCTCCTTCTCCTGGCCCCGCCGTGGGCACCCTCTCCTGGCCCCACTGTGGGCACCCTCTCCTGGCCCCGCTGTCGGATCTCTCTCCAGGCCCCGCCGTCTGCACCCTCTCCTGGCCCCGCCGTCGGCTCCCTCTCCTGGCCCCGCCGTCGGCACCCTCTCCTGGCCCTGCCGTCAGCTCTCTCTCCTGGCCCTGCCGTCGGCTTCATCTCCTGGCCCCGCCGTCGCCACACTCTCCTGGCCCCGCCGTCAGCACCCTCTCCTGGCCCAGCCGTCGGCACCCTCTCCTGGCCCCGCCGTCGGCACCCTCTCCTGGCCCCGCCGTCGGCACCCTCTCCTGGCCCCGCCGTCGACACCCTCTCCTGGCCCCGCCGTGGGCACCCTCTCCTGGCCCCACCGTCGGCACCCTCTCCTTGCCCCGCTGTTGGCATCCTCTCCTGGCCCCGCCGTTTGCACCATCTGCTATTCTCTTTCCGTTCCTTTTGGGATTCTCTTGCACCTTCAAGATACCCCACTGTCCGGCATCTTTTGGGAATCCTGTTGTTCTCCACCTCCAGGAAACCATGTTTTTGGCTTTCTAGTTGGGCAGCTGCGGGAAATAGAAGAGATTACAGGGACAGAGGCAAAGTACAGGGACAGTAAAGCTACACAATACAGATTACAAATACGGTAATGCACAATCAAACAGCAGACAAAAGTCACGCAGCCAATAAGAATTCAGGGGGAAAAGCGGCAAAATATCGAACTCCGGTGAGAGGCTCAGGACTCAGGCGAACCGGCTGACGAGCGGCGCTGCTGGGGAGAGTGCTACCTTTAACCATGTGAAATGTCTGCACATGACGTAGGCTTCTCATGCCTGCGCATGAGGCACTGCGCATCGCTCATGCCCTGGAATCCTTCTGTAAAGGGGTGTGGCTATGGGTGGTGCAACAGGTGCAGTTGCACCAGTGCCTCCGGAGCCCACTGCACTTCACTTGTTACTAGTTTACTATTCAATCAGCAGACCGAGTTCGCTCTCCTTTCTTGCACCATAGCTAATTGCAATTTTTTTTCCAGTGTATATATATATATATTTTTTTTTTTACGGCCTGTGTTTATCTTCTGTTTCCTGCCGCTGCGGCCCCGCCCCCAGTTCAGCCCCCTCCTGCCTCCCACTCCTCTGCTCCCGCCCCCCTCCCCTACTAAATAGCGACCGGTGCGCTGCCTGTCTACGCCCGTCCGCGACCTGACCAGCGCCAGGAACCAGGGTTCTCCTGGTCCCCACCGCTACGACTGAGCCACTCTCCACACTCTCAACCCCGGAGGCCACGCCGACTGCGCAAGTTCTTCGCCCATCGCAACCCATGGGCAGTTCTTGAGCGGACACTGCAGAAGATCCTTGACCATCAACAAGGCACCAGCAACCGCCGAAGGGCCACCCACGGAGCGACCCACAGAAACCCTGACTTGCATCCTTCTCAATGTACGCTCCCTAAACCGACACACAGTAGAGATCTGGGACCTGATCGACACCCTCTCACCAGACATCGCCTTCATCACGGAAACCTGGACCAATGCCACCTCCGGCCCTGACATCGCCACTGCAATCCCCGAGGGCTACAAGATCCAGAGAAAGGACCGCTTACACCGCCCGGGAGGAGCCCTCGCCATCGCACAGAGGACCCGCCTCCGACTCTCCACATCCAGATCGAACAACCCCCCCACTCCAACATGGAACACCTCCATTTCCAGTTCCAGACCAGCCCCAAGACCATGCTACGCGGCAACCTCATCTACAGACCTCCTGGACCACACGCCCAGCCCGCAACCACCATCGCCGAGCTCGCCGCACCCCACGCCATCACCTCCACGGACTACATTCTGCTCGGGGACCTGAACTTCCACCTCAAGAACAGCCAGGACCCCGACTCCACCACACTCCTCGAACCTAGCCAACCTAGGACTGAAACAGCTTGTCAGCACTCACACCAACAGAACGGGTCACACCCTCGACCCCATCTGCGAGGGAGGATCAAACATCCGCTTCAGGCACACCACCCAGCCCCCCTGGACGGACCATCACTGCATCCATTTCACATTCAACACCACCGCCCCACCCAATACCCGCCCGCAGCGGCAGAACTGGGGTAAGGTCACAGAAGAGCACCTAAACTCCACCCTCCTCCAAGACCCCCAAACGCTACGACCGACACCAACTCCGCAGCCAGGGAATTCCACTGCTGGGTCTCCTGCTGCGCCGACAAGCTGGCACCTCTCCGCCGCACCACCAGACAAAGCCCCCTGAAGGCCGCCTGGTTCATCACCGAACTCCATGAAGCCAGACGCTCCTGCAGACGCTTTGAGAAAACCTGGCAGAACCAGAAGACCACGGAAGCACGGAACAACCACAAGAGCGCCCTGAAGGACTACCGCCAGCGTATAAGGGACACCAAAAGGACTTTCATCAAAGACAAAGTCAAGACCAACGCATCCAACGTTGAGGAACTGTTCAACGTCATTCAGCAGTTCGCAAAACACACCTGCGAAACCACGGACATCACACCCTCCCAGGAACTCTGCAACAAACTCAGCTCCTACTTCCACTTGAAGATCAATGCCCTATACGACAACTTCAGCGAGCCAGCAGAAGACAGCACCACACCTCCCACCACAGCCGAGAAGCCTACCATCACCGCCTGGGCCCCCGCGTTCATCGAGCTCATCAACTCAACCATGAAGGAGAAGCACTCAGGAGCACCAACCGACCCCTGCCCCACCTCACATCTTCCACAGGGCCACCTCTGTCATCCCACCTGAACTAGGACGGACAATCAACTCCTCCCTGAGATCTAGCATCTGACTGGAAACGTGCGGAGGTGAAACCACTCCTCAAGAAACCTACGGCCGACCCAACTGACCTGAAGAACTACCGGCCCATCTCCCTCCTCCCCCATCGCAGTCACCAAAAGACTTGTGAACACCCAGCTGACCACCTTCATCGAAGAGAACTCCATCCTAGAAGCATCCTAGTCTGGCTTCCGCAGCAACCACAGCACCGAGACTGCCCTCCTCGCCGTCACCGACGACCGCTACATGCTGCTAGACCAGGGACACACCGCAGCCCTCATCCTCCTAGACCTCTCCGCAGCTTTCGACACCGTCTCACATCGCCCGCTAGCCACTAGACTCCACATCTCAGGAATACAGGGATCCGCCCTCGACTGGATCCAATCCTTCTCTCCGGCAGAACCCAGAGGATCAGACTACCCCACCCCCCCCTTTCCTCTCCGACCCCACTGACATTATCTGCGGACTACCCCAAGGATCATCACTCAGCCCAATGCTCTTTAACATCTACATGACCCCCATCGCTGCCATCGTCCGACAGCATGGGCTCAGCATCGTATCCTACGCAAACGACACCCAGAAGACACCAGACTCTGCTTCCAGGAAGGAATGAGAAACATAGCAGCCTGGAAGAAGGATAGCTGCCTTAAGATCAACTCTGAGAAGACCGAGGTCCTCATCCTTGGACCCTGCACCTCAGCATGGGACAACACCTGGTGGCCCCCCGCCCTCGGGAGCACACTCACCCCGATAGACCACGCCCGGAACCTCGGCATAATCCTCAACTCCTCCCTCTCCATGAACTGCCAGATCAATGCCGTCACATCCACCAGTTGCAACTGCCTACGCATCCTCCGTAAGACTTTCAAATGGATCCCCCCCGACTGCAGAAAGACCGTCACCCACGCTCTAATAACCAGCAGAATAGACTACGGCAACACCCTCTACGCCGGAATCGACGAAACTCTTCTGTGCAAACTCCAAACCATCCAGAACGCCGCTGCCAGGCTTGTCCTAGCGACTCCGTGCCACGAGCATATGACCCAACACCTACGAAGCCTCCACTGGCTTCCCGTCGAGAAGAGGGTGACCTTCAAACTCCTGGGAAGCGCGCCGATACCGGAGACAGCTGGTGTGGACAGGCCCAGCCTTTAGTAACCAGGCAGGTGAAAGGAAACCCTCGCAGCCAAGGGCATGATTTGCCCAAAATCAAACAGTTTGGCCAAACTGGCCCAGGCCCAGCTCTCCCAGTGCTGCTGCATCACTCTTGCAGTCGTCTTCTCGTTGCTTTCTACATGCTTTTTCAGTGCCTTCTCCTTGCTTTTCCTCGTTTTTAGGTCTCGCTAGCGTAGGCTGCGCACATACACAGTATCGCTGGCGAGATTTTTAGGTCTCGGTAGCGTAGGCTGCGCACATGTGCAGTCTCGCTGGCGAGATTCAACGTTTTGGGGATTTTTCGGTAAAGGGCTTTAAGCCTCACCCCTCTTTCCCATTGGCTGGTGCCACCGTTTATGCTAAACGGCGGCCAGCCATTGGGAAAGAGCTGTTGGTGACGTTTTCGCTCTCCTTTTTCTGCCGTCCCGCTTGGACGGCCTCGCCTGCAAGTAAAAGGTTTCTTATCTTTATGGGGCCAAACACATGGCCCCATAAAGATGCGAAACCTTTTAGCAGGCGAGGTCGTCCAAGTGGGACAGCAGGAAAAGGCAAACGAAGAAAACATCATGGCGAGCGCTTGTTAACGTGGGTATTTGGTCAGCCCTGGGATGCGCGATGGAAATCCCTGGACCCTCACTCAGACAGTTTACTTCTGTTTAGCCTGGACTTCCGGACACCTTTCATCCTTCACTTCGTGCCAGTAGTCAGCAGTCGGGACAGAGAAGTACCGGGCAACAATCATCAGCACATGTCACCAGCGCTCGCCTCCCATGCGTGCGCTCCAAGAAAAGGCTGGCTCAGCACTCATAAGGGCCCGCCTCCGTTCTCGGCACTCATTTCGTATTCAATCTACTTTTTTAGAAAATAGAATGATGCTGATGCAAAGTTTGCACCGTTCCCTCTGAGAGATGCAGGAGAACGGGGGCATCTCAGGAGACAGGCGAATGTGCTGAGAACAGATTCGGTGCATTTCAGCGAGTGTGTATGGGAATCTGACACTGGGGGGTAGTCGAAGGAAGAGAAACGAAGCTAGGCTAAGAAAGAGGCATAAAAAGAGGGACTGTCTTCGAAGGGTGAGAGAGCGGAATGGGTAGGAACGGGATGTAAGAAAGAGGCAGTGGACGAAGGGAGTGACTTTTGAGAAAGAACGGGGTAGGTTAGCAGCTAGGTGATCTCCCAGAGAGTGGTAGGAGAGAGAGCCTGCCCCTAGAGAAACTGGAGGGGGCGGTGTAAGGGCAGTGGCAACGGGGTCAGGGGAGAAAGAAGGGGGTTGTTAAAGAAATAAGAGGGGGTGAACTGAAGAGACCCCTAATGGTGATGGGAGAGCAGGGAAGAAAGGGGTGGGGGTTTGAGTGAGGGAACACAGAGCACCATAAAGTGAATGGTTACATTGTGGGTGAAGAAGCAGATGAGGAAGATGTTAGGGAAGAGAGAGAATGAAGGGAAAAAGGAGCAGCGAATGAGGGTAGTGGGGAGGGTGGGGAATGAGAAGAAGATTTCTGGAAGTGGGTGAGGAGGCGGGGTGGTATCGGAGGGGGAGGCAGAAAGTGAAGGAAGTGAGAACGGGACAGAGAGATGCAAGAGTCAGTCCGCTGTGGGTGTAAAAGTGAAGCTTCTTTATTATGAGAGTAAAAAGTCTTCCGGTGGAGGGCTGGGCACAGGGAAGGAGGAAGTGGGGGCTTCTGGGAGGGGAGAAGGGGGGGGTGTAGGCAGGTGGGACAGTCAGAATGCTGAGAGTGAGTAGAGAACAGTCTCGGAGCTGGACGGCAGCAGAAGGGGAGAGGGCGGCAGAATTAAAGAGCAGGCTGTATTACAGTCAGAAGGGGGGGACTCGGGCTGCAGTCCGGGAGGGGCAGAAGAATCCGCGAGAACACCTGAGGGGGCAGAGTCTGGCTCCTGACGATCCACAGACCTCCCATGTTACTTACACATCCCGTAGAGTCGGGAAAGAGCCCGGGCTCCTCCCCCGCGGGAGCCTCCTCAGCAGCCGGTTCGTGGAGCCCTCGTTCCCTCTGGTTGGTCGTTCTCTGTGCCCGCTCAGAGTCCGGCAGCAGCGGAGAGCCAGTGGTGGGCAAACCAGGGGGGAGTAGCAGCTGTTGTAGTGAAGGCGCTCCTAGACTCTACACCGGGACGCTGGCAGAACGGTTCACGACTTCAGCAAGAGGAGGATCCTGCAAGCACGAGACAACTCCCCTAACGGTGCCAGGGCACGGAGAAGTAGCAAACACCCGACTACGGCACGAGAGGACAGCAGTGTCCGGAGCAGACTGGCAAAAGAAAATACAGAGGGTTTTCAGTGCACGAAATTCAATAGTAACCGTGCCAGAGCCGCAAGGGGAAACTCTAGTGTGCCAGGGCGGAGCGAGCCCACACTGCGTCCTTTGCCAGGGGGGCACAAGAAGACACCATCCTTTGCCAGGACAGAAGGAGACAACACACCGACTTGTGCCAGAACTGGAAGCGACACTGCACCCAGTAGGAGACAGCAAAACGCATTCCATGACAGGGAGAAGCGCCGCACGTACATGTGCTAGGGCAGTAAATGGCAAAATAACTTGTGCAAGGACAGGAAGAGACACCTCTCCTACTTGTTTTTTAAGAGCAGGATGGCACGCGCTTCAGCAATACCGGCCGTTGGAGGTGTGCTGCTGGCTGTGGGCATTTCAAGTTCGCCCTACCAGTTATCTTCAGGGCTTTAAGTTGTGCGGGTCCCAGCACTGGCAGTGATGTGCATGAGCACCAGGTTAGATTCATTTTTTGCATCACAGAATATTGAGCCAAGGTCAGGCTCAAACCTGCTTGCTCAGTTTGAAAGTCAGCAGCTCTAGCCGTAGCCACAACCCCGGCCAAAGGAACTGAAGCATTTTCAGTGTTTTATACAATGCAGTCCCAGTTGTTGTTTATGTATCTTAGGCAACTTACTACCATTGACAAAGCCAATAGTCCTGGCTTGGTTAATTGTATCACCATCATGTTAGGCCTCTGCTATTTCTTAATTTATCATATGCTTTTATTGTATTAATCCTTTGTGAATGCGTAATTTTAATGTACTGTAGCTATTTATTTTCCGGTGTTTGCAGCATTAGTGTGCCGCATGTATATTCACTCAGGTCTTTGTACTGGCTGATGTCCACTGGGAAGAGTCTCTCCTGGATCATGTGGCCTCCCCTTTGTCTTCGCTGTACAATCTGGCTCCCGAGATTTCCCACTATCGATGACATACTGCAGGGACTGTTCAATTTCCATTCAGTTACAGATAATTGCACCTGCAGAAGACGTCTTCAGCACTACGAATTTAGTGCTGGTTCTGCTGTGCTTTCTCAGCCCCTTGAGCACGGTGGTGGCAACTTTCACAGCCTTATTTGGCTCCTGTTTACTCACCACACGGGCCTTGTGCTGTCCCACCCTCCACGTATTAGCACATGTGCAGTCTGCTGCCCCTTCACAGCAGACAAAATCACATGCTCATCTATCTCTGTGCATCAGCAAGGCTTCTGCAAGATGTGGGACATTTTAACATCAGGCAAACATCATTCTATTCATGCCCGCCCTGGGTCCTCTTTCTCCTAATCTCCGTTTAGTGTTCACCTACATCGCCACATAGTTGGTCAGTTGCTTTGGCCTCTCGACGTCCTCCTCTGTTCGATTGCTTCTGCCTGTTGTCGCTCACTCAGGACAAGCTTGTTATTGCATTCCCACATCGTAGTGTCCTTGCACAGGAGTGCATTTTTGTTCATATTTGGTCTGCGTGCAATTCAACCTACACATTTCCATTCCACACCACATAATTTGACAGCAAACCACATAATTCAATTCAACACAATTACACAAGACACCACATATATCCAATCCACACCACAAATGTCCACATCATGCCATAAAATTCAATAGCACACCAACTAAACTCTGCTGCATACCACTTCACAACACAAAATATCATCCCACATAATTACACTCCATAACACACAATCCCACTCCACATAATTCCAGTACACTTAATACCCCATACTATCCACATTATTACACTGCACACCATACCACAGTTTCACTACACAAATCCACGCCACACAACACACAATTACACCACACACATTTACACAACTAGCAATTCCAATCCAAACCACAAAATACCACTCCACACAACATGTATCCACTCCAAAAGACATGGAAAAAAGACATTGTAATTTACAACACCAATGGCTCCAACTTTCACAAATGCAAGATCTATTGCATTGAAAATGCAATAGGTCTCGCCATTCATTAAGTTAAAGCCATTTGCTTTGGTAATGGTATTGTATAGCAAAGCAAATGGCTTTAACATAATGAAAGGCGAGACCTATTGCATTTTTAATGCTTGTTTACTGTTTTCTCCTTGCTTTTTCCTGGTTTTTGAGTGACTGCTCCATGCTCTCCCCTCTTTTTTCACTGCATTCCCTTTGCTTCCCCCCCACACCCCCATTTTTTTGAGGGCCTTTTATTTGCTTTTCATTTGCATTCACTGCGTTTTCCCCTCGTTGTTTTTGGTGCCTTCGCCTTACTTATCCCTCATTTTCCACTGTTTTCTCCTGCCTTTTCCCCAGTTTTTTGTGTCTTCTCCTTGCTTTCCCCTCGTTTTCGCTGCTTTCTCCTTGCTTTTCCCTCATTGCAACTGAATGAACAGATTACTACAAAGTAGTTAGGAACTCCAGCGCCTTGAGACCCTCACTGGTGATTTTCGTCGCTTTATAAATCCCGATTGATAGAAGGAGGAAAACTGCGGTTGCAACACAGGACAGTTTAAATACCCAACACTTTCCCGCTTTACCACATGTCCCATGTGTTAAAGAGCTGAGCAGCCTGATATAGGATAGGGTTATGCGATGAAAACCCAAGTCATTTTTGAGAACTCTCATATAACCATCTTCTTGGTGAATCCAGATGTGTGCCAAGTGTCATCTTCTTGGTGAATCCAGATGTGTGCTAAGTGTCCTGCGAAGTGATAACGGAAAGCTGGCACCATACTGAGGAGAAAGACTCTGGCATTGAGTGGGTTTTAGGACTTAGTGAGTGAGGGACCAAGGATTTATTCTAGCCACTGAGAGCTCTCAGCAAAGGCCAGGCGCAGCGAGGCCCTCCGCCGGGCCTTACAGTGCTGGACCATGTGTGTGAGGTCAGTGGAAAGCAGTGGCGGCCTCTATTTACTGGGGGTAGCGGGTTGAGGAGGAGGGGGAGGTTGTAAATATAAATACATTTTAAAAAACACATTCGGGCCAGCCACCCAACCAGCTGCCGCCCCATGGAAGCAGGAACCAGGAAGCACCCAGGCTCCTGACTCCCCTAGCCAAACACAACGCTGCAGTGCAGGGTTGTGATTGGTCTGAGCACTGTAGTTCGATGCTCAGACGGGGAATGGGGGCCTGAGCATGTGCTCCGTGCAGGCTGTAATGCAGCTTGGGTGCAGAACATGCAAAGTGCGCAGGACTGTTATGGTCGGCCTGAGAGGGCCAGCCAAACTGTTATACACACTTTAGAGTGGAGCAACCACTACTCCTACTGGCCCCTGCTCTGGCACTCCAGCCCACCCGCACCAAAAAAACGTGAACTAAAATGATAATAATGCTGGTTTTTATCATTTTAGTTTTCATTATTTTGACACCGCATATAGCAGTGGGGCAAACCTCCTCCGCCTTAGCGGAGGAGCCACCACTGGTGGGGAGAGTGCCTCCCTGGGGTCTCACAGCGCTGGCTCATGGGTGTGAGGTCCAGCGAAAAGAGTCCCTTCCCGGGGTCTAGCAGTGCTGGACCATGTGTGTGAGACCAGCGCAGAGAGAGTCCCTCCTTGGGGTCTCGCAGTGCTGGGCGACGGGTGAGAGGCCCGATGGTGGGCTGTTGGTCTGAGCCTCACAGACCTGGTCAAGCATTTGCGAACCCAGGGTAGGGGGGTCTTCTAAGGTTGGCTTTGATTACTTCTGAAGTTTAAAGAATCATTTTGTTTCAGCTACTTTCCCGTCTGCAAAATGGTGGTGATGGCCCCAGATCTATAAAGCCCACTCGAAGCTTGTTGCACAGTGACGTTTCAGATTGCGCTCTGCCGCGTCCGTCCGAAAAGGATCTGCGTTTTCTTTTTTGTAAAGGAGTTAGAAATCATTTGTTTTATGCTTAGTTACCCACATATGTGAACGAAAATTGTGCTACGTGTAGCTTATTTAACCAGGCGCGTGACATGGGTTGAGTTGATGGCACACACCGAACAGCAAGATATCCAGTTTTCCACTATCTTGATATACGTAGCCAACATAGGGGTAGATTTTCAAACCTTTTGCACTAGATTAGCGACACAAAAGGGACGCTAACCAGCACAAAATGTTTTTTTACTAATTTACATTCCAGCGAAAACTTGTTTTTCATTGGAAAGTACCCTACACGTAACGCATAGCGGGGCAAAGCACTGCTTTGCGTTCCTTAGCACCAAGGGGCGTTACATGGGTGGTACATGCAATCACCCATGTCTTTTGATGCAAAACCCTATCTTCAAACAATTGTAGAAAGGGTGTAGCAACGAAAGTTAATGCCATCTGAAAGGAGGCGCTAAGAGGAGAAATGTTATCATTTCCCCTTTCTTTTGCTACTTTGTTTGTGCTGCACTGTGCAGCACACATACAAAGTGGGAAAAGTGTTGGAACTTGTCTAGGCATGGTATTTTGTGCAGGAAGGCTGCCCTTCCTGTATAAAACCTATACTAGAGTCACGCACGCACCCTAGCGCTATGACGCCTGAGGCTGGATATGAGACACGTTAAAACGTTTTGCACATGTGGAAATTGACAGGAGAGTTTTTCAGGGCACCTAAATAAATGTACTTAGTTTAATCCAACCTAGATTGAATCAAGCCTTTGACTACTGTTATGTGCCAGTTGCTGTCAATTTAAGGTAAAAGTTTCTTCAACTGCTTGAGTTGTCCAAAGCACCTACTGGACATTATAGTCGCTTGTGGTTCGAGTCATGGATTGATGTCGACATAGATGCCCAGATTGGGTATAGCTTAGCTGGGGGCGGAGGAGGTCGCATGAATTCACACCAGCGACCCGTGAGCCAAGAAGAGGAAGTCTTGGTATTAGCAGCACTATATGTTTGTAGGACTTAACTTCAGGGAGGTGAGAGGGCACCTTGTAACTATTGTATGTTATGTTATGTTATGTTATGATATAAAGTTTGTAGAGCGCATCTGTTACCCGTAGGTGTCCTGGCGCTATGGTAGAAGTCCTCCTTCAGTTGAGTGGGTTATCATAACTGCCTATTAATACGCATATAGCCAGGTTTTTAGTGCCCTCCTGAAGCTGAGGTGATCCAAAATAACTCTAAGGTGTCGTGGTAGCGTGTTCCAGGCCTTAGTAGCTCCGACCAAAAAACTCCGACCACCCCAGTTCGTTTTTTTCGCTAGTGCGATTGTGGACAGTTTGGCCTCAGCGGAGCGTAATGCTCTTCTGGGTATATACCAGCGAATGTGCTTGGTCAGGTATGAGGGCCCCTTGCCCTGAAGTGACCTATGCACTATTGTACCCTGTGGTATTGGTGTTTAATAGGTGTGCAGCTTGCACCTGGGCATCATACAAATTCAGGCTACCCGGGAAGGGTCCAAAGGGTTTATAGGAACAAAATAACCACCTCTTCTTTCTATTCTGCTTGACTATGGGAGTGCGAGTAGCCTGGTCGCCAACCTTGGGGATGGGGTGGGGGGGAACAACCTTCAAGGACATTGATTCCTATATTTCGGGTATTTTGGGCATCCTTATAGGGCTTGGTGGACCAGCAGATAAAGGAGCATCTCAGACCGCTGAGGGAGAAGCGTACTTCAGGTCACGCCTTCCCGGTGAGCGGGCCACCAACATCTGCCTGTGGTTTGAGGGATGAGGAGGCGGCGGGAGAAGATGTTTCTCTTTCACAATGTTCTCCTCTTTGGTTGAAGTGACCCAACTTAGATTCCTCCTCATTGGGACAACCGTAAGAAAGCAAAACCCTGATTAATTCGAACGCTGCCTACCTGCTGGTGAACTTTTCTTTGTGTCTTGGGGCTGGTGTTGTTGGCGCCGCTACCGGGGACCTCCTCGTTGTGTCTCCCCGCCGCCATTGCCATCTCTCGCGGCCGGAGACCGGAGACCGGAGACCACAGCCCCCAGAGTGCCTTGCGCCCGGAGGCGCATAAAAGCGCGACGCTTCTCCCGCATCGCGGGACGCGCGCGGGCGGCGCCGGGCTAAGCCCGGGCAAAGGGCGGGCCCTCTTAGGCCCTCAGAGGCCGAGTGAGGCTGGGCCGGGCCCCTTCTCTTTGGCATGTGATCGCGGGACACCATCTACTATCTGCAAACGGACCGTACACATTAGGTAAAACTGTGACAAATATTCCTGTTGTGATTGAAGTGACGATTCCTGGTGGCTGGCTGCATCTCCCACGGCTTGCATCTGCATTCTATCATAGCGGAGAATGAACTCTAAAATTTGTAAAAGGACTGGGGGCTTGGGAACTCTTGATAGTTACCTAAAACATGCTGAATCTGCTATTGTAAAAGAAATTGCGTTAGTGGAACGTAGACTATCACTTGAACCTCCCAGGTTAGTCGCATCTTGTACCCCTCCTACGACCACTGCAGCTGTTGTACTCCCTGATGATGCCAACCCTAGTATGTCTCAAAATGGGTCTGAAATGGCGGAGACCTCTTTAGTTATACCTGCCTTGTTATCCAATCCTAGTCCTGCCCCCTCTCCGGTAGCTGTTAGAACTAGACAATCAAGAGGCATTTCTAATCAGCTATCTAAGGGGGGTAAAACCATGGCAGGTAAAAGAAAGGCAAATAACTCCCTGGGAGCACGGAAACAGGCAAAAATCCCCAGAAAGAGCAATCCTGATCAGGGGTTGCCACAGGCTAACCTTAGTATTCCTCGTTTAGTTGGTGAGTCAACGTGCGGGGGAGTCAACCACTGTATAACTCAGGGCCCCGACACTGGTAACAAGTGTATAGGGTTAGATATAGGGTCAGATATAGCGACCATCATTGATGCTCGCCTTAAGCTATTAACTGTACCGTTAATGGCTATTTTGAAACGAATAGAGGACCGCATCACCAAAATCGAGTCACACCTCCAAACTAAGGTTTTAAATGCCGATTTAAGACCTGAGGTAGCTGATTCCCTAAATGCGTGTACAACTACAGTTGACAATATGCTGGATTCTATGATCACTACACACCATCAACCTACACTTCCTTGCACAACACCAGCTATAGGCTCTTCTACCATTTCCCAACCTCCCATTGTTGAAGACATATCTCAGGGTAGGGTAACACACAAGCTGAACCTAAGGGGGAGGATTTGTTCCCCGGGTCGGCCCCCAGGGAGGGACTCGACACTACACTTACCTCCTGAGGCCTGCCCCTACTCTATTATTTTAGCCAATGTTCCTAAGCTTGTGGACGGGAACAGTGAACACTGGTCCTCATTAAAAAACAAAGCCCTTCATTATTTGTCAAATAAAACCGTATTGGGGCAACATTTACATAGTAATTTTTTGATGATTAGACGAGTCCCTTGGGTGGGTAAGACTAACAAGTGCTTAGACGGTGACTGTATTGTCATAAGTTTCAGATCTCCCAGGTTGGTTGAGGACATTCTGAGGCAGGCAGGTTCTGCCAGAGTCCATTATGATTATGTTAATGTCTTCCCCTTGGGTTTTTTCTATCCCCCCGCTCCTGACCCAAGGACGACCAATAACTTCCAAAAGAGTTGCACCCCCCTTGACTATGTCGTCCCTATCTCTAATAGATACTCTGCCCTATCCACCCTGGATGACAACGAGTGACTAGGGCAGCAAGAACTAAGTATAGTGTCCGAAACTCAGCCAGCAGTCCCAGACATGGTACCTTTGATAGTTAATAGTGCTTGTAATGGTCCCACGGGCCCTCTAACTAAATTGGTCTCCTGGAACATAGCAGGGCTGAGAAATAAGACAGATGACCCGGCCTGGAGAGATCTTATCTGCTCAGGCGAAGTAATCTGCCTCCAAGAGACTTGGGACACGGACAACACCTTGAGTTTAGATGGTTATAAAAGTTTTTTTGTACCTGCCGTACCGTCTCATATGGGGAGGGCCAAGGGAGGTTTGGTTACCCTGATCTCAGCTAGCATTCCTGGCTCGCTGACTCAATTAGATACAGGCTCATGTAACTGTTTGGCAGTTCAGATCTCCCTCAATGGGGGTAGTAATTTTTTAATTGTTAATTTTTACAACTCTTTTTACAGAGACACCACGGTTGAGCATCTTACCGCATTACATTGTTTTTTGGCTAATTTTAGAGAGAAAACTGAGATAATTTGTCCTATTATTATTATGGGCGACTTTAATATTCACAGATGCCCAGAGAAGTGTTATCTGGGGGATCCCTTAGGCCCAACTGAATCACGGGAGGCCCACTTTGAGCACTCCTCTCAGGGTGCTCTCTTGGAAACAATTCTTGCTGACCATGGCTTGTTACTCCTTGCCATGGTGGATGAGAACATCCCAACATTTAAAGGGAATGGGAAATACTCTGTGATCGACTATATCTTTATCAGTTCAGGATTGAGGAACAGGACTAAGGAATATTCGGCAGTCTGGACACATTTCAGTGACCATAATCCTGTGGTCCTTATCTTGTCTGATCTTTTTTTACAACCTGTTATAGTCGCCGACAGAACGGACAAATCTCATATTCGCCCAACTGATCAGGATCGCAGAATCAGATGGGACAAAGTCATCCCCGATGATTTCTTTGCAAATTTGAAAAAGAAGGTTGGCCCTGAGTTGACCACGTGCCTTGACTTGGAAGCAGGGAACATGGAAGTACTAGGGGCGTATTCCGCAATCTGCTCCCAGATCTCAGCTGATCTTCGGTGTCCAGCGAAAACAATGGACAAGGCAGAGTTAGGTTGGTTTGACAAAAACTGTTCTCTGGCCAACAGAAAATTGAGGGCGGCCTTGAGCAGCAAACCTTTGAATCGGTCTAACATAGCTCAACTCAGGAAAGATTATACTAAAACCTTGGCTACTAGGAAAAAGGAGATCCGGGAGGACGCTTGGGAGGAACTTTCTTCCGTTGACGTCCTTCGCAATAGTGCAAAGTTCTGGTCTGTCGTTAATAAACCTTTCTTTCGCGATTCCTGTAACACTCAATTAGATTGCGGTATTGGGGTTCACCAGTGGCACTCTCACTTCAAGTCAGTCTACGAAGTGGGCATGAATGGTGGATTAAATCCCCCTCTTCCCACTACAAAACAATATACTTTATTCGTAACCAAGGGCGAGGTGGCTGAGGCCATCGGCAAGATGACGAGCAATAAGGCTCCGGGTCCCGATGGCGTCCCCTCGGACCTTTTTAAATCAGACATCGAGACGTGGTCCACAGTTTTAATGAATATTTTTAACAGGGTCTGTGTCGCAGGCATTCCGGACACTTGGTCCGAGTCAGTGATCATACCCATTTTTAAAAAGGGTAACAGAGGGGACCCTAGTTGTTATCGCCCCATCTCACTCATTGATTCCGCAGTTAAAGTCCTGGGGCGAGTAGTTTTAGGTAAATTAACAGATTGGTTGGAGGATACCAACACCCTTTCGTGCCTACAATATGGGTTCCGCAAGGGCCGTGGCACCATAGACCAAAGCTTGAATCTTTACCTTTTAATAGGTAAATATACTATAGCTAAGAAAGGGACGTTACATCTGGCCTTTATGGACTTATCCTCGGCCTTTGACCGAGTGAATCGGTCGAAACTGTGGGAACTCCTCCTCAAGCAGGGAGTAGACGAAAATCTTGTCTATTTTTTAGCAGATCTTCATAGAGATCTCTCTGCCATTGTCAGATACGACCGATTGGGTAACTGCACTGGCAAGATTGGAATCTCCAATGGTGTCAGGCAGGGCTGTATTTTAGCTCCCCTCCTTTTTACACTTTATATTAATGACCTTGCCACTGCCTTAACAGAGTCTTGTAAGGATATCCCTAAGGCTGGGAAGTATCAAATTCCTGCATTATTATATGCAGACGATGCTGCATTGTTAGCACGCACAGCAGTAGGGCTTCAAAGTCTCCTAGATACATTTGCTGACTTCATGAAAAGACTTGATTTAAGCGTGAACTTCTCTAAATCGCACGTCATGACTGTAGGTTGTAAACCCAAGAAAATTAAGACCATGCTATGTGAGGGCCACGTTTTATCTAGAATCACAAGCTTCCCATATTTGGGGGTTATTTTTGATGATAAGTCATCTTGGGCCCCTCAATTAGCTGCAAAACGTAATGCCTTTGCTAGATCCATTATAGGTGTTCTGGACTTCGCCCGCAAACTGGGGGTGAAACCCATGCAAGCCATACTGAACATTTATGCAGCCAAATGTACCTCCATAGCTATGTATGGTGCGGACCTGTGGGGTTTTAAAAATGTGAAGGAACTTCAGGTGGTAGAGGACAAGTTCTTAAAAACCATTCTATCGCTCCCCCAGGCAACCTCTGGTTATATTGTACATCAAGAATGTGGGGTTGGTTACTTAACTGATCGGATAGCTTTAGCCCCCCTATTAAAATGGATATCAATCTGGCTAAATCCGGAACTTGAACTAGGCCGCCCAGACATATTCGATAATCCCAATAATTTATCAAAGGGAGATCGCAAATGGGTAAAAGATATACATAAGCTCAGAACCACTCTAGCCAGAGAAGAAAAGGAGTTAACAAAACCTACAGTAAAGGCCCATCAGCTATTAATAACTACATGCAGCATAGAACCTTACTTGACCATAGTGAATAACATGAATCATCGCTTTTTATTGACAAGGTTTAGACTGAACAAATACCATCTTTTGTTCACTGATTCCGCAGGATGGATGAAGGACAGGGACTTAGAGATCTGTTCATGTGACAGATTCTCTCTTAAGGACACTGTTCACCTTATTTTCTTTTGCAAACATTTGTCCCCTCTCCGCAGAAAATTTATCATCCCTCTTATCAAGAATAAGGGATTCAGACAAGTCAAACCTGCTCTTTTGTATCTCCAGCTGCTAAGCACTACCTGGGAGATTTTTAACATTGCAAATTTTTTGACCATTGCGATGAGATTAAGGAAAAAAATCATGTGGTCTTAGTCTTGTTTAAAATTAACTGTGAATTATGAGCAAACTCGACCTTGTCTTATTTTAATGTAGTGTTTTAAAATCATGTGCACATGCTTATTTTAACTGTAATATATATTGTATTTATTGTGATAACTTGCACTTTTATGGTTCTTGATATGAGCCGAATAAAGTAATTTTGACTGACTGACTGACTGAAAGCAAAATTCCAACTTGTGAGCCGTCTCAAGGTGGGTGACAACAAACGTGCAGGAGACTGAGCTGCTGATGAGTGAGTGACACCAACACACAAGCTCCAGACTCCTGCAAAACACACATGCACACTCACTCACACACCCTCTCTCACACACACTCTCACTCTCTCTCACTCACACACCCTCTCTCACACACTCACTCACTCTCTCTCACACACTGTCTTATTCTCTCTCACATACACTCAGTACACCACTGACGGACAGACAGAGTTGGCTCTATTACTTCAGACGCTCAGACATTTGATTGGGATGGCAGGAGATAAGTTGTAATAAACTAAATTAAAAAAATATATATCTAGTTTATTACCACTTATCTCCTACCAGTCCGTTGTACATATAGAGTGTCCATCGACAATGGTATGTGAATCCATTGGAGCATTGATTTTGAAAAAAGTTACATCGAAGAGAATAAACCTCATTGAATTAATAAATTGAACAAACTTTGATTCTGTGATTAAAAATGATTGAATTTTGATTTCTATCTGGAACCTATCAGTGCACACAGGGCACGCTTCCATGTGCGGATAGCTCGTTTTTTAGTTTTTTTGCTTATTCTCTTCAAACAACTTAATTTATCATCCCGCGAACCCACCTCAGTCCAGATTGGTGGCTTCATTGTCCTGGGGTCAGTTTCTCAAAGTGCATGTCAAAGTGATTAACATGCTGAAGGCTGCTATTGAGATGCGTATATGTCTGTTATCCGCAACCATCTACCACTCTTAAAACACAGAACCATTACTTTTTTAGATTTAAATCTATTTATTGGACACATAGCAGAGTAACACGAACACAATATCAGAAATCTATAACATCTCAACAAAATTACCCAAGCTTGTGATGTCCACAAAACCCGTCTCCCCCCAAATGAAGGCCAAGAATGGGGAAAAAGACAAAAAAACAAGCAAAGAGCCCTCATAAAACTGACAATATATATTTATTAGAAACATAGCAGAGTAAACAACTTAAGGGCATATCATCAAGGACCGGCGATAATTATCGCTAAGCGCACTTATCGCCGGGTAATGTGGAATTTTATCACTGAGATAGCGTGCTGTTAGCAACGCTTATCTCAAAAGCGATAAAATTCCAGGCGCTAACTACCAAATGTGAGATTATCGCTAGAAATCCAGCGATAATCTCACAAAGTTTGGCGATAGCTTGATGATAGGGCAAGGCAAACTTAGCCATGATATCCACCTTACGTAGGATATCATGGCTAAGTCAGTCTTGAAGCAGGCGTAAGGGAAGTAGCGATAACAGAGGTTATCGCTACTTTGCTTGTCGCTCTGCAGGTTAGCGTGCCCATTGATAATTGCAGAAATGTCGCTTAACGACATTTCTCCAGTTATGTCAGGGCAGGAACGTCCACTTTACATCTCATTAGAGATGCAAAGCTGGGCGTTCAGAATACAGGCGCTAATGCAAGGTTTCACGCAATAGCGTGACCTTGCTGATTAGGCGATAAAATTATCGCTGCTTTTCGTCCGAAAACATACACATAAGCGGTGATAATTTTTTATCGCCTCGTTGATGATATACCCCCAAGTCTCAACACAAAGACAATATCCGTCTCCTCCCAAATGAAGGCCAAGAATGGGGAAAAAGAAAAAAAAACAAGCAAAGAGCCCTCATAAAACTGACAATATCTCATGAATTTGTTTCCTCCGGTCCACCCCTGAGGAAACTGCCAAAGTCCCATCGCCGCCACACAGGTTCCTGAATTTGTCCGCACCCTCCCTTAGCTCTATTCTTTGCCTTTAGTCCACCAGAACCCGCCGGCTTCTGGTGATGTATGAACCTTCCCTTTGCAGGTCGCTCTACGTTCCGCAGGGAAACAGAATGATGCTTTATATCTAGTACAAGCAATTATTTCTTAAGGCCTGAATTAGATCTCAGCGGACGAGTTGCTCGATCCCAACGGTGACGGATATCCCCTCCGCCGAAATATAAATTACATAGGTTTTAATGGGATTTATATTTCAGCAGACGTTTTAAATTCACTCACTTAACACATCTTTTGACCCGACGAGGAGCAACACGATGATGAAGCATGACACCCATCTGGATGTGTGAGGGCCCTCAATTCCAATAAAATGGATTCCCGCCCTTTAAATCACTCATAGTCAAGCACTTCAACTGACTCAGCCTTTTAACGATTAGGAACAGCATATTACTTGTTTTTTCTCATGATTCTGGGCGCATATGCTGGACTTTGCCAAAATCCCTTTGTCCCTCTTTTTGATTATCCGGTCGGAATGTACCCTTTGGACTTCCAAGAAAGGAGGAGAATCCGCCTCCTGGGACGCAGGTCGGGATCCACTGCTGCAGGTCATTCAGTATTTCAGTATTGGAAGGAGACACTTCTCTTGGGTTAAGTGGCCGTTCAGGCGTCCACCCCTCAGGGTCTCTGGAGACCTGGGGCGAGGGTGGCCACCTAGAAAGAAAGAACTTTGCGTCCGAAAATAATCTTTTCACCCAATAATGCAGGTGTGGTCAGTGCCCGGCGGGTGAACAGGTGTGGGGGGGAGCTTTAGTGATACATTTACTTGTAGGGCGCTGCGAAGGCTGCAGATCGAAAGGGGGCCCAAATGTAGATTAAAAACAAGCATTAAAAATGCAATAGGTCTCGCCTTTCATTAAGTTAAAGCCATTTGCATGGCTAATGGTATTGTATAGCAAAGCAAAAGGCTTTAACTTAATGAAAGGCGAGACCTATTGCATTTTCAATGCTTGTTTGAGATGCTGCAATAAGGGCAAAGTCTAGAGTTTGTTTGTAATCCCTTTCGGCGGGAACTGACCAGCACCTGAAGTTTCGGAACGTCCGTTCCTTGTTATGGTGGCAAAAGTGAAGGAGGCATAGGTGTCCTGGCAATTTTTGTTTTACCTCTAAGCTCACTTTCATGGGTCCAGGTGGGTCCCCCTCTGGACCCATCTTCTAACCAGAGAACTGACTTAGCACAGACTTCAATGGGATCACCAGCCCGGAAAACACTTCTCACCTGCCCAAAAGCATGTTTGCATTGCCATGAATGTTACAAGACCACATATCCCTCCAGAGCCATTTACACTCACTCCCCTGGGAGATTCAAAAGGCTGAGAGGCACGTCCTCCTATTGTTCCTATACACAGCCTCGTGATTGGTTTTCTCCCCGATTGGCCATGCTGCGGAATACTACACATCTGACGCCATTGCGCCTCCCTCCCAACAGTGTTACGTAACACCACGCCGCACTCACTTCATGCATCAGGCCTCCCTCGCGCAGAAGAGAGGGAACAAAAGGCTTTTCTATCCAGATGTACAAATGACTTCTTCCCGGATTCTGCACTTTAGAAACACACAAAGGGATTCATCTAAAAATCTGCTTGCGCTGATATCTTGACATTCTATGACCGATTTGCGTTTTCTTTTAAAAAAGCAACAGTGCACCAAATACAACTACTTTAAAAAATAAAATCGCTGAAATGAGTGCTTTTCAAATGACCAATGAAAATGAAAATAATGTATAAAGCGCGATCATACGCTAGACATCTTGGCGCTGGAAACGGAGGTGTGCATTACTCGATTTCTGCACTAATCATGCATTGCGCTGCCTGGGGCGCAGGAAACTGACTAAAGAAACAAGCACATTGTTTAGAAGTTGAAGACTCGCCAGCTATGCATTAAATATGGATTCTTTAGAGTAAGGTGTCAGGGAGAGTCATCATGAACAGCTCAGAGAGCTTGATGCGATTGGTCATCAAACAGAAGGTGCAGAGGTGACATGACCGCTTCATATACACAGAGAGAAGTTCATACCAAGACTGAAATTACTTCCAGGTCACCAGTAGTATAAAATGAACTTCCTTTTCCACTGTCTCCCTGGAAGGTAGCCCACATTGAACGTGTGCTGTGCATTAACCAACAATGTACTCGTGCAGGTCGTTCTTTAGTAAGGTTACTTTCAGAACCGTGAGATGGGCGGCGTCCAGGGATTGGAGGTCATCCATCATGGATTCCTCACTTGTTGTTGCGCATGAGCACTTCTGGGCTTCGAAAAGGCATAATAAGCACCAGAGTCAGGGCTTTAAGTGGGCCGGGTCTCACCTGGTCTGAGAACCGGCAGTTTTTAGGTCTCGCCTGACCCAGCGCATGCGCTGCTCTGGCGAGACTTTTTGAGAGGGCTCCAAAAAGTGCTACTAGGCCAGCCTAGAGCTACAGTGCATGTGCGTGGGCGCCGCACTTGACGGCGATTACTTTCACTTTCACGGCCCCTTTGATGTTTGATCGCGAAATGGACTGACTGTCCCAGGGCACAAAACAGAGCCCGACAGAGACCTGTTTCAAGGCCCCCTTTAAACAAGCATTGGCATAGCCAATAGGTCTCGCTTTTGGGACCTTATAAGTATTTAGTTATGCAACTGTTGCATGGCTAAACACTTATAAGGTCCCAAAGGCGAGACCTATTGGCTATGCCAATGCTTGTTTAAAGGGGGCCTTGAAACAGGTCTCTGTCGGGCTCTGTTTTGTGCCCTGGGACAGTCAGTCCATTTTTCACCGACTGCAGTGACAGCAGGCAGATGATGTGCGCGTGCTCACACTGCTCGCTTCTCACTAGTGGATAAGTTACGACATGACGTCATGCCAAGGGAGCGTTGTAGGGGAAGGGAAATCCTCTCTCTGGATTTCCCTTCTCTTTTTGAAACTCAGGAGCAGCAACATTGCCGTGTTGTCACCAGGGCTTTAAGTGGAAGCTTTTTCAATATTATATGCAAGCCATAGTTGCTGCTTATTTATCTTATGAAACTAAAAACCATTGACCAAGCCAATAGTCCTGATTTGTTGCAGGTATGATGTTACTTGTATCATATATCAAGATGCAATGACAAACAGCAAAATACAAGTCGGGCGGCACACTATACTAAGCACAGATTTTTAGTTTATGTGTTTTAAGCCCCGCCCTTACATTGGTCACTCCCCTTTAAGAGACCCTCCATTTTTTTCATCCCACTTAAAGCCCTGGTTAGAATACAGTATGATCTCTTTGTTGTATGCCGCCCAACCCCAAATTCTCTTTGTGTGACCAATTACTATTTTTTCAGCCAGGTTCTTTAGGGGTCGGATGGGGGGGTTGTTTGGGGGAGGGTATTAACACCTTATTACCCTCTGATTAGCTCACAGCACTAACCACCATCCCCTTTTGCTGCTGTGCTGAATAGAGTCCTGCTTGAGGGGTGAAAAGTGCAGCATTTCCTGCATATAGGTAACGTAGTTAATTGCCCCAACTAGATTAGATATTCGTATATTAGCCTCTAACCCAAACGGTGTTTAAAATTTTACAGCAAAGCTCCGGCCTCACTCCACGCACAGCTATGGACACCAGCCCATGAGGGCTGTGGGAGCGCGCCCAACCATGTGCTTGCTCCTAGCTCTGTAGATGATCTCGGCCTGTCTCACCAGACGTGAAGGGCGCGCACACGGGCAGTGTAGAGTACGGCGATGCAATATCTGCACCAGCCCTTCCGAGATCCCAGCTTCAGGCCTTCTACCATGGAAAGTGCCGCACCCATGCAGCGTAAACAGAGAGCGTATGTTTCAAGCTCAGCCCCCCCATAGTTCCCAGCTCCAGGCCGGTCGGGCGCGACGCACGGACAGCGGCTGTTAACAGAGAGTAGCACCTCTAGTCTCGGGAGACGGCTATGGGAAGCGCACAGCCACTTGCTTGCTCCCAGCTCAGTAGATGGACCCGGCCTGTCTGACCGGACGTGAAGGGTGCGACGCACGAGCAGTGTAAACAGAGCAGCACCTCCAGTGTCGGGCCTGGCCCTGCATCGTTCCCTCACCTTAAAATCACCTCAAAAAGAAGGAATCAAATGCTAGCGAGGGGATGGTGAAATAAATTGCAAATAAACAACTCTTCTACGCCAACATAGCGGTGTCGAAATCAAAGGGAACGCAGAACCAGTCTGTAAGCGCTCGTCAGGCAGCCGCGGTTGTGATGTGGACTTTTCTCTTTTTCTGCCGTCCCACTTGGACGGCCTCGCCTGCTTTCCTTCTTTACTAAAAGGTTTCTTATCTTTATGGGGCCATGTGTTTGGCCCCATAAAGATAAGAAACCTTTTACGACGCAAGGAAGGCAGACGAGCCCATCCAAATGGGACGGCTCAAAAAGCCGAACGAAAACGTCACTACCAACTCTTTTCCAAAGGCTGGCTACCGTTTAGCATAAACGGTGACGCCAGCCAATGGAAAAGAGGGGCGGGGCTTAAAGCCCTTTACAGAAAATACCTACAAACGTTAAATCTCGCCAGCGAGACTGCGCTTGTGCGCAGCCCACGCTAGCCGAGACCTAACAATGTGTGTGTGCGCTCGCTCGCTCATTGGTTCTGGGAAGGGGGGGTGATATGCCATACACACCCCATTTAGGCTATGAGTTACGCCAGGTACACCCCAAGACGATCAAGGAGAGTCAACCCCCTCTGGCCAGGGAGAGTCAGGCACCCCTCCAGCCAGACCACACGACCCTCCATCAGGCAGGACACAGATGGCATCATACACCCTCTCCGACAGGCAGCCCACAGCGGCACGCTGCAGCCACCTGGGGGGGGGGGCCCTCAGGGGCCACCAGGCAAGTCAGCTACAAATGAGAATCGTTTGCACACAGGCACCTGGGAGCAAAGGCCGGCTAAACAAGCACCACTGCCACCCCTGAGGGCAAGTAGAGCGGGCTGGGGTAGGCACCCTTGTGCTGGACGCCAAAGATGCAGGTTGGGGTGAATATTGGGTTCAGCAGTAGGGGGTTGTACCCAAAGTGTACACGACTGCCGCTCACAGCAGGCTGTGTGACAACTGAAAAATGGTGGCTTGTGATTGGTCCTACAGCGCTACAAGCTGTTTCACCCACAGCCTGTGTGGCAAAGCGGCCACCTGGCCCCCCGAAGTGGCACATGCATAGTGCGTGTAGTGCAGTGTGCAGAGATACACGTCAATACCCGGAGGAGAGTGAGGGACAGACACATGCGATTAGATATTTCATTTATATAGCTCAGAAGAGCCCCATGGGCATTAGGGCGCTCTACAAAGGAACACAGGTAAGTGACACACAATAATAAACAGGATCTTTTCATTCACATGACACATGGGCAGCAGCAGTTCTTTGCAGGCTTCCATTGCAATCGTTGACGCGACCCGAAACCAAAAGACACCTATGCACCCGGCTTCCCTGGGTGAGGTAACTCGAGTACTCCAGTGCTCCAGTGGGTGCTAGCCCTAGAACTTCTTAAGTCCAAAAGGGTTTGGCCCTGACTCGATTCTAAGTGTCCCTAGTCTTAAAATTTCCAACCGCGACATTGCCTATAGAAGCTAACGGGAACCCGCAGTTGTGTTTACACACTGCACACAGTCCCCGTAGGTACCCTGTGTCACTACCTTGGGTGGTTCCTTGGGGTCCCAGTGATTCTACAGGCTCTAGGCCTTGTGTTAAGTTCAGTCGTGGTTCTTATACCACTTTTTTGGTATATGGTTTGGTACGCCCCTAGAGCCCAAACGTGTATTTGTGCTATTACTGTTGATTGATAACTTGTAAATTAAGTACTTCGAACTCCAGCCTCATTTAGGTGCACATGCATCAACATCAAGAAAAGCGATTCCTTATTAGCGATAAATAAGGAATCGTTATTTAGGAATCGCATATCAGAATGCATCAACAGATTCGGTAAATAAAGCGATTCCTTAAAAATCGCTAATATTTACTGAATCCACATTAGCGAGTAGAGCAAACACCGATTAGCAATTACTGATTTCGGCCACAACTGCCCAAGGTAAGATGCATGGCTGTGCCCATACTCTGCATTGCGTAAAGCCATTCCCATCCCTCCAGCTCGATCACAGTGTGCAGGCAGAAGTGCACCACACATCTTCACTCAGAACAGTAGTGCATCATGGGAGTTGTAGTCATGTCAGACCGGTGTGCATGTACAGTAAGAAAAGCACACATTTTTCCCATCAGCAGTAGAAGCGAGACATAGACTCAAATACAGTGATTTATAGAAGGACATGTATGAAATATTACAAACTGTAGTAGCAACAATCCCACTAACCATGCACTGTTTCACACACAGATGCTTCTCCTGGCGATTCAGATGACAGCGGCCGGCTAATCATCTCAGAGACACCAGCAGATTCTGAGGGCGACACTCCGGCGGAGGGTCAATCACCACCTCCACCAGCAACCATACCACCACCACCACCACCACCACCAACACCTGCTGCTGCGCCTACTGCAACAAAACAGCGGAGATGCAGGGCACAAGTCCCCCCCATGCAGGTGATGGATGCCTGTCCGAGTCCTGCAACACCATCGCCCCGAAGTACAACACTCCTCCCACCGCCTGCAGCACCACCAGCACGTGTCTGAGTCCCACAGCGGCGCAGGTCCTTGCACTGTACATCAGATGTAGGCGACCATGCAAGCTCCCCATATGGTGGCATCGAGGCACAGATGCTGCGTGTCCAGCACCTGCAGGGGAGACACATGGGTACCATCAGCGTTCACATGGCGCGCCTAGCAAAGGAAATGTGTACCCTGACTGCGGCAGTGCGGGACATGACCACTGTGGTGGCAGAGGGTAACGGGAAACTGAGCGAGGACATCCAGGAACTCACCCGTGCCATGAGAGCGGGGCATCACAGCGAGAGACGGAGGCACAGGCAGAACTTGCTCCGTTCCGCTGCTTCAACCAAGGCCATCACTAAGCTGTGCAACAGCACTGCTGTTTTGTCACGCCGCTCGGTGTAACTGCAGGTGGACCTGGGCCATTATTGTGGTGACGTTGCCAAGGCCCTAGGCCAGGTGACCACTTCAGTGGAACACTTGCAGAGCAGAACTTTCAGTGGCAGCGCCTTGGGAGGGGAGGACAGCAGTGAGGCTGCCTCAAGTGTCAGCAGTGTATCCGTGGCGGAGGCTAGCACCAGGAGGCGCAGTTCGCGCTGCTCCACAGCCACAGGGGCAGGCCGTGGTGAGGTGGAGGAGACAAGTGAAAGGAGGCTGGGCATTCGTGGCAAGCGCCACTAGACATACTGTAAGCCATCCATGACCATGACTTCCGGTTACGGAAAATGTACTCATTGGCTGAGGGTGGACAGATGGGGACATGCGTGCAGTCGATGCATCCTATGACATGGGGGAATTGGGCCACCTGGTAGAATGCCTGTTTGGTGCGGTTCAACTGCAGTGGGGTTGTGGGGAAGCTGATGTGGGTGGGTATCATTGTCAGCATGGCATCAATGAATTTGTGGAAGAAGCGTGAGAGTGCG
Source organism: Triturus cristatus (assembly GCF_964204655.1). Classification (NCBI taxonomy): domain Eukaryota; kingdom Metazoa; phylum Chordata; class Amphibia; order Caudata; family Salamandridae; genus Triturus; species Triturus cristatus. Next base: position 139,981,148 of record NC_140579.1, on the reverse strand, counting down.
CTTTGCGATACGCCTCCCGCTACGGCGATGACCCCCTGGAAACTTCCAGAGGCCAGTAGGTGCAGGCTGCATAGGACCTGGACGTGCGCAGGAATTGCATTGGTCCGATGTGTCTGGTACTGCAGTAGTGGTTCGAGGTCTGCAATTAGGCGCATGATCATGGCACGATTCAGACAATACTTGTCGTACACCTCATCCTCATTCTGTCCTAGCAATGTGATGCGCACTCTGAAGATTCTCTCCTGGACCCTTCTCCTGCGCTGTCCTGCTGCATTGATTCGCATCCTCCTTGCAAGCACGTAGAGGGCTGCCATTTTGTGCAAGCCAACAGGGTCTCCTGGGCCAATTTGAATGGCTTACTGATTGGTACCATCTGTGGCACATGTCTCTTTTTTTTGGTGAATTTTTTTTGGGAAATGTAACTTTACCTCCAGGTTCTGATTCCCCTTAATCTGCTCATGCAAAATAGCGATTTTTGGGATTTTCGGTATTTGCGATTTTTGATGCACTGAGTAGCGATTCGTAATTAGCGATTGGCACTTGCCGGGAGCTATTAGTAAATGTAAATGTAAATGTATGTGTCTTGTAAAGCGCACTGCTGCCCTGAGGCGTCCTGGCGCTGTAGACAGCTGGGGAACCCGTCCTGGCTATCCCTGTGAGATGGTCCCTCCTGGGTATCTCCAAGGTGAAACCAGGCATCCCCGGCGAATGTGGGGGGCCGTTGTGGAGATGAGGCAAGCTAATGCCCAGAGTCGCCGAGTGTGATCCCTGGTTAGAGTAGGCACCGAAGCGAGAATTATCGAGTCCGCTGGTCCACGACAGTGCCGCGTCGGGGATTGAACTCTGGTCCCGGGCCGTCCTCTGCTTCTGGGTCTGCTTCCTCTAACCAGTGAGCCACACCTCTCCACTTAGTGATTTCGGTGATTGCGATTTCGGTTTTAGCGATTCTTTATTTTTCCGGGTTGGTTTTTAGCGATTCTTTATTTTTGCGGTTAATTATTTAGCGATTCTTTATTTTATCCCGATTTGTGTTGATGCATTGGGATTCGGTTTTTGCCACTCGCAAACGGCTGATTTTAGCGATTCGGTATTTTACCGACTGGATTTTTGCTTGATGCATGTGCCAGAAAGAGACTAGAGGGGTGTGTTTTATCTTAAATACATATATTTTAAATATATACCTGGTGTGGTTTTCCTTTCATTTGGTCATTCAAGAGATGATAGACTGGTAAAACAAGCTGCTTTACATTCCTTCAAGACTTAGCCTGAAGGCTGCTCTCCATAGCTACCACAAGGATAGCTTTCAATAAAGGTTGTCTTTAACCTATTCACCATAAGGGGTTGTTTGCACTGATACAAGGTGCCCACTATAATTAGTGGACAGCATATATCAGGCCAACTTCTCACAGAAATCACAAAGTGTAGCGATCAGCCTGGACCACTCTGCGGGCGGTGACCACGATGGGACAACGAGGAGCGGGGCTGTCCAACAGGGCCCATCCAACTGGGCCCATCAGTGGAAAAGTGACCACTAGGGCTTGAACACTGGAAGAGCAGAAACTCTCATAAGTCTCAACCAAACTGTTTTGGAAGACGAAGATTTTCAGGGAGTGGTACATAGAGGTGGTTGAAGTGAATTCCAAATTCTCATGGAGCTGCCATAGAAGGATTACTTCATGCATTGCTTTCTTTGAAAGCCCTGGTAGACCACTATTTTCAATTTCCCAGTCAGATCAAGTGGTGTATCGAGTCAGAGAAGACGCGGGGTGTCTTAAATCGCACCGTTGCTCCCAAGGGAAGCCAATGTAGTGCTATATAAACTGGGGTAATGTGGTCAAATATCTTGTATGCAGAATCCAAGCAAGCCTCCGCATGTAGCACACAAAAAAAACACGACAAAAGAGGGGGCGTTTCGGAAGGCCGTGAGAGGCGGATTTCCATGTTCCAGTCTGGTATGACTAAAGGCCTGAACTAAGGACTTTAATTCATGTTCAGGATGACATACCTTCCTGTTACTCCAAGCAACCCTAGTTGGTAATGTGTGGTCTTGGCCATGGTTAGAACGCGTCTCAGCGATTCGCAACAACCTGCTCACAATCCAGGGGAGAACAGGAAGCAATCCATGATTGACCAAGAAGGATGGAGTTTTTCAGGGAAATCACCAGAAACTGTTTTTAGGAGCTAAGGTTTAGGTGGCGATTCGATCGCCATCTTTGGGCATTCTGCAGGGTGCTGGGGAGAAGAGAGATGTCACTTGGTGTCAAAATATTGAAACAGATCTGGGTGTACTCAGCATGTTGATGATAAAGTATTTGAGAATTCTTAAAGATATTCCAGAGTGGTCCCAAACGAAGGTCAAGATAGCCGATTGAGCGGAGCCTTGAGGGACCCCTTGCTGCAGACGGACATCGTTGAAGAGTTACCCCTTTCAACTGCTCAGGGTCCATTTGATAAATACAAGGTGAACCATTTTATCTCTACACCGTTAGTCAATATTCTGGAAAAATACATGCACATCAGAGACATGAAGGGCCATGACAAAGGCACCTCATAGGTCTAGAAGCAGCAGTAGTTCGTAAGCTCTTCCAGAGTCCAGTGAGCAGAGTGCGTTTTCGGCAACTTGTGGAAGAGCCTTCTCCAGGCTGCCTGAACCTAGAAGGAACTTTGTCTGTTATAGTGATGGATGTGAAGAGAAAGTGGACGATTACAAAACATTTGATCACCTTCCACAGGAAAAAGTTGTACACACAATTAATAAATATTAATAATTCCACATTTGTAACACGTGAACTTATCAACCCCAAGGGTATCCGGGCGCTGGGTGCCGTTGGGGAGATTAAGGGCCTCATGTAGGTAAATAAATTTTACCGGTTCTTAAATACCGAGCCGTACCGAATCGGTAAATTAGAATCGGTAAGTTATATGTAGGTAAAAATTCGGTAACAGTTACCGATTCGGTAACATTCGGTAAATACGAATCGGAATTCACCGATTCGGTAAATACCGAGGTGATAATTACCGAATCGGAAAATACCGAGGTGGTATCTACTGATTCGGAAAATACCGAGGTGGTATCTACCGAATCGGAAAATACCGAATCGGTATGTACGGATTCGGTAAATAACATCACATGACTTGACGAAACAGCTAATCCTGTGCAACGACAGCCCACCCAACCAGGAACTGCCCACACCCAGGCAGGTGTACACAATTAGCCGACGTGGCCACACCCAGGCAGGTGTACATAATTAGCCGACCCTGGAGAGGCTTGGAGTGCAGAGGAGAGGCAGGGAGCAGTTGCATGTGCGAGCGGGAAACGAACAGCATGTCCAGCCAGAGAACACAGAAAGACGGAGGGGAAAGGAGGAGGAAGCTCAAATTCAGCCCCAAGGAACTCCAGGTGCTGGTGGAGGAGGTGGTGAAGCAGCACCAGAAGCTGTTTGGGAGGCAATCCCTGCAAGTGCCTGAGGCCGAAAAGCGCAACATATGGCTGGCCATCCAGGCGCAGGTCAATGCTGTGGGAGTGACCCACAGGGACATTGAGGTCCTCAAAAAGCGCTGGTATGACCTGAGGATTGTGACCAAGAGGAAGATGGGCGACATCCAGAAGGAGGCCAGCCAGACCGGAGGTGGAACCAACAGGGCACCTGCCCTCACCGAACTGGAGGAGCTGGTGGCGGCCACAATCGAGCAAGAGAGCGTCGTGGGTCTTGGGGACGCCGACAGCTCTGCCAGAGCCGCAACACACCAAGGTAAGACGAAAGCACAGCAATGTAGCCTCCCCTACCCCTATCCCACATCCCCCATTGTGAAACGAGAATCACACTGCAGTCCACACGTGTCAGTGCAGACAGGCAATGCATTCCGGGAGATGTAGTCAGGGCAACACTAACCATGACGTAAATGTCACAGGGCAACAAGGCATGTCACGCACTCGAGGCACAAGGAGACAGAGGACAGATTGGAATGTGAAATGATTTATTGTGACGCTTGCAATGCAGCCCTTCGGGGACACTGAGCCAATGTTGTTTTTCTGTCCACAGATGTGACATCATGCAGTACAGGGCATGCTGCAGGGGAGACGGCACACCGGCCACAAAATCACCTCTAGCCAGCACGAGTTCAGACCAGGGAGCAGGCCCACTGGCAGCCGAACCACCAACACAGCCAGCCTCGCCGCACACAGAGCCAGCATCACCTCACCGAGAGCCAGCATCACCACAACCACAGCCAGCATCGCCACTCATGTTCGAATCACCGGCCACATCTCCGCTTGCAGGTGTGAGAATGAGGAGGCGTCCAGCAGCCAGGCTACGAGCCTTCGACACCTCGTCAGACGACAGCATGGGCCCAGAAGACCGCACCGGGCACCAGGAAGGGAGCCATCCCACTGTGCCCCACACCTCACAGGCAGCACAGACGGGAGCAAGAGGGCGCCGCAGGTCGCGTGTCCAGAGTCCACCAGCACCCACTGACGGCCATGGTGTCTTCTTGGGGCTCGAGGGCCAAATGTTGAAGCAACAGCGCCTGCAATCAAAGGCAGTTATGTCAGTCCAGAGGCACATGCGGGTGATGAAGACAAGCTTAGTCAACATGGACACAAACATTGGCGGCATGGCTGCGGGCATTCGGGACATGTCCCAGTCAATCCAGCAGTTGTGCAGCAAATTAGATGCTGACATCGAAGCACGGCGCCGGGAACGCCAGAGAAGGGACACTACCAGCAGGGCACTCAACCGTCTGGCAACTGCGACTTCCCTACTTTGCCGGCGCTCTGTGACGATGCAGGAGGGCCTAACACAGTGCTGCAGCGACCTGTCTCGGGGGATGGTGCAGGTGACAAGTGCACTAGGGGTGCTATTGACTAGTCAGGCGTCGACAACTGCTGCAGGGGATGCTGCGGAGAGCATCGACACCAGCAGCAGCATCACACCCCCCGTCCCCGAAGCACGCAGGAGCAGCAGGCGGCTTGGGGTTGGCTCTAGTGAGGATGCACAGGCCGTGCAATCCACCACTGCAGCGCGTATGCGCAAACATTGATGTGGCCCTGCTTAGCCACTTCCCATTGGGTGACGTAACCCTGGACATACTCCTTGTATAGATGGTATATTGCCAGATTGGCCTGTTCATGTGTTCATGGCGTGGTGCCACATTAAACTACGTCATGACTTCTCACAACTCGCTGTTTCCCCTCACTTACTCAGAAATAGTTGCATGTGATCTCTGCCCGTCTCTCTCTCCCATCGATTGCAGTTGGCACTCTAGCTGCGCTGCCCTCTGGCTGGCCTGACTCATCCTCGTTGTCCTCAAAATATGTTAGTTCCACATCTGTACCTTTTTTCGTGGCAAGGTTGTGCAGCATTGCACAAGTGGCAATAATCTTGCAGCAGGTGATGGGTTTGTACTGGCGTGCGCCTCCGCTCTTGTGGAGGCAGCGGAACCTGCTCTTCAGTAGTCCAAACGTGCGCTCCACCACATTGCGTGTTGTTTTGTGGGCCACGTTGTATCGTCTCTCACTCTGGGTTGCTGGGTGTAGGTAGGGAGTGAGGATGAATGAACGGCATGCATATGCACTGTCGCCTGGATGAGTAAAAGGGAACCATCAGTTACATGCCTCTATACACTCTGATTTGCAGGTTTCAAGGGGCGTCACTGTTACTTACCCAGCAGGTATCCCTCTCCGAATTCGCCGGCACTCAGTCGTGTGTAGATCCCACTATTCTGGAAGATGTAAGAGTCGTGGGTGCTCCCAGGAAACTTTGCAACAATATCTGTGATGATGTTCCCTGCATCACAGATCACCTGCACATTGATGGAGTGGGTGGACTTCCTGTTCCTGTAGATGTGCTCTGTATCAGCTGGTGGACAGATTGGGATGTGTGTACCATCAATACAGCCGATGACATGGGGGAACTGTGCCATGTGATAAAAGTCTGTTTTTGTTTTCTGCAGTGCAGCCTGTGTGTTTGGGAAGCTTATGTAGTGGTGCATTCTCTGCATCATGGCATCCAGGAACTTCCTGAAGAAACGGGACTGGCAACTCTGGGATACAACACCCACCGCAGCTATCACCACCTGATAACTGCCGGATGCCAGTAGATGTAGGCTGCAGAGCACCTGCACATGTGGTGGTATGGCGTGCGCCCTTCTTGTTGGCTGGTCCAGGAGTGGGTGCAGGTCCCTTATCAGGTCCATGATGGTTTCGGGGTGTAGCCTGTACCTCTCATGTATCTCTGCATCAGTCAGCTGTAATAGTGTGATGCGCTGTCTGTAGATTTGTTCCTCCCGTCGCCACACCCTCAGTCCTGCTGCCTGTAGACGTAGGCGCCTTGCAATGACGTACATGGCGGCCATGTTGTCCACGCTGTTGCATTTTGGGATTGCTTATGTGCATTGTTGATGGTTACCACCTGCTTTCAATCCGTGTTAATTACCGACTCTTATTTACCGATTTTCCTGGATTTCTTAATTACCGACTGCTCCTACATGTCATTTTAAATTTTTACCACTTCATATTTACCACTTCATATTTACCGATTCGTTAATTATGTATTCGGTAAATATGAATCGGTATTTTAGAATTCGGTAACTATGAATCGGTATTTACCGCCTCATATTTACCGAAAAGTGGTTTTTGGACTCCTACATCTCACTTGTCTGAATACCGGTCGGTAACGGCATATTTACCGAAAATCGGCCGTTACCGACCGGTATTTCGCTACCTACATGAGGCCCTAAGTGAGCTATTGCCAGTGGTTACTTTGTAAAATAAAAAGTGCCGGGGCTCTCCTCAGGAGGCAGTGCTAGCAGGAGAAATGTGCTGGGGCAAACTTTCTCCTGACAAGAGGCCTGGCACTGATTTTTCTGGAGAGGACTTGGCCTAATGGCTACACCTGCTAATTTTGGAGCTGGGGATCCAGGTTCGAGTCTCTGCGTGGCTCAACATCCTGTGATTCTGTGGAAAATCACCCGCCTTTCAAAAGAGTGTGTCCTTAACTGGTGCTATAAGCATCGGTGCTGAGGATTAGGTGCCGGTGCTGAGCACCGGAAAGCACCTGCTCAAATTAAGCACCGGCTATTGCCCAGAGCCACATGATGCGTGAGCCCCGCCCTCCGGAGTCACCTGCTCTGGCCGCTTCGCCACACCTCTCCCTCCCACACAATCTCCACGCAGTCACTACAGGAGAAACTTCTTCTTTATCAACCGAAGAATGACCCGATACAGAGATCCCAGGCCAATCTAGCCATAACCGACTTGCCTGGTGGCCCTTTGACATCATATATCACATTGAGGGGGACACGGAGCCAGATAAAGGTCCAGTACCTGTGCTTCAACTATGGTTAATACGTATAATTAATGTGGGTACTTGTTCCTAAGTGGAGAAGGTTAAAAAAGGTTAGAAAAAGGTGGAGACGTAACTGGTTGGAGTCTATGTTTCTAGGGGGGTCGTCCTTATTTGGAAGTGTTGCCCTCACACACGCATGTGGGTGTTATGCTTCATCATTGGACCTTTTGCTCCTCGTGGGGCCGGGCCTACAATGCTTTACGGGCCGCGCGAGAGGGCAGTTTTTCGGAGATCTTTTCTTGTATCAGCTGTGATGATGTATGCGAGTGTGTGGATTATAATATGTAAAGTGGAGAGTGTGATCTTAAATTACCTCAAGGAAAGTAAATTAAGCTTTAATCAAAGATTCTTCTGTAAGATTATAAACTAAGACTGGGTAGTGTGCGCTGAGTTAGGAAGCACCACTGCTCAGTGAGTGTGATGTAGTGAACTGTCGAGGTTTCACTATTCAGGTCGACATCTTTCACGCTCTGTCGCTCCAGTACTGGATCCTTAGCGTTTCTTCAGGATAAAACAAAATGTGTTCCCAGACCCAAATTTAGAGTGGGTATCTAGAGTATTATTCTAGGCAATCCCTGGTTATGATGCAATATATCCTAAGTATCTATATTATGCTCACCCCAGTAGGAATCCATAAATCAACCCTTACTCATAGGCCATAATGTGCCTTAAATCCAGGCAGGGGTCCGCAAGATTATTGCAGTTCAGTTCCATGCGCAGTCTGCGGCCCGTAACCTACCCCTCGTCCTGCCTACCTTTGATATCAACACAGTACCAATTCTCTAACAACCCAGGAATATTCCACCCCTCGCCCGCCACATAGAGAGCACATGTGGCAAAGAGCCCTAGACACCCACATTCTAACTGATGTAGGCATATAACATATCTCATTTCTTTATGTACCAAAATAAACCTATTATGCTGTAAACCAAGTATACATCGAACAAGATGGAAAACGTCGAACATTTACATCCAAGCACTGTCCAATAACCTAGCTGGTAGCAGTCGTTCTCTTAGACTTTGCTCTCTGAGTTCCTGCCTCACAACTCTTCCCAGACCACCTTTCACAAGGGCCCTCTCCTCTCTCACTTCCACTCACACTGCTGCTTCCACCACCCATCTCTCCACCCAACATATCCGTGGCATCCATCGACATGTAACTACTACACCCTTCATTGCTTCACCTACTCTCACAACTCCTCCTCCCCTCTGCCTGCGATGAAAGATGCCACTACTTTTGGTCCACTTTTGTCCATTACTCAGCACTTCATGCCACACATAGACCTCTTTCACCACCACATGCTCATAAAACATACTCCTTTCAACCCCTTTCGTACCTACCTTAACCTTTACCGGGCCTCAAAGTACAATCTTCACCTCTGATACATAATGGTTATTTTCTATACACTGATTTACAGATGTATGATTCAATGTCTTCGTATTTGTGTGTGATGTAAAGTGCTCCGAAACTCTGCACTGGTATGAGAGGCGCTATAAAACAATAAAATATGTAAGAAATGGACTATCGAGAGATGAGAGGGCCCAAGAAAGATTGCAGTATGCTGGTGAACAGTAAGGTCATCATTTACTATGCTTTAAAAACGAATACAATTGAATATATAATGAAATATGTGTTGTAGAATGCACCATTTTTGCCCAAATTGTCGTGGGGGGGTGCTGAGAACCCCCTACAAACCTTGTAGTGGTCCGGCTCGATCGCTGCGCTCACTATGTACTGTACGGGGGCTTGGCTGAACAAATGTACCAGGGCTGCTTTGGGTTCCCAGTCCGGCCCTGGTTACCTCACCTGCAAAGCTATAATCCATAACAGACCAACCTCTCTCTCCGATCACCTACATATGTCAGGCAGACATGGAAGGCGCTTCTCCAGGAGACCCCATGACCCAAACCCACCACCAACCATTGTCTGGAGCAGCCATGTCTGTCTGATATGCACGGTCAGTGGACATAGTGCCACACCATCGCTGATTTCCTTCCGAGGACATCTAAACATTCACCTTAGCAGACTCTATCCAAACCAATCGTATTGACTTCCTTCTCTCCCAACCATCTGTTTGTTCACTGAGCCCAACGTTGCTGCAGTTCTTTACTAAAAGCTGTTCTCTGCTAAGTGTTGTTTGTATTTGTTGTTGAAAAGCCAAGCATCCATATACTATTTACATTTTTATACAGCCCGAGAGCTTTATAAAACTGTTAAATAAACGTGTTTCTTCTGGTGTAATGCAGGTGCTGTTATAATCTAGATTTCATGATATCTAGATGCAGAGGATCTAGCGCCTTGATGCAGTTCAATCAATGGATTTGTAGAACTCTTCTTGTCACCCGTGAGGACCCCGACAGGGTCCAGTTGATTAGCTGAATAGCCAGGTCTTCAAGGACTTTCGGAATTCTGGGCGAGATGCGAAGGTCCAAGGATGAAAGGGTAGCTTGTTCCATGTCTTCGCTGCTAGGTAGGGGAAGGAGCTACTTTCACATCTGCTACGTTGGATGCAAGGGGTGAGGGTTAGTGAAAGGGCTGCAGAGCAGAGGTGTCTGGTGGAAGTTCAGGCGGTGGTTCAACTAGGTGAGTCGCACTTGTGGAGTGCCTTGTATGCATGGGTCGGGAGCTTGAACTGGCATCTTTTCTGTACAGGAAGTCAGTGGAGTTCCCTGAGGCAGGCGGTGAGGTGAGTTTGTCTAGGGTGATCCAGGATGAATTTGGCTGCTGCAAGGAGGTGAGCTGCGATCCTTGCGTAGAGAGCGTTGAACAGTCCAGTCGGCTGGAGATGAGGGCCCTGGGTGATGGAGCATCTTGAGCTTCTGGGTAGTCATTTGCATATCTAACGAAGCATGCAGAGGAAGAAGCAGCTGGAGGAGGAGATGGAGTGGGTCTGAGTCATCATGGTTAGCTTGTCGTCCAGAATAATGTCTACGTTCATAGCATGGTCAGTGGGCATACGAGTAGGTCCGGATTCTGAGGGCCATCAGGATGCATCCCATGGGAAGCTTTTGTTTCTGGAAATCAGTACCTCTGCGTTGTCCGTGTTGAGCTTCAGGCAGTTGTCCTTTATCCAGTTGGCGACGTCTGTCATGCAGTTGTTGAAGTTGGTGTTGGTGGTGTCTTGGGAGAGGATGAGTTCTGTGTCGTCGGTGCAGGATAGGAGTCCGTGGGTTTTGACGATGCTGGCCACAGGTGTCATTTAAGTGTTGAGGAGGGTAGGAATGAGCGACGATCCTTGGGGTACTCCACAGATGATTTCCTTGGGTTTGGAGGTGAGGGGAGGAAGGCAGACCTTTTGCGTTCTTCTGGTGAGGAAAGAGGTGATCCATCTGAGAGCTGCTCCTTGGATGCCTCTGTTGTGCAGCCGGGTGGAGAGTGCTGGGTCGGAGACCTTATAGAAGGCTGCAAAGAAGTCTGGGAAGGTTCGAGCCACAGTCACTTCTCTGTCGAGTAGGGCTTGGATAGCATCAGTAACCGCGATGAAGGCGGTCTCAGTGCTGTGGTTGCTGTGGAAATTGGGACGAGTCGTGCAGATGTTAGGATTGTTGTTTGTTGATGGCTTTTTTGCTGGGCCCTGCCGATGGTTTCTTTAGTAGGGTGTGGACTTCTGCATGTTTCCAGTCCTCTGGAATGGAGGCCATGGCAATTGAGGTGTTAAACAAGGTGGCGAGTACGTGGCTGATTCTCGCTTCCCCTAGGTTGAAGATGTGTAGATTAAACCTTTTCTTTATGTAATATAAATCAATTATAACAAATCAATCTTTCGAGCTCATGAGTTGACCGCTCATAGTAATTAAAACCTAACAAGGAATAACGTGCAACAGCCAAAGATATCCAAAATAACTTATTTTATTCAGTCATAATTGGAAAAGCAGTTATAGACTTTACTGCATTCATCTGTTTATAAACAACAACATTTCAGAGTGGTTGTTCCAAGAGATCGTGCAAAGGAGTGAGTGCTCAAGTGTGGTGAATGGGAAGGATCCCAGGTGAAAATAGAAGAAGGATTTAGAAAATGGTTCAACAATTCAATTGATAGAGAAATATAAATCTTGGTGAACTGGCCTAGTAGTATCAATAGTTTACACGGTCTGTTTACATATTTTACACAATCCAAGAGTGTATCATTCTTTAGCACGACATAGATGGGGGCTGTTAGGTCCAGGTTCAATGGGTATAGGTGTTGACGTTTCGACCCGACTTGGGGCACAGAGGGTACTTGGGGCCTCGGCCTGCTGGTCTTCCTCAGGACTGGGGTGGGCAACCAACTGGGGGATGTGGTGTCCGTACGTCACATCCGCAATGTTTTGCGGAGGGGACCAATCTAATCCTTAATGGTACCAGTGCAGGAAGCAAGTGTCCTATGCTAAGTTGTGTGATTCAGTGTTTGATTTTCAAAATTTGACCCGTGTTGAAGGGTGGTCGTACCGCTAGAAGTCGGATCTATAGGCAATGAATGCTGAGAACTGAAGCGTCAGTCTCGGCAATCGGAGTTCGAGAACGGAGACTGAGTTTCAGTTCTCGGCGTGTTGCTTAAAGAAGTAAGTGACCGTGGACTGGATTTTGAGGTTTCTGTTGATTTTGGCGATCTTGTAGTGGAAAAAGTTTGCAAGGTTGTCCCATAATTCCTGTAAGGGAGCAATGTTGTTTGTTGTAGCTGAGGGGTTGGAGGTTGGAGAATTCTTTGACAATGTTGAAGATTTCTTTGCTTAGTGGAGCTTGATTCTATGCGTGAGGCTAAAGCGTTTTCCTTCAATTCTCTCATCTCTGTCATCAAAGTTAAGGGCCCTCTAATAAGCGGTCTTGTTAGTTGTGTCCTTGTTAGTATGCCATCTCCTTTCCAGTTGTTTACAGTGTATTTAGAGATTCTGGAATCTTCAGTGTACCTGCTAGCTCGCTTGGTGGACCTTCTGTGGGTGTTGTTGCCAATGGGAGCGATGCTGTCAGCGCATTTGGTGATCCAGCTGTTGAAGTGGCTGATGTTCTGGTCTAGGTTAGAGATGGGGTGGGGGGGTGTTGATCTATGTGTTCTCAGAGACTTTGCTCCCGCTGCGGTGGGCAGACTGGGGGCAGAGGTCCGTGAGCTGATGATGTTGAAGTGGACGATGGAGTGGTTGGTCCAGGTGAATTCCATGGTGTGGCTGTACTTGATGCAGTCCCTGGAGGTGAAGATTGGTTCTGGCATGTGGCTTGCAAAATGCGTGGAGTCGTGGACGAGTTTGGTGAATCCGATGTTGTTCATGCTGTCGGAGGTCGGTAGTGTTGATGTCATTGTGATTGTCAAGATGGAAGTGGAGGTTGCAAAGGAAAATATAGTTGGTGAAGTCTATGGCGACGGAGGTGATGAAGTTGCAGAAGGCTGGACGTGCTCCTGATAGTTGTTTTGTTATCTGTTTGGAGTCAGAAGTGGAGGTGTTCCATGGCTGGGGTGATGTTATTTGTGCTGGTGCATTGGATGGATTCCTTGTGTATGATGGCCATTCCTCCGCCAGGCTTTGCGATGGGCGATCTTGTATCCTTCGGGTATTGCAGTGGTGATGTTGGGCACAGAAGTGGGATTGAGCAACATCTCAGTGAGGGCAAGGACATTGGGTGTGAGGGTGTAGATGAGGTCCCAAATCTTGGTGGTGTTTCCATAGTGAGTATGTGTTGAGAAGGGCACATGTGAGTTGGTGTTTTTGTTCAGGTAGGGTTGGTGGTGTGTTCAGCATGGGGTTGGTTGGTGGGCTGGTGCGAGCGCTGTGGCAAGTGGCAGTGGGTGCGGGTGAAAGGTCCTACCCTAGAGCGTGGGTCGGCGCAGTGGCAGTGTTTGTTGCAGCATCAGGGGTCGAGAGTGTAGAACTCGACAATAGTGTATCTGCGGGAGTGCCAGAGGACATGACGCTGGGCATGGACAGGTGCAGACTGGCTTACTTGTGGCACGCCTGCAAAACGCCTGCTGTGCTCTGCATTATGTAGATCCTAGGTTGGGCGAGGCATAGTTGGCAGGAAGATCGGTGAGCAGGAAACATGGGCAGGGAAACCCAGGCAGCAGTGGTGTCACTGGATCAGGCTGGAACAAGTAGGAACTGGAGGCCACAGGCAAGTGGCAGGCTTGGTGCCCAGGTGCTTATATGACGCTGTAGAAGCTTCTGTACATCTTAGATTCCATGTTGTAGATTACACACACAGACAGCAGCCTGCAGGGCATCTGTTGTCTTGTAAATGGGAGAGGGGCTCTGCTCAGCCTGTGCCAAGAGTATTCAAAGTATGACTTGGCAGGAAAAGAAGGCTTCAGGTCTGTGTGGGCCACAGAGGCCTTCTCTGATGCGCCAAGATCTTTTGCTGCATTTGGTGAAACTGCCTGTTTGCAAGAACTCATGGGTGTCAAAGAAAAAGAGGTTATCTCAGGGGTTGAAAGGAGCTCTAGCGTAAACACCCTCTCCACCAGGAGTGGAGGCTTTCTTGGAGTTTTGCACCCATGTTGGAGTAGTTCTTCTGCACTCATCATGAATGCTGAATTATGACCTGCACATCCTGCTGTCTCGGAGCATGCACGTGTGATTGTTTGCTGATGCAGCTCTCTTGCTATCTTTCAGGTTTGATCGGTGTTCTGCTGACCAACTACTGATGCTGCCCAGAAGAGTCGCACCAGTGACCAGAAGACCTTGATGGATAGAAGTCTTCTGGATCCCTGCCAGGCCGACCACATGGCGCATTTGAACATACAAGGCAGAGGTCCACCAGTGACCACCCAGTGGGACGTTTCTGCGAGTTCCACCTGTGACCAGAGACTTCAATGAGTAGAGACTTTAGTTTGTCACTTGTTCCTGCAGTGATTGACCCAATGAACGTGGCAGTCCGATAGCAAGTGCTGCAGGACAGGGAACCTCCAAACAGTCAACAGCCTCAGAAGGCTGCGGCAATGCAGCACTGGCGATGGATGTGTTGCAGAAAATTCCGCTCCTTGCGTTTGCTCAAATTCTTGCTCTTCCTGGGTTCTACCTTCCTGATATTGACCCTGGTTGATGTGGGACTGCTGGAAGAGGCACTTTCTAGGACAGTCTTCCCACTGCTGGTGAAGAGCCGCACTTCTGAGCTGCGAGCTAAGACTGCAAACTTTAACAGCACCTTCCTGCGCCTGAGAACGCCTGCCTACTACCATATCGCTAATGCCAAAGCGTGCCAACCAGACACCCCCTTCATGGTGAGCTTCGTGATTAGTGCACCTTCCAATGTTGTAAACCGACGGGCCATCAGGAAGACCTGGTCGAGAATCCGGGTGGTTGGGGGACATTATATTTTGACTCTCTTTGCCCTGGGAATGTCGACCTCGCAGACAGCTCAGGCAGAAATAGAGGAGGAATCTGCCCAGCACGGCGACATAGTCCAAGGGCTCTTCACTGACACCTACCGCAACCTGACTCGCAAGACTGTGATGATCATGCAGTGGACGGCCACATTCTGCCCCCATGTCCGCTACGTCCTGAAGGTGGACGACGATGTTTATGTGAACTTAGAAGGGCTGGTTGGCTACCTCCAGTCTTTGGGAGAGAAGCCAACAGACCTGTATATCGGCCGCATCCACTGGTTGGCTAATCCTATACGCGACTCCTCTAGCAAATATTACGTGTCGGAAGTCACATACCCAGAAAAATACTTTCCGCCATACTGCTGTGGTACAGCATACCTGGTCTCTGGGGATGTGGCACTGAAATTCTACGTCGCCTCCTTGGAGATTCCATTCTGCCCGATGGAGGACGTCTATGTTGGGATCTGCACCCAGAAGCTGGGGATTGCACCTACGCACTTGTCGAAGATCTCAGGGACCCTACACTACATCGAGGATGCTTGCTGCTACCAAATTATCTTCACCTCCCATCATGTTAAGCCCAGCGAGATGGAGAAGGTGTGGCAGCTCATTCAAGATGGCCACAAGTGCTCTTGGATTCAGAATCACATAGGACTTCTGCACTGTAAGCTCCTCAATCGATTCACTTCGCTCTGACTGGAGAGCTGGAGAGCTACAGAGAAGGTCGTCATTCACAGCGTACCATCAAAACACTCAAGCCCCGGCTGCAGACAGGGTCGAGCCAGTCTGTCCTGGAGAAGTCTTGAGCCTGGATGAACTCAAAACCTCAGCACGTGAAACTGGAACCTATTCCCACATGGTCCTCCAAGGAGAGCAGATGATGTGGGAAGGCAGTGAAAGTGGTGCATATGGGAGGACCCCCCAATTAAACCCTTGCTCCAGCAGATGAAACAGACCTGCCGTGCACCAAGGGTCACACATGCATCAGGTGTTTTCGGCTGTATCTACCCCATCTTGGATACAGATTCCAACTGTGAGCAGAAGATCACGAAGAGAAATCAACGTCAGCATCTTACCATACCGTTGGTGCCCTCAACCTGTTGAATGTTGACTGCTTCAAGTATTTTTGCACTGAAGCCTAGAATTTAATGTGGTCATTTATGGAGCAATATTGTTGAGAAATCCAAGGAAGGGAAGCTGAACTGTGGCTAGTTAGCGGCAGCACAGAACGGCTACTGAGGGAACAGTCAATTAGAACTAGTCAGAGATAGTTGTGGAAATCACTGTGACATGTTAGCTGTGGCCAAGTGAGGCTCAGGAAATGCTCTTTGTTGTAAAAATGCTACTGCACGGGGGACTGCACAGGGGACTATGGCCAACCTGTTACACATTTAGTGACCAAATAAAATATATTCTTAAAAGATGTTTCTTCTGTGTCTCTTTGTGCTGTCTGCACCTTCTGCAGTCCTGCAGTGCATCTTCTGGGAATAGATGTTCCACAAGTCCTTGGAGTCCTGCTGTCTGCACCTTTTGTGAGTCCCGTTCTTCACTGTCTGGGAATCACTGTTCCGCACCTTCTAGAGATCAGCTGTTCAAAGGTGCACTGGTGGCAGGCTGACTGACCTGAACTGCAGGTTAGTCTAGATGTTTGCACTTTTCGAAGTTTCCTTCTGCACTTTATGGAAGTTCCATTGTTCTGCACCTTCTTTTAGTCCAGTTACCTGCATCCTCTGTTGGCCCCATTGTCGGCACCAACTTTTGGCCCCGCCGTGCTCACCCTCTCCTGGTCCCGCCGTGGGCACCATCGCCTGGCCCCGCCGTGGGCACCCTCGCCTGGCCCCTGCCATGGGCACCCTCGCCTGGCCCCCGTCGTGGGCACCCTCGCCTGGCCCCCGCCGTGGGCACCCTCTCCTGGTCCCGCCGTGGGCACCCTCGCCTGGCCCTGCCATGGGCACCCTCGCCTGGCCCCTGCCGTGGGCACCCTCGCCTGGCCCCCGCCGTGGGCACCCTCGCCTGGCCCCCGCCGTGGGCACCCTCGCCTGGCCCCCGCCGGGGGCACCCTCTCCTAGCCCCCGCCGTGGGCACCCTTGCCTGGCCCCCGCCATGGGCACCCTCGCCTGGCCCCCGCCGTGGGCACCCTCGCCTGGCCCCCGCCGTGGGCACCATCGCCTGGCCCCGCCGCGGGCACCCTCTCCTGGTCCCGCCATCGGCACCCTCGCCTGGCCCCCGCTGCGGACACCCTCGCCTGGCCCCGCCGTGGGCACCCTCGCCTGGTCCCGCCGTGGGCACACTCGCCTGGCCTTTGGCACCCTCTCCTGGGGCCGCTGTGGGCACCCTCTCCTGGGGCCGCCGTCGGCACCATCTCCTGGCACCATCTCCTGGCACCGCTATCTGAATCTTCTGTTATTTTCTTTCCCTTCCTTTTGGGATTCTCTTGCACCTTCTAGATACCCCCCTGTCCGGCATCTTTTGGGAAACCATGTTTCAGGCTTCTAGTTGGCCTGCTGTTCTGTGCAGTCCTGTCCAAAGGAATTTGTGTAGCATCATAAGTCTTGAAGTTTATAACCTTCTCACATTTTCTAATGCTCTCCACAAGCTCACCCCTTTACATGCAGCATTCTGCTGCCAAACGTACTTTGGTTTGCAGGGTGAGTTGTTTAGAAGCCCCTCTCGCTGTTCCTTAAAGCATTAGCGGAGGTAAGGGGAGACCCTGGGGAGAGACCAGGGAGAGATAGGAGGGAGACAGGGCAGAGTGAGTGGGGAAGAAGGGAGGGGGCCGGTCTGAGACGTGAGGGGGCCGGTTAGAGAAGGGAGGGGACCGGTTTGAAGAGTTGTGCCCGGGCTGTTTTTGCCTCACGGGTGGCTTTGACCTTGTAATAAGGTCACCTGGTGCTCACGTGAAGCGCTCTAGCGCCAGTGCGCTGAACTCCTGCGATAAAAAGCACAGGCCGTAAAAAAAAAAATATATATATATATATATATATTCATGCTCCAAAGGTGCCCGACCAGGTAAGAAGCACTCGAACAGCAGTGCTAAGCCGATATATATATATATACTGGAAAAAATGTTGCGATTAGCTATGGTGCAAGAAAGGAGAGAGAACTCTGTCTGCTGATTGAACAGTAAACTAGTAACAAGTGAGGTGCAGTGGGCTCCGGAGGCACTGGTGCAACTGCACCTGTTGCACCACCTAAAGCCACACCCCTTTACAGAAGGATTCCAGGGCATGAGCGATGCGCAGCGCCTTGTGCACAGGCACGAGAAGCCTACTTCATGTACAGACATAGTATCGTCATATGCATCCTTTTACACCCCTCCAACAATATATACATTTCCCAAGAATAAACACACAACACAGATTATTTGTTTGGGTACAATTGCTGCAGGTTTATTACATACACCGTTATGTAATAGGTGGGTTATCTTACGGGCGATCCAAGGGCAGGCAACCCACTGGGCTGCCTGATGAGCCAGGCAGCACTGGGGCGAACCCCGCATGTGCTGCCCTTACTAGTGAACATCTTCCCAGATCACGTGACCGTTGGTACCTTCTTACTCACGGCCCTTTCAGGGCAGAGCGTCGCATAGCAAACCCCCCGGTTGTTCAGGCCCACAACCGCCCAAAGGACTAGCGGGGCGCTGACACGGTTTCAAGGCCCCTCCCATGAGGCTCCTCGGATTTGGCTCTGGCACCCCCTATGGTGCCGCGCAGAGGTACCCTTGGTACCGGCCTGCTTCCAGATCGCCCTGTAACTCCGCCACAGCTCTGGAGGTGGCCCCCGTCACCGCCAGGGACCCCCACCACAGCTATGGTCTTACCTACAACCTCTCATCTCTAGCACCTCACTTAAGTCTAGGAGAAAAAGGTCCATGCCTACTGGCGATAAGTGAACGCTATCGTCCTCAAAGTACCCTTTCTTCTTCTCTTAAATCATCTTGTGTCTGATGAATCCCAGACTCCTCTGGTCAGTGAACTTGCGCATTGCCCCATTAAGTCTCTTCCGTGAATGCTCAACTGCCTCCCCAGATTTAGCCCCTAGCCACATTCTGCGTGGAATCATCTCTGACCATAAAACCTCGCATTGCCCCAAGTGCTTGCTGATTTCACCTAAATCGCTTTTCATGGCCTGCAAGAATAACCTTCTATCCAAGGCAATGAGGCCATTCCCACCCAAGTGAATCACTAATATTTTGGGTGGAACCCCCTGCACTGCCAGTCTCTGTTCCAATTTGTTCCTGAGGCTGCTCCATTTCATGCCATGGAAACCCATCCACTCAAACTGTCTCTGGGAAACGCCGCATCCAGTTCCGGTGCGACACCCACTGAGCCACCCTGGAGATACATGAATGCCTGATCACCCATGCCGGGAGCCCTAGTAAGACAAGAGACACGTTTTACACGCTCTACTCATTTAATAAATTGTCCAAACACGCAAAATAAGACATGAAAACACTGCAATGCACTGCACACTACAAGTAAATAAGGTACGTCAAGGACGAACATAGCGTTTGTAACAATCAGACTCCCACCGCCCCACCTTCTTCACGCTCCCTGGCTCAATACCTGCCTTAAAAGCAGCCGTAGCCGCTCCTATCCTGAAGGAGTGGCTGGAGTACCTCTTATCTGGCTGAGACAAGCCTGCCCTGGATAAGCTAGCCCGAATTATTCTTTCCATCTGGTACCTAATCAGAGGGCCCTGATCTGCATGTATCAGTAGGTAGCCGGGGGCGTGAGGACGGCAAGCAAGGTACTCTCTGACCCTGTAGACCGGACAAAACCTGAGGTCCCCTAGCAGCTTTAGCACCACATCAACACCCCGACCAGCCTGATCTGTTTTGGACTTCCGAAGTCGGATGGACAGGGTGTCAGCCAGGGACACATCTTGAATGCTTAAGGCATCTCCCGAACTGTCGGTCTTGGATCTAGCCACCAGTTCACTAATCCGAAAGGTGCCGAAATACGCCAAACAGAAAGCTGCAGCAAAGAGGGTTGCCTCAAACTTAGAATAGGTAATCCTGTCTGTGACACCCAGCATGCCCATGAGAATGTCTAAATCAATAGGGGCCCTACTGTCGGGGACCCTGGGCTCATCTCTGGCCCACCCCTTGAGGGCTGCCCGGATGACAAAAGATTTCGTTGGGTTGAGCCCCCCCATCAGCTTGGCGTCATGTCTCACGGCCGCCAGGTGGCCGCACACCCAGGAGTGGCTCTTTCCCTGCTTCCAAACCACAAATGCCCGTACTCTGCCCTCAACTGGTAGAGAAGAAAGTCCCAGGGATTGAGACACTGTCCTGAAGGTGGCCAGGTGTGCCCCATAACGCTTCCTAGTACCTGGAGCCAGCACTCGTTCCCCCATTGCTCTGTCGTTGGTCCACTGCAGGATCCTCCAGAGTTGTGCTGGGAAGGGGGTCATCTGTGCTCTTGCCCGCGGCCAGGCCTCCCTGAAGCGGAGCCACTGAAAACGAGAGAGCATCAGCTGCCACATTCTTGACCCCCTCAATATGTCTTGCCCTGCATTCAACATTACAGCGCAGGCAAGCCCTGACCAACTTCCTGAGCAGGCAGAGGACCAACGGGCATGTCTGCCCATTGATGGCCTGAACTACCGCCATGTTATCAGACCAGAATAGGACCTTTCTGTCTGACAGTGTCTCAGGCCATAGGTGTAGTGCAATAAGGATGGGAAAGAGTTCAAGGACAGTAATGTTCGCAGTGATGTTATGCCTGCGCCAGGCATTGGGCCCCTCCTGAACACACCAGTCGGCGCCCAAAATTGCCCCAAAGCCCTCTCTACCCGGAGCATCCGTGAAGAGGCATAGCTCCTGACTGTCCACCCAGGGTGCCCGCCAGATCACCGTCCCATTGAACTGCGTGAGGAAATCTTACCACATGGTGAGGTCTTTCTTCAACCCTGTCCCCAGCCGGACCAAGTGATGCTTCTTCTTAACCTTGGCGGTGGCCCTCGCTAGTCTCCTGGCAAACACCCTCCCCACGGGGATCACCTTCGCTGCAAAGTTAAGCTTGCCCAAGAGGCATTGGATGTCACCCAGTGTGGCTTTGTCTTTCCGCAGCAATGCCTGAATGTCCTGATGCAGCGCCTGTACCTTGTCTGCAGGGAGTCTGGACTCGCCCTTGACCGTGTCCAGCTTGATGCCTAAAAAGGCAGGACTTGCGCTGGACCCTCAGTCTTGCCAGGTGCTAACGGAACCCCCAGGTGCCTAGCCATGTCCTGAAAGCACTGCAAGACTCTACTGCACTCCTGCGTATCTGCCCCCCGATGAACAGGAAGTCATCCAAGTAGTGGGTCACGCCCTCAATCTTGAACCTATTCATCAGCACCCATTGCAGGAAAGAGCTGAACGCCTCGACGTAGGCACAAGACACGGAGCATCCCATGGGCATACACTAATCAAAGAAGACTTTTCCCTGCCACTTGAAACCCAGGAGGTGTTGGCTGTCAGGGTGGACCAACCATGCTCTCTTCCCAGCCCTCCTGACCATGTCCACCGCCAGGTCCAGGGAGCAGTAGGACACAGAGCACATCCCCCTTCTAACCAAGAGTTCACTGAATCCCCTTCCGGATACAACAGGTGCTGGATTAACCTAAAGGCCCCAGGCTCTTTCTTGGGCACCATCCCCAGCGGGGAGATGACAAAGTGCAGAAGTGGTGGCTGGTTGAAGTGGCCCGACATCCTCCCCAGGGCAGCTTCCTTATCGATTTTAGCCAGCACGACCTAAGGATGATCCCTCGCAGATTTGAGGTTCTCAGCGTCCCTGCTCACTCGGGGGCCCTGGTACGGAATTCTGAATCCTTCCACAAACCCCTCAGCGAGGAGCAAACTGTCCTTGGTGTGGGATACCCATGGATCCTTAGCCAAAGGGAGAGTAGCAGACCCATCTCCAGGGAGCACAGGGGGGCCAAAGCTGCTGGGTGGGAGTGGGAGGGAGCGAGGAGGTGTAGGGGGGCCAGAGGGAGAGGCTGGTCTACTTATCCTGTCTAGCCGGTGGCTGCGCTGAACTGTCTCTCTCGGAGCAGGAGGAGGCAGGATGGGAGACCCCACACTTGCTACAGTTGTGGGAGAACCTGCATGCTTTTTCCCAAGAGCAAGACCCTGTGCTGTATAACCTGCAGGTTCCGTTGTACACTGTTCTAGCTCTCTGCTTCTGGCCCCCTCCGCGACCCCCCCCCCCCCCCCTAAAGGACTTCTTGGAATTGCCCTTTGCTTCCTGCTTCAGGTCCTTGGGCTTGTCAGTGTTGGTAGTGCTGGGCTTGACTGTCCCTTCGACTGTGGGCTTTTCCATGTGCATGACCCAGAGCCTCACCTCCAATTGGTCCCACTCCAATTCTGGGCACATGGCCATCTTTTTTCTGAAATCGCAGTCATAGAGGTACCATCCCATCCCACCGCTTGTCTCCGCCTCCTGTGTAATAATGCTGGCGTATTGAAATAACCCTGGCCCTTGCTCTGTGAATTTATCCATTATCACTGCCGCCAAGATGGCGAAAGCTTGCCCCCACTTGCCAATATTCTTCTCTGGCCAGGATTGGAAATGCACTTTCTTGTCCTAGTCTTTACCCCACATTTTCCTAGTATCGACCCCTTCGGCCCCATGCATGAGCAGAGTGAAAATGTCAATGAACACTCTCCTCCAAATTCCCTCTTTGGCTGCCAAAGGAACTTCCCAACCCAAACAGCATCGTCCGGTGACCAGGGGCTTGGGTACCACCGCAGAGGGCAACTCTGCTGGACGCGTGACCGCGGAGACATCCTGAGGTGCGGTGGGCACAGTTGCCTCCGGGGGTTGTACCAAGGGTGAGGGTGACAATGGCCGGCGGCGGAGCGGCAACCACCGCTAGTTGCTGCCCACCCGCATCTGTGGGGCTAGCCAAGGCCGATCCCCCAACCTGAGCAGGAGGTGCGCTAGCCGAGCTGACTCCCTCTCCCCAGACTTGCGTGATGGATGGGACCCCAGGTGCCCCAACAGGAAGGGCAGGAACGGCACCCCCCCTCCACAGGGCGAGCTGGCCAGAGGTAAGTCCGCTCTGACCTCCGCCATGAAGCTCCGCAAAGTGTCTGTGAGCTTACCAAGTCTTCAGTTTTAGCATAGCCCACGGGGCGAGCTGCTGGCCGAGGGGTGTGCTGGTCCAGGTCCCGGGGCCGGGGGAGCGGTAAGAAGGGGGGTGGTGCTACGAGGGGGGGGGCCATGGCCTGGCTCTTCGCTGGCTGCTGCTCTCCTGGGAAGTCTTTGACCGTGGGTCTGCGGGTCCTCTTGGACCTAGTGGGGCTTCCTCATCACTGGGCTTGTGTTCCGTGGACGGGACCTCACTGGCGATTCCTGAGTCCTCTGGATTATTGGCCTTCAAGGGTTCGGTGGCCCAAGCCAATCGCTTGGTCTTGACCAGGTCAAGGAAGGCTGCGATCCGCACATCTTGGGAGATACCTGGCTGGGTCTCATCAACTTGCGAGAAAAGCGGTGGGGATCCCCGACTATCCATCCTGTCTCCTGCGAATGCCTGAAAATCTGGAAGGATAAGGGAAAAGAATTTAGCCAACAAAGCCATGGCCACGGTGCCCGGCTTGCCCCGCTCCTGTCCCGGGGAGCACCCACTTTGCCCCCCCGGTTGGCTCCATACTTACTTACGCCCAGGGGGAAAAGGGACGGATCGCAGGTGCCGGTCGGAATGAGCTTCGGAGTCACTGTGTGTGGAGATGAAGGAAGAGGTTAAGGAGATACCCCCATACCTCCCATGCACCAGCCCTCCAGGCCCAACACCCCCACGTGGGCACATCCCGTGACTCCGCTCTGCCACCCTGCGTGACGGAACAGGGCAAGCATAATTCCCTGCTCTCAAAACTACATACGCTGCTCCCTGTGCCAGCAAATCTCCGCCCCTGCGTGCCCATAGCTGCTTCATGCAGGTCTCCCCTATGGAATCCGGCGTTATCTGCGCTGATCGTCCCAATAAGACCAGCTAGGGGAGAAAAAACCAAGGATGAGGCGCTGAAAGGCACGGTACTGACCTACAATACTGACGCTGGCCCGTGTCCACTCCCATACGCCAAGATACGGTGGATGGCAGAACCAGCGCCCTACGCGGCGTGCCTCCACACCCAGGAGGCCACCTAAAATTCTGCCCCCCCGTCTAGTTACCTTGACCTTGTCTCCAAACGTTTGATCCCGCACTTCTTCTCTAGGGACCTGCGAAGTGCCACGGCAGCTGAAAAACAAAACGAGCGGGGAGAGGTATGTTTAATGCAGGAGTCTGCCACGTGACTGTTCCCGAAAGGCAACAGCCAAGACCAAGGAGAGTGCACCGACAAGATAAACATAAAGGAGGAGCGCTCGCAGACATAAAGCCACCCACCTGCAACCCACCCCAGGCCACAGGCGGGCCGCTATCGATTAGGAGAAGTGACCGTATGCAGTCGATCGATAAATACCGGGAAAGAAGATCTACTTGAAATCAAGACGAAAGAACCCTCCTTGCGGAGGAGTACCAAGGGATGGCATACCAGGGAGGGTCCGGCCCCCGCATGGTGCATGAGACCCCTCGCGCACGATGCAGCAGGACGAGGGGCCCGAGCCGTGGCCACGGGAACCCTAATTCCCCCCCCAGCACCCTAGTCCCACTGGCGCACCGTGTTGCTACCCGTAGAAGAAATACTGGCCACAGAAACTCAGGACGGAGGTCCGTGGAGGTGGCCCCTGGTAACTCCCAGACTGGGGAAGAAAAACCCAGGGAACTGAACACGTAACAACGAAAAGTAAAGGCCCAATGCCGTTGGGCCACATTGACACTCACGCTGGCTCTCCGAACGGCGCCGCCCCGGCAGGGGTAGGCGCCGAGGGGAGCACAACGGGAGTGCGCCGCCCACACTGGGAGGGAGCGGAGCAGGAACCGGGGCAGTTCTGGGCTCTGATGCCCAAAACAGGACCAGGGCACGGGCGTCTCCTTGACCCCAAAACGAGGAGAAGGACCCTTGACCCAGCAGCTGCATGCTGCACGGGGGAAAACCCTCAACCACAGCGAAGGGGAGCCAGGCACTAACCTAGGAGAGCGAGTCACGGATCATAAACAGGCCATGGTGACTGACACCAGCGCTGGAGGGGGGGGCGAACCCGGAAGTTCACCCCCAGCACCGGAAGCGCCAAACCCCTGGCCCGAGAGTGGGAGAACACCGCACCCCAGGACAGCGGGCAGTACCCCCAGCGGAACCGGAAGATAACCCCCTGGGGCCACCACCGAAATCCCCGCAACACCCCACATGCAATACACCCGATGGGGGGAAGGGCGGGGGGCGCGGAGACCCGCGTGGCCAAGAGCGATGGACATGGCGGCGAGCACCGCCTGGCCCCTGCCCCCCACAGGCCGCGCAGGAGGGCCGCGCACAGTAGTCGTTAATAACAGAAGAGAATAGCATAGATTACATTGGGGATTGAACACTTAACCCTCAACACTTAACCCTGAGGGTAAGAGTCTCGGACCCTAACCATTAGGCCACAGTGACTCTCGCGATCAGGGGCGAAATGCAGCGATGGCCTGAGGGACTGCGCCCCCTGAGCCCCCCCCCCGCCGCCACGTGGACAGCGGCTGGGCAGAAATGGGTGAGCGCACCCTGAGAGGGACCCCGGAGCCTGCCATGACCCATGGCCGATCGGTGCAGGCTCCGGGGCAAAGGAATCAAGGGAGGGAGGGGGAGTGCCGGGAGCAGTGCACGCAGCGGGCGGGAAGGCCGGCACTCTCCCCTCCCCCCGGCTGCTGGAGGGAACAGATCAGAGCCCACACTGAAGAGCTGGCACACAGGGACTCGCACCCGCCACCTCTGATGCGAGGTCGGATGCCTAACGAGGCACTGAGACGAGACATACCAGCGCTGGCAGAAAGTGCACCCCGCTGGCGTACCCCGGGACCTGGTGTGTGCTAGCAGATCAGAGCCCAGCAAGGGCCCCCCAGGGGCCTGCACATCCCTGGGTTGGCAAGCGGGAGAGCCACCCGTGGGCTCAGGCCCCCCCACCCATGGCAGGCCGTGCCATTGGCCCCCGTACAACCTGGTACTGCCCAGAGACTGGGCCAGGGTGGGGGGGACAATCAGCAGCGAAGTATATGTGAGGCGCACAAAACGGGGAGCAACGACAGGATGGGGGGCGGCTCACAACCCTCGAGACAGCAAGACGGCTTGCACGGAAAACAAAGAGGTCACCAACATGGTGGGGAAGGATATATACCCTCCCCCAAGTCCAAGACGCCCAGGAAGTGACGCCCCTAGTGTCACAACCAGGCAGGAAGGCGGGGGGACTCCAAACGGAGTCCCTGCCCCCAAAGGGGCCTGGGGGGCTGTAGGGTGCCCAGGCGACACTAGAGCGCTGACCTCTAGTGGCCCCCTGTGGGTGCCTCGGTCAGCGGCATTTCACATGGTCAAAGGTAGCACTCTCCCCAGCAGCACCGCTCGTCAGCCGGTTCGCCCGAGTCTTGAGCCTCTCACCCGAGTTCGAGGCTGCGCTGCTCCTTCCCAGTATTTTGCCGCTTTTCCCCCTGAATTCTTATTGGCTGCATGACTTTCGTCTGTTGTCTGATTGTGCATTACCGTATTTGTAATCTGTATTGTGTAGCTTTACTGTCCCTATACTTTGCCTCTGTCAACTCTTCTATTTCATGCCGCTGCGGCCCTGCCCCCGTTCAGCCCCGATCCCGCCTCCCACTCCTCTGATCCCGCCCCCCTCCCCTACTAAGTGCCGACCGCTGCGCTGCCAGTCTGCGCCTGCCAACGAACCGACTGCAACCAGCACCAGCGACCATGGTTCTCCTGGTCCCCACTGCTACGACTCAGCCACCCTCCGCGTTCTCAACCCCGGAGGCTACGACGACATCGCAAGATCCTCGCTCATCACGACCCAGGGGCAGTTCTCGAGTGGACACTGCCGAAGATCCTTGACCATCAACAAGGCACCCGCAACTGCCAAAGGGCCACCCACAGACCGACCCACAGAAACCCTGACTTGCATCCTTCTCACCTTACGCTCCCTACACCGACACGCCGCACAGATATGGGACCTGATCGACACCCTCTCACCAAACGTCGCCTTCTTCACAGAAACCTGGACCAATGCCACCTCCGGCCCCAACATCGCCACTGCAATCCCCGAGGGCTACAAGACCCAGAGAAAGGACCGCTTACACCTCTCGGAAGGAAGCCTCGCCATCGCACACAGGACCCGCCTCCGACTCTCCACATCCAGCTCGAGCGACCCCCCCCACTCCACCACGGAACACCTCCATTTCCAGATCCAGATCCAGACCAGCCCCAGGACCACGCTACGCGGCACTCTCATCTACAGACCGCCTGGACCCCCGAGCCCAGCCCGCAACCACCATCGCTGAGCTCTCCGCACCCCACGCCATCATCTCGGGGACCTGAACTTCCACCTCGAGAACAGCGAGGACCCCGACTCCACCACACTCCTCGCCAACCTAGGACTGAAACACCTCATCAGCACTCCCACCCACACCCTCGACCCCATCTTCGTGGGAGGTCAAACATCCGCTTCAGCCACACCACCCAGCCTCCCAGGACGGACCACCACTGCGTCCATTTCACATTCAACACCACCGCCGCACCCAAGACAGCCCCGCGCCTGCTGCGACGGAACTGGGGTAAGTTCACAGAAGAGCACCTAAACTCCGCCCTCCTACAAGACCCCCAACGCTACGACCGACACCAACTCCGCAGCCAGGGAATTCCACCGCAGGGTCTCCTGCTGCTCCGACAAGCTGGCACCTCTCCGCCAGACAATGCCCCCTGAAGGCCGCCTGGTTCACCACCGAACTCCATGAAGCCAGACGCTCCTGCAGACGCTTTGAGAAAACCTGGCAGAACCAGAAGACCACGGAAGCACGGAACAACCACAAGAGCGCCCTGAAGGACTACCACCAGCGTATAAGGGACATCAAAAGGACTTCAATCAAAGTCAAGACCAATGCATCCAACGTCAAGGAACTGTTCAACATCATTCAGCAGTTCGCAAAACCCACCTGCGAAGCCACGGACATAACACCCTCCCAGGAACTCTGTGACAAACTCAGCTCCTACGTCCACTTGAAGATCAAGGCCCTATACGACAACTTCAGCGAGCCAGCAGAAGACAGCACCACACCTTCCACCACCACCGAGAAGCCTACCATCACCGCCTGGGCCCCCGCGTCCGTTGAGCTCATCACCTCAACCATGAAGAAGACTCACTCAGGAGCCCCATCCAACCCCTGCCCCCTCACATCTTCCAAAGGGCCACCGCTGTCATCGCACCTGAACTAGGATGGACAATCAACTCCTCCCTCAGATCCGGCATCTGCCCAGATGACTGGAAACGTGCGGAGGTGAAACCACTCCTCAAGAAACCTACGGCCGACCCAACTGACCTGAAGAACTACCAGCCCATCTCCCTCCTCCCCTTTACAGCCAAAGTCACCGAAAGACTTGTGAACACCCAGCTGACCGCCTTCATCGAAGAGAACTCCATCCTAGAAGCATCCCAGTCTGGCGTCCGCAGCAACCACAGCACCGAGACCGCCCTCCTCGCCGCCACCGACGACATCCGCATGCTGCTAGACCAGGGACACACCGCAGCCCTCATCCTCCTAGACCTCTCCGCAGCTTTCGACACCGTCTCACATCGCACGTTAGCCGCCAGACTCCACAACTCAGGAATACAGGGATCCACCCTCTACTGGATCCAATCCTTCCTCTCTGGCAGAACCCAAAGGATCAGACCCCCCCCCTTCCTCTTCGACCCCACTGACATCATCTGTGGAGTACCCCAAGGATCGTCACTCAGACCATCCCTCTTTAACATCTACATGGCCCCCATGGCCGCCATCGTCAGACGGCACGGGCTCAGCATCGTATCCTATGCCGACGACACCCAGCTCATCCTCTCCCTCACCAAGAACCCAGAGGACACCAGACTCTGCTTCCAGGAAGGAATGAGAAATGTAGCTGCCTGGATGAAAGATAGCTGCCTTAAGCTCAACTCTGAGAAGACCGAGGTCCTCATCCTTGGACCCTGCACCTCAGCATGGGACAACACCTGGTGGCCCCCCGCCCTCGGGAGCCCACTCACCCCGACAGACCACGCCCAGAACCTCGGCCTAATACTCAACTCCTCCCTCTCCATGAACCGCCAGATCAATGCTATCACATCCACCAGTTGCAACTGCCTACGCATCCTCCGTAAGACCTTCAAATGGATCCTCCCCGCCCCCCTCCCTACTGCAGAAAGACCATCACCCACGCACTAATAACCAGCAGAATAGACTATGGCAACGCTCTCTACGCCGGAATCACCAAAACTCTTCTACGCAAACTCCAAACCATCCAGAACGCCGCTGCCAGGCTCGTCCTAGGCACTCCGCGCCACAAGCATATGACCCAACACCTACGAAAAATCCACTGGCTCCCCGTCGAGAAGAGGGTCACCTTCAAACTCCTCACCCACGCCTACAAGTCCCTCAACATCACCCCAAATACCTCAACGACCGAGTATGTTTCCACGTACCCAAGAGGAACCTCCGCTCCGACGACCTCGCCCTGGCAGAGGTCCCCCGCATCCGCAGTCACAGAACCAGTGGGAGAGCTTTCTCCTACATCGCAGCCAAGACCTGGAATGAGCATCAGACGCTCCCAAACGCTTCTCACGTTCAGGAAGGACCTCAAGACCTAGCTCTTTGACTGACTCACAAATTTCCTACCACCCAGCTTTCCCCGGGGTCTCCCAATAAAAACGGTGCCTCACTCGTGTGGGAGGCCCAAGTACCCGCGACAGGCAAGGGTCCAAAACGTAGTGCGCCTCAACAGGCAAGGGTCCTAAACGTAGTGCAGGGATCGCTGGGTCGTAGGAATTTTGTGTCAGCCCGGTGATGCCACAACTTTCCCACACAAAAATGTGTGAAAAAGGTGATTTTTTCAGCTAAATTTGAGATTTGCAGGGCATTCTGGGTAAGGAAACGTTGGGGTATCCACGCAAGCCATACCTCCCTGGAATCCCCCGGGTGTCTAGTTTTCAGAAATGTGCGCGACGATCGTCATTACAGTGAAAGGGGGGGGTGCCTCGGGAGCTGGGGAAGCTCTTCCCCAGCTCCCGAGGCTATTTGCAGTAAAAGGGAATCCCTCTGGTGCCCGCACCAGAGGGATTCCCCAGGGAATGCCTCATGACGAGCTGGACTCGTCATGGGCACAGCGCGACTGTGCTCCATGACGAGTCCAGCTCGTCATGGGCACACAAGTGGTTAAGGAAACTCGACCCACTCCCTCCCAGGCATCGAACACATATTTACCAAGAAACTCTGAGAATAGCCTGTCTGCTGCACTGACGGCTGGTGGTATGTGTGCCTGGTGGAAGCGTGCACTGACTGCTGCAGGTGTGTGTGCCTGGTGGAAGCGTGCACTGACGGCTGCTGGTGTGTGTGCCTGGTGGAAGCGTGCACTGAGGGCTGCTGGTGTGTGTGCCTGGTGGAAGCGTGCACTGACGGCTGCAGGTGTGTGTGCCTGGTGGAAGCGTGCACTGACGGCTGGTGGTGTGTGTGCCTGGTGGAAACGTGCACTGATGGCTGGTGGTGTGTGTGCCTGGTGGAAGCGTGTACTGATGGCTGGTAGTGTGTGTGCCTGGTGGAAGCGTGCACTGATGGCTGGTAGTGTGTGTGCCTGGTGGAAGCGTGCACTGATGGCTGGTGGTGTGTGTGCCTGGTGGAAGCGTGCACTGACGGCTGGTGGTGTGTGTGCCTGGTGGAAGCGTGCACTGATGGCTGGTAGTGTGTGTGCCTGGTGGAAGCGTGCACTGATGGCTGGTGGTGTGTGTGCCTGGTAAAAGCGTGCACTGACGGCAGGTGGTGTGTGTGCCTGGTGAAAGCGTGCACTGATGGCTGGTGGTGTGTGTGCGACTGGTGGAATCGTGCACTGACGGCTGGTGGTGTGTGTGTGCCTGGTGGAAGCGGGCACTGACGGCTGGTGGTGGGTGTGTGCGCGCCTGGTGGAATCGTGCACTGACGGCTGGTGGTGTGTGTGTGTGCGCCTGGTGGAAGCGTGCACTGATGGCTGGTGGTGTGTATGCCAGGTGGAAGCGTGCACTGACGGCTGGTGGTGTGTATGCCTGGTGAAAGCGTGCACTGACGGCTGGTGGTGTGTGCCTGGTGGAAGCGTGCACTGACGGCTGGTGGTGTGTGTGCCCGGTGAAAGCGTGCACTGACGGCTGGTGGTGTGTGTGTCTGGTGGAATTGTGCACTGACGGCTGGTGGTGTGTGTGCCTGGTGGAAGCGTGCACTGACGGCTGGTGGTGTGTGTGCCTGGTGGAAGCGTGCACTGATGGCTGGTAGTGTGTGTGCCTGGTGGAAGCGTGCACTGATGGCTGGTGGTGTGTGTGCCTGGTAAAAGCGTGCACTGACGGCAGGTGGTGTGTGTGCCTGGTGAAAGCGTGCACTGATGGCTGGTGGTGTGTGTGCGACTGGTGGAATCGTGCACTGACGGCTGGTGGTGTGTGTGTGCCTGGTGGAAGCGGGCACTGACGGCTGGTGGTGTGTGTGTGCGCGCCTGGTGGAATCGTGCACTGACGGCTGGTGGTGTGTGTGTGTGCCTGGTGGAAGCGTGCACTGATGGCTGGTGGTGTGTATGCCAGGTGGAAGCGTGCACTGACGGCTGGTGGTGT
Source organism: Triturus cristatus (assembly GCF_964204655.1). Classification (NCBI taxonomy): domain Eukaryota; kingdom Metazoa; phylum Chordata; class Amphibia; order Caudata; family Salamandridae; genus Triturus; species Triturus cristatus. The sequence continues at coordinate 139,949,813 of NC_140579.1, read as the reverse complement.
GTATGCCTGGTGGAAGCGTGCACTGACGGCTGGTGGTGTGTGCCTGGTGGAAGCGTGCACTGACGGCTGGTGGTGTGTGTGCCCGGTGAAAGCGTGCACTGACGGCTGGTGGTGTGTGTGTCTGGTGGAATTGTGCACTGACGGCTGGTGGTGTGTGTGCCTGGTGGAAGCATGCACTGACGGCTGATGGTGTGTGTGCTCCTGGTGGAAGAGTGCACTGAATGACTTCTAATCATATATGGCTTCTAGCTATGATCCAATGCTTTGGATTTAATGTGTAAGGTTTGCGTTTTTTTAATAACGTAGTTCACATGTAAAAAAATGTGTGTATGTAAGTACAGGTTTGACATGCTAAATGTGTGCACTCGATTTCTTTACGAATAAGAAACGGAACACTTTAATCACAAAAGCATTATTAATTCTAAGACGAGGACGTCATTGGACTGCAATGAGCACATGATTTTAAAATGCAGAATGCGCGCACTCTATTTATTTAAAAATTAAGAAAACAAAACTCTTTAAGCACAAAAGCATGAAGGAAAATGAAGCTGACTAAGAGGGAGGGGGAGTTAGAGCAGAGAGAGAGGGGAGTGGAGGGGCACAGTTCTGGCGCTGTAAGGCTGTAAGGTTTAATGAGCCATTACAAAAGCCAGATGGTCTGTGCACGTTCACGCGCATGTGCACGCAATGTTGAGGCCAGCAAATGCCTCTCTGGTAGCACTTTAAAATCCCGCTTACTAAAGATCTCGCTTGAGCTAGCGTATGCGCTAGGTCAAGCAAGACCTAAAAAATTGACAGCTCAAGTGTTTACATATTGCTGTTCTTGAAGGACCGTGTTCTGCTAGGTGGAAATGAATGCCTGCAAAAGAATCCGTATTCCTTTGTCCCGAGGCACTTGTCCTTGTGTTTGCTTTAATAATCACTTAAAAGGTATTTGAGAGCTGCCGCGAATGATTTCAAGTGAGTCTTTGTTTTGCTGTTACTAAGGATGTTAAACAGTGAGGGGAAGTGGGGGGCAGCCCCGCCCTGGTACTGGGGACAGCCGGTGTGGACAGGCCCAGCCTTTAGTAACGAGGCAGGTGGAAGGAAACCCTCGCAGCCAAGGGCACGATTTGCCCAAGATCAAACAATTTGGCCAAACTGGCCCAGGCCCAGCTCTCTGTGCTGCTGCATCACTCTTGTACCCGTCTTCTCCTTGCTTTCTGCATGCTTTTTCAGTGCCTTCTCCTTGCTTTTCCTTGTTTTTAGGTCTCGCCTGCGTGGTTTTCGCACATGCGCAGTCTCGCTGGCAAGATTTAATTTGTAGGTCTTTTCTGTAAAGGGCTTTAAGCCCCGCCCCTCTTTTATATTGGCCGGTGTCACTGTTTATGCTAAACGGTGGCCAGCCATTCGAAAAGAGCTGGTAGTGACGTTTTCGTTCAGCTTTTTCTGCCGTCCCACTTGGATGGCCTCGCCTGCTTTCCTTCTGAAGTAAAAGGTTTCTTATCTTTATGGGGCCAAACACATGGCCCCATAAAGATAAGAAACCTTTTACTTCAGAAGGAAAGCAGGCTGTCCAAGTGGGACAGCAGAAAAAGCCAAACGAAAACATCATAGGCTCCCTGGAGAGCGCTTGTTTAATGTGCATCTCTGTATCTATCGAGTCATCTGTCTCTCTAGCTAACAAACACTATTTGCATTCGTTTGTCTGTCTATGTGCCTATCTGTCTTTTAGATGATCCATCAACCCACCCACCCATCCATCCATACATCCATCCTATCCTATCCTTATAAGCGTGTGTTTGGTTTGCGACAGACCACCTGGGTCGGTTATAAGGCCGGTCCCATATATAAATCTATATGTGTTTATACATGTGATGTACACGGGTGTAGAGTGTTCCAGCCGTCCCACCCCATGATTTGCGGTACTGGCATTAATCGATCTACACCTGCACGTTTCCTCCGCCCTCTCATGGGATTTCAGGGCCGTAAAATGGCGAGTGCTTGGTGGGATCAGAATCAGACGGGCTGGGGCAGGCAGCAGTGCGATGAACGTGTGGTGTGTGCTCATGGCGTGCAAGCGTGTGCGGAGCTTCCCCGGCCCCTGTGCCTTGTTTCCACGCGGCATTTGCATAGCGTGTCAAGGGAGAGGGGGCATCGTGGAGGGCCTGTGTGTGTGTGGGGAGGGCAGTGGTGGTGAAACTACTCCTGACAGGACGAGAAGGTGCATGGTGCATATGATGGTTGTTCGTATCTCACGTACATCCTCCAGCATGCGTGTTCGCCTTCTACGTGTTTAATACAACAAATGTATGCCCATTTTTTATTAAATAAAGTGAATATAATATCTATTCATCTTTGGGCATTTGAATTATGTCTATCCCACGCGGAGAGAAATGCAGATTTACAACACTGGCCACTAGGACATTTGCACGTGTGAGAGGAGAGTGTGTTTGTGTGAGAGTGTGTGTGAGAGTGTGTGTGTGTGAGAGAGAGAGAGTGAGTGTGTGTGTGTGTGTGTGAGAGAGAGAGAGAGAGTGTGTGTGTGTGTGCATGCGTGCGTTTGTGCGTGCGTGCGTGTATCAATCAGTTTAGGGCTGGGTGTTCCTGGATATCGGTGCACCTATGTGAATCTACTGATGTACGTATGCGGGTAGGTGGATATAAACCTATGGAGGGAGGGATGGGTAGATGGATGTGTGAGTGGATGGATGAATGCGTGTATGAATGGTTGACTGGGTGGTGTCTGGAATCCGAATTGATGGATGCATCCGAGGGTCTGTACGTTTTTGGATTGCTGAACGGGTCGCTGATGTAATTGTGGGGCCAGACCACTGAGGGCTTTTCTTTTCTTTTGCAACCAATCCTGTCCCTAAACTTCTATAATCGGTTTATTGGCACTAACCCCAGACTCTGGCCCTCAGGGTGCATTAGTTGCTCAGACATGGCACACGTGTGGCTTAGCGCTATAAAGCCACCCTCCATGGGCACTCCGATCGTGTCTTTCCAGAGAGATGTGAGAGGGCTACAGGCGAGGGTCAGTGTCACCACTGGACGTGCAGTTAACCCCTCTCCTGCCGGCCTTGATTCCACGCTATAGGACAGCCATGTCAGTGCTGTTCAAACATCTCTGCCTGCCGCCCTACACCCCTGCCACTCCATCATTCCATTCACAGACTGACATCCACACACCACCACTCCACCCACCTTCGAGTCCTTTCATCTGCATAACCATCCGTCCAGCAACCCACCCACCCATACATGCAATCACCAACCTCCACTACAACCGTTTAAAAATATTCTGACACTTTCATGTACAGGGCCCTCCTGCTGTGTACCCATGGAATCACGCGTGCCCCCTTCCCGCACTCCTCCTCTCGCCCAGCCACTCACGCGTCTTCTCAGGGTTCCCTCGACGGGATATTCTTTCAAACCATCCCCATCCCCATGCACTCCACCCGTTTCCCAACTCACTAACCGCTGTGCCTACGAGGGTATCCATCTATTCACCCACCCATCCATCCATCGAGTGACGCATGCACCCAGCGTCACCCCAGCCACTCACGCGTCTTCTCAAAGGTCCTGATGGGATCTTCTTTCAAACCATCTCCATACCCTTCCACCCCACCCGTTCACCAACTCACTGACCGCTTTATGTACGAGAGCATCCACCCGTTCCCTCATGCAGCACCATCCCATAGACACACCCCTGCCAATCCAACCCAATGTTCAGTAATGACTCCAACCGTGAATGAAAAACTGCAGCGAGGAGTTATTTTTTCAGCACCATCGAAAACAAGGCTGTTTAGTGCCAATATCGGCAACTGTAGTCATATATCATGCAGCACAATACATCAATAAACCACACGACACCTTGTTAGTGGAGAAAATTGCTGCAGGTTTATTTGCATAACAAATATGACAACATGGTGGGTTATCTTACGGGCGATCCCAGGGCAGGCCAACCCCTATGCCGCCTGCCCGTCTGATGAGACAAATTACACCGTGGCCGTCGCCAATCGGTGTTTACCAATTCCTGGGAGGGGCCACCCCTCCCATCAGTGGACCACCAGTCCACTCCCTTACTCACGCCCCCCAAAAGGTGAGGGGAGCGTTCCAGGCAGCCCCCGGTTGCTCAGACCCACAACCGGCCGTAGGACTAACGGGGCGCCGTAGTTCTTCCAGGGGACAACGCTAAGACATCCCTGGGTATCCTTGGCTTAGCACCATACTGTGCTGCTGCATGAAGTACCCCTTGGTAACTTGCAGACTCTGGATCGCCCTGTAACTCCTCCACAGCTCTGGGGGTGGCCACCGTCACACCAGGGCCCCCCACCAAGGTAGGCCTCTCCCAGGTCCAGCCAAAACAAGTCTTGGCCCATACAGGACCGTGGGCCAGCATGCCCCTTCTGGACAGGTGCCCCCATCCTTTCTAACTTCCCCGTGAATATTTGACTGATATGACCTATGACATACCTGCAATACCTTTGACAAGCCCCTCCTACCAGGAAGTGCCAATGCGGGTGAAGGTAAGAGTTGACAAGCCCGCCTTACTTCCTCATTCAGTTATCAGAGTCAGCACTAGTCGGAATATGTCCATCGCATTCCGTCAGTGACCACCCTATGTGAAGCCTTGCCCTCCCCAAACTTCTGCTAGAATACCAGGGAGCAGACAGGACCGAGTGAACCAGAGGGGAGCCAAAGTATAAATACCTCTCTTATTTGAATACTGGGAATGCCAAGTGTTCTTCTAACACTTTGTAGCCCAATTGTGTTTAACCCAGGGGTTTCCCCCAATCATATGGACCATATCGCCCTAGTTCGATGACAACTTCCACAACCTGCATAGCTGCCAGCCAAGGCTATAGGGCGGCAGAAATTGCACATGTTCTTGTTACTCGACTCAATGGCACTTGTTTCAATGACCTCACAAGGCTGATCTGCTAGGTGGACCGACCAGGATCTGAACCTGTGACCAGCGGTCGAACCCAAGCCCCTTTCCCTTTCTGACACTCCACCTGCCTGTGAACTTGCATCACAGGGCTGACTTTAGGCACCAGAACCCATACCTGGACATGCTGGAGTTAGAGCACACGTCTAAACGGCCTGCCAACCGGCTAACCCCTAACGTTGCAGTCCGACTGTTCGCTGACAACTCCCAAGGTAACTTAGCTTAGCTGAAGCAACTGGTAATATGCCAGCCATATAATCAAATGTAACCTAACTATGACTGCAAAAATGTGCTCTGGTAGATGTCCGTATAGAGCTCCATCCCCTCCATATCAGCACTAACAAGGCAACACGCACTCTCTTGGGCATAGCACACACCCGCACCAGCTGACAGAAAGTGCCAATTCACGTGTTGCCAACGGCCTTACGTTTATAACTGACGGTATACCAGGATTATGTTGAAACCTTAACTGGTTCTACCGCTTAGTGCCCGTTGTACCATCACCGGTACGTCTTGGCCTAATCAGATTCTGGCTGCAAAGCTTTATGACATTGCCAGCTCCCATCCCAGGCGAAATAAAAGAAGCTTTACTGCTACCCCTGTGCGCCGCTGCAAATGCTAATGATGGTATAACGAGCACCGCTAAACTAGACAGGGAGTGACCCTGAGAAAAAAGGTTGGACCACCACCACCACCATACCCCGCCTGTAAATCAGTAAGGTTTACTTTGCCATCTGCAATAGTGCAGCCACAATTTGCCGGCATCTAACCTGTGCAGTATCCTGTTCTGTGCAGTCCCCCACATGCTTCCACTGGGCATCTCTGCCTGATGTAAGTGACCTAGGTACAATGTCTCCCTGCCTGGCAGCCTGCCAGTGAAAAATACATCACATACACCATAAGTACCCTACCTGCTTTTGCGATTTTGCTAAATTCTTGCCTGGCCTTCCTACCTTCCCAGATGTACCCAGCAAAATTGGCTGTACTCGATTGACCTGACCAAACATCAAACCCACCAGTTTGGGCCACATAACCTGCCCCCAAACTCTGCTGAAACAACCAATAAGCAGGATATGACATAAGGGAAGGGGCTCCCTGGTTGTACTTTAAAATATCCTACAGCCCAACCAGATGTGCCCCTCGGAAAGCTACCACAATCGCTTTGGATTTGAGCCTCACTCAGCACAACCCTTTCATCCTGGACCTACCTCAACATGACGTGTAATTGAGCGCGCTGAAACCTTAGGGGTCTGCTGGCTCTGACAGAGCGGTGGAGGATGATGCATGCTACCTTGCCCCCAAACTCCCAGAACCCCCATGTGGCGAGCTAACCACCAATGTTCTGCAAAAGTTTGCCTACCCATATAATGTTCACTTCCCCTAGAACGAGATGGGGCAGTCCTGTCCAAAGGAGTATGTATTGAACCATATGCGTCCTGTAATTACCTATGAATTGAGTACAACTGAATAATTCATAGTACCTGGGTTTTTTAATAACTAATAGCAGGTCTGACAACAACAACAGGCATCCTCAGTTTACATTAGGAATGTTGGATTAAATGACAAGGAAAATATGACAGCATCCCATCTAACCAACAGTGGTGGGAACCACTCCTGTCTATCTAGTACACATCGTCCCTGTTAACCTGGCACTGCCTGATGTGTGACCTAGGTACATGGCCCCCTTGCATGGCGGCCTGCCAGTGAGACAAACATCCAATCACAATGAGTACCACTACCTGCCTTCGCTAGAATCCTGCCTGGCATTCCTACATCCCCAGATATACCAAGCGATAATGACTCCTCAGTCAATTGACCCTACCACAGGGCTTGTTGACACCCCCCGCATAAAACCAAGTGTGACAAACAGGGAGATTACAGTCAGGCTAACCCCAATCTGCCGAAGAAAGGCCCACCACACGGCTGTGCCCAAATACAACCATCCCGCATCAAACCGACACGATGGAAAGACAACAGGAGTCTCACACTCTACACCCGCGGAAAACACCGCAAGTAACTAATCGTTTAACGATCGAATAAATAACAACGGACATCCTTACAGCATTTGACGCCAAAGCCATTTCAAAAGTGAACTGGGACCCCAAGGTCTTTAGCATCGGCGCAGAGCTTGGCACCTATGGTGTGTGATCTTTTCCCACTTTAGTGTAAGCCTGGCCCGCAATGCATACTTTCTTCATAGTCGATAAAGCACACGTAAACCACCCTAGCTGCTCCTTGCCGCTGGGTCATCCTACCCTATGGAGCGCTTCTGAACGACCCGGGAACATTAACTCACCCTCAACACCTAAGCTTAAATCTTTGCTTAGCATAGGTGCTGAACGCGGTGTGTACACCTTCCCCCTGATCCCGGACACAGCGGTGAAGAGACCCCGGAGAACCCGGCTAGTATAAAAGACACTAACAGAGCCGAGGGAGCCCTGCGCAAGCTTCAAGGATTGTTTAAGAGTTAAAACTGATCTGCAGGGCTCCCCAGCTAGCTCAGGCAATGACAATGGCATGCAAACCGGCTACTAGCACACCGCACATTTACTAGGTGTCCCGCTCACTGAAAGCCTGACTGATCACCATTCATAGCGTTAATCTAATGCGCATTGAGAAATACATTTCAATTATACAAATGTAAGTGTATGTGAACGCAAAGGTGTTGAAACGTTAAACTTAAGCTGCAGTTACATGACATACTGAGCACCTGTCATCGCATCCCTGTATTTATTACACAAGGAGCACTACCTACAACAAGCCCATCTATTGGCTAATCAGTGCTTCTAATTGCATATGATGAAATAATTCCCCATTATAGCTCAGTTGCATGGCCCACCGAGAGCTATTCTACCTCATGTCAGACTGCCTGCGAATACGAAAGCTGGGCTGGCATCCTCACACCAGCAAACAGCCAATTCTACAAAACACCCGGGGGAGCCCTTAATAAAACGCGAGGATGGAGGAAATGCACAAGATATACAGCGGCCTCCTTAGGAGGAAGGCCCCCCCCCCCAGCTCTTCCCTTTCCGTTATAGGCAAACCACCAGCACCGCCGAATCCTCACTCTAAACGCCAATTAACGATATAATTCCATAATCATCGTAACCTGTTGGGCTTTTACCTTAACATCCTACTCTTAACAACATAATGCCTATGTGTGGCAAATTGCGGCCTCTGTCACTGCTTCAAGCTACGTACTACAAAAGGACACTACACCTACAAGCCAAACGTATTGGGAGATAGTTGCCTCAGTAAATAAGCAACAACTGTGGCTCCGTTGTACATGTAATGGTTCTGGAATGATGAGGCTGTGTAAATCCTAATCAGTCACTTTGAAGTTACATCCCCATTACAACTGTCTACCAAACTACACTTTATCACCGCATTGCTCCAATGCGCACCCAAACGCGAGCCACCGGCGACACACCTAGCTGACAGCCCTAATGTGACAAAGCACACAACTTAAAGGCATCACCCTGGAAAACCAAGTAACCTGGAACGTAACATTCTGGATCTTTGTTTGCTTGTGGACAACATGTGCATCGGCTCCAAAACACACGTGATGCCAAAGCCCCCCCAGCCTGTGTCGTCCCACAGTGCCCCCCATCCAGGCAAATGCCATGACACATCACTCATCTCCCCTAGATCCTTCGTTGCTCGAGTCACCTTGGCCCTGTGGACCAGAGTTAAACATGTAACCAAACACCCCAATTAAGGTCTCCTCCCACCCCCCCCCCATAGCAGTACCACTGCCCCAAACTCAGGCCCTTACCGCGAGAGAGAGCGCCCACCAAATCGAGCATAAAGAAATGAAACTCGGGTGAAAGGGGATGGGGGGCCGCAACAGCGCAGCAGTGCCATCTGTTGGCACAGGCACCCGATGGCCCCCTGTCAATGCATAAATTGCAAAGGAGTAAGTGCCTGAGCCTTTGTGATGAGGCCACCGCAATTTGCACCCCACATTGCCATCGTCAGCGCTGCCCATGTCAGAGGGTACCCCTCTACTAACCATCACACTGCTACCAGTGTAACAATTCAGACTGGTCGATCCCCCCAAGCTCTTAAGAACTGTCTGGGTGGCAGGATTAGTTGTTGTGCACATGTGTTGAAATAGCAACACTGATTTCTACTCATTTTATGTGCAGCTGTCCTAAGTGCCGGTGCCCACTTGTAGTGTTGGTGCTGAGCCCCGGAAAGCACCTGCTCAATTTAAGGACTGCCCCCTATAGGGTTTAAAATTACTGAACTCCGAGCATAACTGGAGCGTGCAACGCGCCGTCGCCCACAAATTATTTCTCCCAATGCCCAACAGGCAGACGCCACCTGGCAATGTATAACCCCGTTCAAAAGTTAGTAAAACTACCGCCACCTTTGCTGAAGAGCCCCCGGGGGGTGAAGTCAGGGCACGCCAAGTGAGTCGTCCCGAAAGCGCATGCCCAGGTACCACCATTCACTCCAGAGTAAGTATGTCCATGCCCCGAATTGCCCAGTGAGCGTGGCACCAATTTATTTATTTTTTTCTTTTTTTTTCCTCCCATTTCATTCAAGGCACATGCGAGTTAAGTGATTTGCCCAGAATCACCCCGTAAGTGAACGCGACCCCGAGGCTCGGACCCTGGTTCCAGCACCAAAGTCGGCAGCGCGAACTCGACCCTAAAGTAAGGAGTGCTTACATGAGCACAGTTTATACATTGCACATTCAGGCACAGGGAGATTAAATGATTTGCCCAGAATCACTGTATGTGAACGCAACCCCGAGGCTAGAACCCTGGTTCCAGCACCAAAGTCGGCAGCGCGAACTCGCCCCAAAAGTATGGAGTGCTTACCTGACCACAGTTTATACATTACACATTCATGCATGTGAGAATAAAGTGATTTCCACAGAATCACCGTAAGTGAACGCGACCCGAGGCTCGACCCTGGTTCCAGCACCAAAGTGAGCCATCTAGCCAAAAGACCACATCCTCTCTGGCCATGCCGGAAGAATTAACCCTCGAGAGGGGCGCGAATGTGCAGTAGAACGTTGCTGCTACACCTCTCCCCCAGGTGAGCCTCCGAGGAGAGCATGCTGCACGCGGGGCCGGGGTGAAGATCTGGCCCTAACCCGGGCGAGACCGGTAAGGCGCAGGAAAAAAGCTGGAGCCCACAGGCCCGACCCTGCATCCCAGAAAAGCGCCCCGGGTGATGGAGCTGATCTCTGCTACCACTATTCATACCACGAACAAATTACGGGACGTTCCATTGAAAACTGAAGTGGAATTATTTAAAAGCAACATGTCGGACAACAGATGTTGGTCGCCAACAGCATGTGTCACGAAACGCCTAACTAGTTGAATAAATTAACCACTATTGTGAAACGGACACGGGAAAAAGGCGCAGCAACAAGAAAACGCAGCGGGAGCGGGAATATTCACAGTCCGCATATGGAGAAAAACGAAGAAAAACAAGTTACGGGCCCTTTGATGGCCCGGACCCGTAAAGGCGAGACGGGCAGCGGACAAGAGGCTGCCCAGTGGGCGGGGGACAGTATTTGTACCCCTATCCCCCCTCCCACTACCGGAAGTGGCCGGCCGGACGTCGCCCTTGACTCACGCCCATGGAACTAGGAGGCCGACTCCAGTGCCTTCCTGTGGCACTAAGGCGGCCGCCCTGTTGAAGGGCCACTGCGTGGCCCCCCGGGCAGCCTTGACATTCACCGTACTGAATGATAACCAGGCTGCGTGAGACAGAAGACCCGCACAACTCAAGCCACACATCCAAACATGTAATATAAGGGCCCACGGATGGGCGCAGCATCCCTTGTACGACACAAGGGCACGTTCATTCATTCAATACCTGGCAGACAAGGGGGGCCCAAAATGGGCCAATCAACGCCAAACGCTTTTCAGGCATGCCGATCGAATTTAGCCCTGGCAAGTGGTTTCCACCAGCACGCAGTTTATTTCAGGGCCACAGAGTGTCTTCCTGTTGACGTGGTGGTAAAATTATCACACTGAAATCATAATTTCACAAAGATCCGGAGAATTCTTAAGTAGCGGGTGAAAAATGTTGCTTCATTACGTTCTGCGTCAGCTGTAGTAAACAAGCATTGGCATAGCCAATAGGTCTCGCCTTTGGGATCTTATGAGTATTTAGTTATGCAGCACAATATCCTTCCTGCAACAACATTAACTGTTGCATGGCTAAACACTTATAAGGTCCCACAGGCGAGACCTATTGGCTATGCCAATGCTTGTTTACTGTTTTTTCCTTGCTTTTTCCTGTTTTTTGAGTGCCTGCTCCACGCTTTCCCCTCTTTTTTCACTGCTTTCCCCTTGCTTCCCCCCATTTTTTTGAGGGCCTTCTATTTGCTTTTCATTTGCATTCACTGCTTTTCCCCTCGTTTTTGGGTGCCTTTGCCTTACTTTTCCCTCATTTTTAACTTTTTTCTTCTGCCTTTCCCCATGTTTTTTTGTGTCTTCTCCTTGCTTTCCCCTCGTTTTCGCTGCTTTCTCCTTGCTTTTCCCTCATTACAACTGAATGAACAGATTACTACAAAGTAGTTAGGAACTCCAGCGCCTTGAGACCCTCACGGGTGATTTTCAGCGCTTTATTAAATCCCGATTGACTGAAGGAGGAAAACTGCGGTTGCAACACAGGACAGTTTACATACCCAACACTTTCCCGCTTTACCACATGTCCCATGTGTTAAAGAGCTCAGCGGCCTGACATAGGCTAGGGTCATGCGATGAAAACCCAAGTCATTTTTGAGAACTCTCATATAACCATCTTCTTGGTGAATCCAGATGTGTGCTAAGTGTCATCTTCTTGCTGAATCCAGATGTGTGCTAAGTGTCCTGCGAAGTGATAATGGAAAGCTGGCACCATACTGAGGAGAAAGACTCGGGCATTGAGTGGGTTTTAGGACTTAGTGAGTGAGGGACCAGGGGTTTATTCTAGCCACTGAGAGCTCTCAGCAAAGGCCAGGTGCAGCGAGGCCCTCCGCCGGGCCTTACAGTGCTGGACCATGTGTGTGAGGTCAATGGAAAGCAGTGGCGGCCTCTATTTACTGGGGGTGGCGGGGTGAGGAGGAGGGGGTAGTTGTAAATATAAATAAATTTTAAAAAACACATTCGGGCCAGCCACCCAACCAGCTGCCGCCCCATGGAAGCAGGAACCAGGAAGCACCCAGGCTCCTGACTCCCCTAGCCAAACACACGGGGAATGGGGGCCTGAGCATGTGCTCCGTGCAGGCTGTAATGCAGCTTGGGTGCAGAACATGCAAAGTGCGCAGGACTGTTATGGTCGGCCTGAGAGGGCCAGCCAAACTGTTATACACACTTTAGAGTGGAGCAACCACTACTCCTACTGGCCCCTGCTCTGGCACTCCAGCCCACCCGCACCAAGAAAACGAAAACTAAAACGATAATAATGCTGGTTTTTATCATTTTAGTTTTCATTATTTTGACACTGCATAAAGCAGTGGGGCAAACCTTTTCCGCCTTAGCGGAGGAGCCGCCACTGGTGGGGAGAGTGCCTCCCTGGGGTCTCACAGCGCTGGCTCATGGGTGTGAGGTCCAGCGGAAAGAGTCCCTTCCCGAGGTCTAGCAGTGCTGGACTATGTGTGTGAGACCAGCACAGAGAGAGTCCCTCCTTGGGGTCTCGCCGTGCTGGGCGACGGGTGAGAGGCCCGATGGTGGGCTGTTGGTCTGAGCCTCACAGACCTGGTCAAGCATTGCGAACCCAGGTTAGGGGGGTCATCTAAGGTTGGCTTTGATTACTTATGAAGTTTCATTTTGTTTCAGCCACTTTCCTGTCTGCAAAATGGTGGTGATGGCCCCAGATCTATAAATCCCTCTCGAAGCTTGTTGCACAGCGACGTTTCAGATTGCGCTCTGCCGCGTCCGCCCGAAAAGGATCTGCTTTTTTTTCTGTAAAGGAGTTAGAAATCATTTGTTTTATGCTTAGTTACCCACATATGTTTACTAAACACGAAAATTGTGTTACGTGTAACTTATTTAACCAGGCGCGTGACATGGGTTGAGTTGATGGCACACACCGAACAGCAAGATATCCAGTTTTCCACTTTCTTGATATACGTAGCCAACATAGGGGTAGATTTTCAAACTTTTAGCGCTAGTGACGCTAACCAGTACAAAAGGTTTTTTACAAATTTACATTCCAGCAAAAACTTATTTTGCATTGGAACACAAAGCCCTGCTTTGTGTTCCTTAGCACCAAGTGGCGTTACATGGGTGGTACATGGGCGTTTCCATGCAATCACCCATGTCTTTTGATGCAAAACCCTATCTTCAAACAATTGTAGAAAGGGTGTAGCAAGAAAAGTTTATGCCATCTGAAAGGAGGCGTTAAGAGGAGAAATGTTATCATTTCCCCTTTCTTTTGCTACTTTGTTTGTGCTGCACTGTGCAGCACACATACAAAGTGGGAAAAGTGTTTGAACTTGTCTAGGCATGGTATTTTGTGCAGGAAGGCTGCCCTTCCTGTATAAAACCTATACTAGAGTCACGCACGCACCCTAGCGCTATGACGCCTGAGGCTGGATATGAGACACGTTAAAATGTTTTGCACATGTGGAAATTGACAGGAGAGTTTTTCAGGGCACCTAAATAAATGTACTTAGTTTAATCCAACCTAGATTGAATCAAGCCTTTGACTACTGTTATGTGCCAGTTGCTGTCGATTTAAGGTAAAAGTTTCTTCAACTGCTTGAGTTGTCCAAAGCACCTACTGGACATTATAGTCGCTTGTGGTTCGAGTCATGGATTGATGTCGACATAGATTCCCAGATTGGGTATAGTTTAGCTGGGGTGGAGGAGGTTGCATGAATTCACGCCAGCGACCCGTGAGCCAGAGGAAGTCTTGGTATTAGCAGCACTATATGTTTGTAGGACTTAATTTCAGGGAGGTGGGAGGGCACCTTGTAACTATGGTACCCTGTGGTACTGGTGTTTAATAGGTGTGCAGCTTGCACCTGGGCATCATACAAATTCAGGCTACCCAGGAAGGGTCCAAAGGGTTTATAGCAACAAAATAACCACCTCTTCTTTCTATTCTGCTTGACTATGGGAGTGCTAGTAGCCTGGTCGCCAACCTTGGGGATGGGGTGGGAGGGAACAACCTCCAAGGTCATTGATTCCTATATTTCAGCCATCCTTACTAGGGCTTGGTGGACCAGCAGATAAAGGAGCATCTCAGACCGCTGAGGGAGAAGCGTACTTCAGGCCACGCCTTCCCGGTGAGAGGGCCACGTACATCTCCTGTGGATCGAGGGATGAGGAGGCAGTGGAAGAAGATGTTTCTCCTTCACAATGTTCTCCTCTTTGGTTGAAGTGACCCAACTTAGGGGCATATCATCAACGAGGCAAAAAAAAAATTATCGCCGCCTTTGTGTCTGTTTTCGGATGAAAAGCGGCGATAATTTTAACGCCCTATTAGCAAGGGCACGCTAACGCGTGAATCCATGCTTATTCGCCCTTTCCCTTAACGCCCAGTTTTGCATCTCTAATGAGATGCAAAGTGGGCGTTCTTTCTCAGAATAACGGGAGAAATGTCGCTAAGCAACATTTCTCCAATTATCAAGCCTCATGCTAAGAAGCATAGCGGCAAAAAAAGTAGCGATAACCTCTGTTATCGCTACTTTCCTTACGCCTGCTTTGAAACTGACTTAGCCATGATATCCTATGGAAGGTGGATATCATGGCTAAGTATGCCTTGCCCTATCAGCACGCTATCGCCAAACCCTGTGCGATTATCGCAGAATTTTATCGCTTTGGAGATAAGTGTTGCTGATAGCACGCTATCTCCGCGATAAAATTCAGAGTTGGCCAGCGATAATTATCCTCGCGCTAAGAGCGCTGAGCGATAATTACCACCTGGCCTTGATAATATGCCCCTTAGATTCCTCCTCACTGGGACAACTATAAGAAAGCAAAATTCCAACTTGTGAGCCGTCTCAAGGTGAGTGACAACAAACGTGCAGGAGACTGAGCTGCTGGCGAGTGAGTGACACCAACACACACACACGAGCTCCAGACTCCTGCAAAACACACAGGCATACTCACACACACTCACACTCTCTCTCACACACTCACATACCCTGTACACCACTGACAGACAGGCAGAGTGGGCTCTATTACTTCAGACGCTCAGACATTTAATTGGGATGGCAGGAGATAAGTGGCAATAAACTAAATTAAAAAAATATATATCTAGTTTATTACCACTTATCTCCTGCCAGTCCGTTGTACATATAGAGTGTCCATCGACAATGGGATGTGAATCCATTGGAGCATTGATTTTGAAAAAAGTTACATCGAAGAGAATAAACCTCATTGAAGTAATAAATTGAACAAACTTTGATTCTGTGATTAAAAATGATTGAATTTGGATTTCTATGTGGAACCTGGCAGTGCACACAGGGCACGCTTCCATGTGCGGATAGCTCGTATTTTCTTTTTTTTCTCTTTTTCTTTTCAAACAACTTAATTTATCATCCCACGAACCCACTTCTGTCCAGATTGGTGGCTTCATTGTCCTGGGGTCAGTTTCTCAAAGTGCATGTCAAAGTGATTAACACGCTGAAGGCTGCTATTGAGATGCGTTTATGGCTGTTATCCGCAACCATCTACCACTCTTAAAACACAGAACCATTACTTTTTTAGATTTCAATCTATTTATTGGACACATAGCAGAGTAAACAACTTAGTCTCAACACGAAGACAATATCAGAACTCTATAACATCTCAACAAAATTACCCAAGCTTGTGGTGTCCACAAAACCCGTCTCCGCCCAAATGAAGGCCAAGAATGGGGAAAAAGAAAAAAAAAAACAAGCAAAGAGCCCTCATTAAACTGACAATATCTCATGAATTTGTTTCCTCCAGTCCACCCCTGAAGAAACTGCCAAAGTCCCATCGCCGTCACACAGGTTCCTGAATTTGTCGGCATGCGTCCTTAGCTCTATTCTTTGCCTTTAGTCCACCAGAACCCGCCGGCTTCTGGTGATGTATGAACCTTCCCTTTGCAGGTCGCTCTCCGTTCCACAGGGTAACAGAATGATGCTTTGTATCTAGTACCAGCAATTATTTCTTAAGGCCTGAATTAGATCTCAGCGGACGAGTTACTCCATCCCAACGGTGACGGATATCCCCTCCGCCGAAATATAATTTGTATAGGTTTTAATGGGATTTATATTTCAGCAGACGAGATATCCGCTACCGTTGTGACGGATTGACCCATCTGCCGAGATCTTAATCCAGCCCTAAGTCCTTGCAGCTGCTTTTTCTGATCACTGGGAATCGATACTTTACAACCCTTCAATTTCAGGTCGCAGGCTTTCCAGGGTGTAGGGATCCCCAGGTTCTCCACCGGTGTCCCTGCCTCCTGGACTCTCCCCTGAAGCGCATGTGCAGGTCGGAATGTAGAGAAAAAACAAGTAATATGCTGTCCCTAATAGTTAAAAGGCTGAGTCAGTTGAAGGGATCTAAAAGTGCTTGCCTAGAAGTGAATTAAAGGGATGGAATTCATTTTATTGGAATTGAGGGCCCTCACACACCCAGATGGGTGTCATGCTTCATCATCGGGCTGCTCCTCGTCGGGTCGGCGCTGCAATTCCCGACGGGCTCCCGATGCGGAGCACTTTGGCGGATATCTTTTTTCCAATAGCCGTGAGCGTGAGGGGCCTTGTAAGTGAAGATGTCAAAAGATGTGTTAAGTGAGTGAATTTAAAACAGGGTTGGGAGTACCTGCAAAAAGATTTTTAATAAGTGGGTCTCCTACCCTGAGTAAAAACAAAACAAAAGGCACAAAGCTGAGATTTATGTCTCAGTTCGGGCGCTCTTTCATGTGGAAGGTCACCCACTTACAGGTACTCCCAACCCTGTTTTAAATTCACTCCCTTAACACATCTTTTGACATCTTCACTTACAAGGCCCCTCACCACCACGGCACCAAACGGCTACTGGAAACAAGATATCCGCCAAAGTGCCCCGCAGGTGAACAGGTGTGGGGTAGGCTTTAGAGATGCATTTACTTGTAGGGAGCTGCAAAGGCTGCAGGTCGAAAGGGGGCCAAATGTAGATTAAAAACAATGTGTGTGCGCTCGCTCGCTCATTGGTTCTGGAGAGGGGGTGGGGGTGATAGGGCGTACTGGGGCGTGTGACCTGAGACACAAAACACTGGCCGGCCATGCTGAGAAGTACACACCCCATTTAGGCTATGAGTTATGCCAGGTACACCCCAAGACGATCAGGGAGTGTCACCCCCTCTGGCCAGGGAGAGTCACCCCTTCTGGAGAGGGAGAGTCACCCCCCCCCCCCCACGACACCCTCCCGGCCAGGGAGATTCCGGCCCCCCTCCGGCTAGACCACACGACCCTCAATCAGGCAGGCCACAGATGGCTTTGTACACCCTCCCCGACAGGCACCCTACAGCGGCACAGTACAGCCACCTGGGAGGGGGCCCTCGGGGGCCACCAGGCACGTCAGCTACAAATGAGAATCGTTTGCACACAGGCACCTGGGAGCAAAGGCCGGCTACACAACCACCACTGCCACCCCTGAGGGCAAGAAGAGCGGGCCGGGGTAGGCACCCTTGTGCTGGACGCCAAAGAAGCAGGTTGTGGGGTGAACTTGGGGTTCAGCAGTGCAGTGGCGTCACTAGGGTTGGTGTCACCCGGTGCGGGTAACTCATGGTGTCACCCCCTCACGACTTACCGCATGGACCTCCTCCGCCCGAGTCCGCCAGTGGACACAGTTGGCAAATAACAGGACCATACAGAATCCTTAGTAACGTTTGCAAATGTAGGTCCTATATTTACAAAATGTGCCTGTTAACAACAGTGTGATAATCACTCATTAATCAGGTTGTGGTGGACAAGCCTTGAAGGTTAACCTACACTTGTCATGCTAGGGTCCACCTGCTGGTGCTCCGACACCGGGGCTTCTAATGTCTTGCGAAGCCTTCTAAGGTCTAGCATGAGATAGTGCTCTCTCAGGAGAGTGGTCTGGCAGACTGGTTATAAGGCTGAACCTGGTTCCCCAGTTCCAAATTCAGCAGCTCTGTCCATAGTGCCACATCCTCTCCCCCACTGAACACCATACTGCCCCACTGAGAAAAACTCAGACTGCCTTCAACTACAACCCAATTGTTGCCAGCTATAAACACCTGGATGCGGCTCAATTTAAATTATGCACTGGGCAAGAGCAATATGTGGCCTACAAAAAAAAGTGACAGAATCCTGGAAAAAGCAAACAATCATAGGGAATGCAACATTTTGAAAACCATGTGAAATGTAAGCAGGAACAACATGGTTACCTTAACACTTTTACACTCACTGTTCAGAAATCAGTGAGTGCTTTTGCCTGAAAAGTTAAGGACATGACAACAGGGGACAGGGCCCTGAATGGACCCATTTCAATGGCCATTGCTTATATCCTTACAAAACGTAAGCAGTATGGTAAAAAAAAGACAACATCCCTAGATACAGAGCAGCAGTACAAATTTTGTTTTTCAATCCTCACATTTCAGTACCTCCAGGATTGGTGCACAGTTCCAAGCCCAGGGAAAACAAAGCCAAGGCAACAAAAATAGCGCTTCACTGGCAAACTCTGTAAAAGTGGCGCTAATAGGTTTGGGTGTGAATAACATCAATCTGGCCAATTTGCTAACACTCTGTCTTACTTTATTTAGTTATTTATTTTTCATATTTTTAAACTTGTATTCCCGATGCTGCACTTTGGAATTAAATGTCAGAAAAATACGACATTGATTTCCAGCAAAAGTGATTTTCTTTTTTGGATCCATTTCACAGGGAAGCAAATAAAAGAAAGGAGATGAGGCAGTGCGCACTGCGCACAGGCACCTCCTCCTCCTGAAATGTTAGGTTGCTCTGCGCACACCGGCCCCAGTGGCGTTACAAAACTTGAGGGGGCCCCCCTGCAAAGTACATAGAGGGGGCCTCCCCCTACGGCCCGGCTCACCACTTACCACTTAGCACCACAGCCCAAAAATCTGATCTATTTTGAGTTGGAACCTCCAACATTTAATGAAATGCTTCTATATTGTCTTGTTCAAAGTTCTAATAAGAAAGTGGGAAACACTCTTAACATATAAAATACCCAATTTGTAACATTGCCAAGAGTAGATTATTTGACTGAGACAGCAATCAGAGAGAAGCCAAGGAGCGATCTCAGGAACTGCCTATAACTTAAGGGTCTGAGTTAGAATTTATATTGATGGACAAAACTTGAAACTTTGAAAGTCTAACCTAAACCTGCAATTTTACAGACTCGACTGACAATATACATGAGTACACAAGCTATAAAACAATATCCTGCCAATTCCAAGAAAAATAAACGCAAATTATCTGCATGCCATACACTTGTGACTGTCAAGCGTTTTGCATGATAATAACGTCAACTGAGGGTCAACTGAGGAAAGAATTTCAATTTCTACCATCATGTCTTTATGAGTAAGCAGGACAACAACAGACAAGCAAGAGGCAGAGGATACAAACTGCTTGGATGTTTCAGAACATTGATGCAGGTGTTTTTCAGTTTGAAGTTATTATTTCTATTGTAAGCAATGCTAATTACAAGATTTAAGGCCTACGTATTACAAGCAAGTGCAATCAACACCACAAATAGCACAGAATATAGAATAAAAACAAACCATATCAGCAAGTACCTAATTACAGAATCTATACAAACTGTAGTTGGTAAAGCAAAGGAAAAAGTGCAAATACTTTCAAAGTCCATAATAAAGCAATCACAGTCCAGCAATATACAAAAAATCAAGCATTTTTTGTAAAACAATCCCCCTTTCTTTTTGCATCAAGATGACCCAGGGTCTTCCCTTGTCTGTGTCAATTCATGAATCCTAGTGCAGGTGTCTCCCAGTGTCTGTTTATGTCTTAACGTGTTTGGGTCTGCCAGTGTCTGTGTCTTCCAGTATTTGTGTCTCCCAGGGTCTTCCCTTCTCTGTGTCTCTCATTGTCTTCCAGTGTTTGTGTCTCCCAGTGTCTGCCCTGATCTGTGTCTCTCAGTCTTCATGTCTCCCAGTGTCTTTCCTTATCTGTGTCTCAGTGTTCGTGCCTCTCAGGGTCTTCCCTTGTTTGTGTCTCCCAGTGTTTTCCCTGGTCTGTGTCAATCCATGAATCCTAGTGCAGGTGTCTCCCAGTGTTTGTTTATGTCTCCCAGTGTCTGTGTCTTCCAGTGTTTGTGTCTGCCAGTGTCTGTGTCTTCCAGTGTTTGTCACTCCCAGGGTCTTCCCTTCTCTGTGTCTCCCAGTGTCTGCCCTTATCTGTGTCTCTTAGTGTTCACGTCTCCCAGGGTCTTTCCTTATCTGTGTCTCTCTGTGTTCGTGCCTCTCAGGGTCTTCCCTTGTCTGTGTCTCCCAGTGTTTTTTTGCCATATTTGTGTCTATTCATGAATCCTAGTGCAGGTGTCTCCCAGTGTCTGTTTATGTCTCCCAGTGTCTATGTCTTCCAGTGTCTTCCCTCTTCTGTATCTCCTAGTCTTCGTGTCTCCCAGTGTCTCTTCGAGTCTCCCAGTGTCTGTGTCTTCCAGTGCTTGTGTCTCCCAGTGTTTTCCCTGGTCTGTGTCAATCCATGAATCCTAGTGCAGGTGTCTCCCAGTGTTTGTTTATGTCTCCCAGTGTCTGTGTCTTCCAGTGTTTGTGTCTGCCAGTGTCTGTGTCTTCCAGTGTTTGTCTCTCCCAGGGTCTTCCCTTCTCTGTGTCTCCCAGTGTCTGCCCTTATCTGTGTCTCTTAGTGTTCACGTCTCCCACGGTCTTTCCTTATCTGTGTCTCTATGTGTTCGTGCCTCTCAGGGTCTTCCCTTGTCTGTGTCTCCCAGTGTTTTTTTGCCATATTTGTGTCTATTCATGAATCCTAGTGCAGGTGTCTCCCAGTGTCTGTTTATGTCTCCCAGTGTCTGTGTCTTAACATGTTTGGGTCTGCCAGTGTCTGTGTCTTCCAGTATTTGTGTCTCCCAGGGTCTTCCCTTCTCTGTGTCTCCCAGTGTCTGCCCTTATCTGTGTCTCTTAGTGGTCACGTCTCCCACGGTCTTTCCTTATCTGTGTCTCTCTGTGTTCGTGCCTCTCAGAGTCTTCCCTTCTCTGTGTCTCTCATTGTCTTCCAGTGTTTGTGTCTCCCAGTGTCTGCCCTGATCTGTGTCTCTCAGTCTTCATGTCTCCCAGTGTCTTTCCTTATCTGTGTCTCAGTGTTCGTGCCTCTCAGGGTCTTCCCTTGTTTGTGTCTCCCAGTGTTTTCCCTGGTCTGTGTCAATCCATGAATCCTAGTGCAGGTGTCTCCCAGTGTTTGTTTATGTCTCCCAGTGTCTGTGTCTTCCAGTGTTTGTGTCTGCCAGTGTCTGTGTCTTCCAGTGTTTGTCACTCCCAGGGTCTTCCCTTGTTTGTGTCTCCCAGTGTTTTCCCAGGTTTGTGTCGATCCATGAATCCTAGTGCAGGTGTTTCACAGTGTATGTTTGTGTCTCCCAGGGTCTGTCGGTGTCTCCCAGAGTCTTCCCTTATCTGTGTCTCTCAATTTTCGTGTCTCCCAGGGTCTTCCCTTGTCTGTGTCTATCCGGTGAGCAGTCTATATATCGACTTTTTAATATCGAGGGACATAAATATCGAGTCAAAAATATCGAATGTACAAAATATCGAAATAGATAATATCGATGAGAAAAATATCGTTTTTTTTTTTTACTTATATGTCGATGTAAGTAATATCGTTAGTAATAATATCGACATGTGAAAATATCGTCATTGTGTGTTTAGTAAATATTTTGAAGTTGTTTGTATAAATAGTTAAAATGTATATAATATGAGAAATATTTATATTGTTTTAGGGGCGGGATGTTGGGTTATAGGGGATAAGGGTGGGGAGTGTTTTAAAAAAGTTAATTAATTTTTTAAATATATTGTAAAATTTAATTAGTAAATTTTATTTAAAATGTGAAATGTATATTTAATTTTAGGAGCGGGATGTTGGTTTATAGGGGATAAGGGTGGGAAGTGTTTTAAAAATGTTTATATATTGTTTAATTTAAAAAAAAAATAATTTAGAAATTGTAAATTAAATTTAGAATTTTACAAATAATTTTAGGAGCGGGATGTTGGTTTATAGGGGATAAGGGTGGGAAGTGTTTTAAAAATGTTTATATATTTGTTAATTTAAAAAAAAAAAAATTTAGAAATTGTAAATTAAATTTAGAATTGTACAAAAAATTTTTAGGAGCGGGATGTTGGTTTATAGGGGATAAGGGTGGGAAGTGTTTTAAAAATGTTTATATATTGTTAAAAATTTTTAAAAAATTATTTAGAAATTGTAAATGAAATTTAGAATTTTACAAATAATTTTAGGAGCGGGATGTTGGTTTATAGGGGATAAGGGTGGGAAGTGTTTAAAAAATGTTTATATATTTGTTAATTTTTTATTAAAATTATTTAGAAATTGTAAACTAAATTTCGAATTTTACAAATATTTTTAGGAGCGGGATGTTGGTTTATAGGGGATATGGGTGGGAAGTGTTTTAAAAATGTTTATATATTGTTTAATTTTTGTAAAAATTTATTTAGAAATTGTAAATTAAATTTCGAATTTTACAAATATTTTTAGGAGGGGGATGTTGGTTTATAGGGGATAAGGGTGGAAAGTGTTTTAAAAATGTTTATATATTGTTTAATTTTTGTAAAAATTTATTTAGAAATTGTAAATTAAATTTCGAAATTTACAAATAATTTTAGGAGCGGGATGTTGGTTGATAGGGGATAAGGGTGGGAAGTGTTTTAAAAATGTTTATATATTTGTTAATTTTTTATAAAAATTATTTAGAAATTGTAAATTAAATTTAGAATTTTACAAATAATTTTAGGAGCGGAATGTTGGGTTATAGGGGATAAGGGTGGGAAGTTAATTTAAAATGTTTATATATTTTTTAATTTTAAAAAATAATTATTTAGAAAATTTAAATATAATTTAGAATTTTACAAATCCCATAATTAAATATAGATTTCAGTCAGAATAGCAAATTAATTAAGTTCAGTGTCCAGCACGTATCTTAATTAAATATAGACTGGAGTGGGAATAGTAAATTAATTAAGTTCATTGTCCAGCACCTACTGTAATTTAATATAGTTTGGAGTGAGAATAGTAAATCAATTAAGTTCAGTGTCCAGCACTTATCTTAATTAAATATAGATTGGAGTGGGAATAGTAAATTAATTCAGTTCGGTGTCCAGCACATACTATAATTAAATATAGGTTGGAGTGAGAATAGGAAATTAATTAAGTTCAGTGTCCAGCACTTATTTTAATTTAATATAGACTGGAGTGGGAATAGTAAATTAATTTAGTTCAGTGTCCAGCACCTACCCCAATTTAATATAGGTTGGAGTGAGAATAGTAAATTAATTAAGTTCAGTGTCCAGCAGTTATCTTAATTAAATATAGAGTGGAGTGGGAATAGTAAATTAATTAAGTTCAGTGTCCAGCACCTACTCTAATTTAATATAGGTTGGAGTGAGAATAGTAAATTAATTATGTTCAGTGTCCAGCACTTATCTTAATTAAATATAGACTAGAGTGGGAATAGTAAATTAATTAAGTTCAGTGTCCAGCATCTACCCTAATTAAATATAGATTGGAGTGAGAATAGTAAATTAATTAAGTTCAGTGTCCAGCACTTATTTTAATTTAATATAGACTGGAGTGGGAATAGTAAATTATTTTAGTTCAGTGTCCAGCACCTACCCTAATTTAATATAGGTTGGAGTGAGAATAGTAAATTAGTTAAGTTCAGTGTCCAGCAGTTATCTTAATTAAATATAGACTGGAGTGGGAATAGTAAATTAATTAAGTTCAGTGTCCATCACCTACTCTAATTTAATATAGGTTGGAGTGAGAATAGTAAATTAATTATGTTCAGTGTCCAGCACTTATCTTAATTAAATATAGACTAGAGTGGGAATAGTAAATTAATTAAGTTCAGTGTCCAGCATCTACCCTAATTAAATATAGATTGGAGTGAGAATATTAAATTAATTAAGTTCAGTGTCCAGCAGTTATCTTAATTAAATATAGAGTGGAGTGGGAATAGTAAATTAATTAAGTTCAGTGTCCAGCATCTACCCTAATTAAATATAGATTGGAGTGAGAATAGTAAATTAATTAAGTTCAGTGTCCAGCAGTTATCTTAATTAAATATAGAGTGGAGTGGGAATAGTAAATTAATTAAGTTCAGTGTCCAGCACCTACTCTAATTTAATATAGGTTGGAGTGAGAATAGTAAATTAATTATGTTCAGTGTCCAGCACTTATCTTAATTAAATATAGACTAGAGTGGGAATAGTAAATTAATTAAGTTCAGTGTCCAGCATCTACCCTAATTAAATATAGATTGGAGTGAGAATAGTAAATTAATTAAGTTCAGTGTCCAGCTCTTATCTTAATTAAATATAGATTGGAGTGGGAATAGTAAATTAATTAAGTTCTGTGTCCAGCACATACTCTAATAAAATATAGGTTGGAGTGAGAATAGTAAATTAATTAAGTTCAGTGTCCAGCACTTATCTTAATTAAATATAGACTGGAGTGGGAATAGTTAATTAATTAAGTTCAGTGTCCAGCACCTACTCTAATGTAATATAGGTTGGAGTGAGAATAGTAAATTAATTAAGTTCAGTGTCCAGTACTTATCTTAATTAAATATAGACTGGAGTAGGAATAGTAAATTAATTCAGTTCAGTGTCCAGCACATACTCTAATTAAATATAGGTTGGAGTGAGAATAGTAAATGTATTAAGTTCAGTGTCCAGCACTTATCTTAATTTAATATAGACTGGAGTGGGAATAGTAAATTATTTTAGTTCAGTGTCCAGCACCTACCCTAATTTAATATAGGTTGGAGTGAGAATAGTAAATTAATTAAGTTCAGTGTCCAGCAGTTATCGTAATTAAATATAGACTGGAGTGGGAATAGTAAATTAATTAAGTTCAGTGTCCAGCACCTACTCTAATTTCATATAGGTTGGAGTGAGAATAGTAAATTAATTATGTTCAGTGTCCAGCACTTATCTTAATTAAATATAGACTAGAGTGGGAATAGTAAATTAATTAAGTTCAGTGTCCAGCATCTACCCTAATTAAATATAGATTGGAGTGAGAATAGTAAATTAATTAAGTTCAGTGTCCAGCACTTATCTTAATTAAATATAGATTGGAGTGGGAATAGTAAATTAATTAAGTTCTGTGTCCAGCACATACTCTAATTAAATATAGGTTGGAGTGAGAATAGTTAATTAATTATGTTCAGTGTCCAGCACTTATCTTAATTAAATATAGACTGGAGTGGGAATAGTAAATTAATTTAGTTCAGTGTCCGGCACCTACTATAATTTAATATAGGTTGGAGTGAGAATAGTAAATTAATTAAGTTCAGTCTGTAGTGGGAGTAGTATGTTAATTAAGTTTGGTAAATAGCAAATATTAGAATTAAATATAGAGTTGAATAGGAACAGTTAAATTAATTTGTTTTAATTTACAAAAAATCTGTAGATTTTAGTTTTGGTTGGATAAAAGATAGAAGTTATATCAGTATGCAAATTCCATTTTTTTTTATAAAATAGTAGAAAGGAAAATAAGATTTGTTTTATAGTTGTTGGAATGTATATTCATTAGAGAGAAAATATTGATATTATTACGCATATTCTAATAATTAAATCATTGAAATAAACATGTAATAAAATAATTAATATTTAACATTTGTATTATAGTCATAATTTTTTTATAATGGATATATATTTGTTTAATGTATATTTTGGACATGAATATATGAACACACAAAATAATTAAAAATAAAAAAATCTGATTTTTATAGGTGTTTAATATTTATAAATTTATATTGTGTACTCTCAAAATTTTTAGACTTTATTTGATTTTATAAGAAATTGTATGTTTTGAAATATATGATTAATATATTTTAATTATTAATATTTATATTACATAATTAATATTGAAATTGTTTACATTTTAGAATATGTATTTTTTTTTTGGTATGTTGTAGATACAATATATTAATTATATCATGTTCATCTATTTATTTTGGTAATATATACAGTTTTATTGATATATTAATAAAAATATTTTATTTATTATATTTATTTTAATACGTTAAATAATTTTCACATAGATAAAAAAAATAGGTATTCTTTTTGAGTATTTTATTCTAATGTTTTACTCATTTTTAAAGTAATGTGTAATGTTAAATAAATAGTTAGGGCATTTATTGGTATTTTTTTAGTTGTTATGTTTGTTTGGGTCTTTTATTTTGTAACCGCTCGCTGTTGTTTTGGGTTATTTTGGTCGAATCCAGGTCGCGGTCGGGAGCTGTTTCGCGTTTGAGAAGGTAAGAGTTATTTTCTTTATTATTAAATAGTTTTAAGTGTTTTGTGGAAGTAGTAATGTTGTAATAAGTGTGTATGGATTGATGTTTTAGAAGTTAGGGTGTTAGTAATAGTTTGTATACGGTTTTATAATTTACGTTGTGTTCCGTGTTTGTGGCTTTGTTAGTGTTTTGTTATTTCGGTGTGTTAAAGTTTTATAGTGTTTGAATAACGTTTGTAGTGATGTTTTTAGGTGCCTTATGTGTGTTTGTGTGTGGGTGGGAATGTTTGTTTCTCTTTTGTAGGTTTTACGGAGAAGATATTTTCGTCGGTTTCAAACACCTTATTTTTTTTAAAGGAAGTGTGTATTAGTTGTGTTTACTAATCTTTATTTTACACTTCCTTTATTGTTTGGGTTTCCAGGAGCGGTTATTTACCTTTTTAATATTTTTCGGGATTTTTATGGTTAATGGATAGTCGTTTTTTTGCGTAGACGTTGTTTTCGATAAACAGTTGTATTTTTACATTTTATTTGGATTTTTTTTTTGATACCTATGGATTTTGAACTACCTGGATTTATTTGGAAGGAATGTTAGTATCCCATTGGAGCAACTACACAGGTAAGTTCATTTAAATATTTTAATTGTTGGTGGCCAAACCTTATATATTTAATATTGTTGTTGTGTACTTGGTTTGTTTAATTATGTTGTCTAAATATATGTCGATATAATTGATTTATATATTTTAGACCACATAATTAAATATGTGATATAATAAAGTGGTTTATTTATGTTGTGATAGTTGTTTTAGTAGAATTGTGGGTTAATATTTAGGAAAGGGTTTAGAAGAGAGTTTGAGCTATTATATTTAAGTACTCAAGTCCTCTTGTGGATGGGTATAGCTGTACCTGTTGTTGTAGGTAATTATACATTTGAGTAGTTTGTCTAGATTGTTTTGGTTTTAATTGTAGGACAGATTGTTGCATTCTTAATTCTTGGAAACTTTGTTCCTTTTGTATGGCAATTAGTAGTTTTTGTAGTGTTGGAGTTGTTCTCCCAGTAGAAGTTAGGAATGCATTATGCCAGCCCTCGACGGCGTTGTTAGTTTTGGCTTGTTGGTTGAGTGTACTTACATATACATTCCACCAAGGTATTTGGAACTTGGGCTGACGTCTATGGCCTGATCTGTGTAGTCTCCCCACCCAGGTATCCTCAAAATAATCTAAGAGGGGAGATAACTTTACTTCATTTTGTTTGTAGAATGGACTTTCTAATAAAAGATTGTAATGTTCTGCAACATCTGTGGTTGGTACATAAGCTAGGGCTGTTAGAAGTTTTATTTGATGTGCAAAACTTATGTTAGTGGCATATTCTACACTTAGTGAAGATTTTTGTAAATGTCTCCATATACATTGGTTTAGATGGAAGTAACATCCTTGGATAGCTGTATGGGGGTACAGTTTTAGAATGCAATTTATCATGGCTTGCTCAAAGTCTATGATAATTCTTTGAGGGTAAAAATCATTTGATTCTTGTTTTAGTTTTCCTAGCATTTCATTATATGTTGTGTTTTGTTTGTTAGGTAATAGTGCATAAATTAAAGGTATGGAAGTGTTGTGATATTGACCGTGTATTGTGTAAAGCTGGTAGAATGGTTTTGGGCATATTGTAAAGATGCCATCCATCATCCATGTTTGGCATTGTTGCAGTTTAGCTATATTGTTTGCAGTAGCAAACATTATGATTCTTTTTTCTGTGCTTTTGTTATCAAAAAAAATAAAAGGTTCATTATTGTGGGTGATAGTTAATTCTGGTGGAATGATGATCTCTTGAAAAGTTTTAGGGGATGGTATAGTTGTCGTGGTTGCTTTTTTGGTCCTAGCAATAGTTCTTTTTATAGAAGCAATTGATGGTAATTGGCCTCTTGCTTCTTTGGGCACTCTAGGTAATAGTTCTTTTAGGATTACACTTGTAGCAGTTTGTGAACCAGTGCTTAATTCTTTGATATTTTCAAGGGTTGATCTGACTTCTATTTCAGAGAGATTGGGTGGATGGTTATGCTCTCTTGTATATAGTACAGTTGTTTCTCTTGTTGTTGCTCGTCCGTAGCATTTGTTAGAATAATATTTAGAACACTTCCAGTTCACTTTTCGGTCCGTCTGATTTTCTTGGGTGTATGTGTAACCCATGTAACACAATAGGAATTTTCCTTTCTGCGAAGTTATAAATTGGGCTTCTTCTGTCATCGTGATGTGTTAGAAATCTGGAAAAAATGTATGTGAAAATATATGTAATAGTACTTTATATATTTAAATGAAAATAGCAAAAAAGCATTTTTTTTATATATACCAAGTGTTTTTGGTTGTATTTGAATGAAGATGTTGTTTGTAGACAAAATGCTGTTTAGTTGATGTAGTCTCTGAAAGTTAAAGAACATATATTGTTTTGGTTGGTTTAGTTTTTTAAGTGGGGTGGTATTGCTGTTTGGTATAGACTATATTTTTTTTGTTGAAACGTATTTTATTGTTTTACAAATCAACAACTCAAAAAACATTCCCCCGCCTTCACCTGTCCCGGAAGTACCACACATTTATCATCAAGACCAATTATTCAGGAGAAGGAACAACCTTTCCACCCATTTCTCTCCCCCCCCCTCCCCCACCACATGTCAATGTACCCCCGTCCCCTACCCCTCTTACTATGTGCCCCTCCTCCCTAATAAATAGGATGCAGTAGCCCAACCTCTCCCTAAGCAAACAGAGCCTTCCCTCATGCCCAGTGGTATAGACTATGGTGCCGATCACGATCCGGTAAAAAATGTCCCCGTACGACTCGTATCGGGTCTTTTTACCGTACGAATCGTACAAGTGCCGTACGAACTGGCAATCACGATTCGCATGGTAAAAAGTCCATACGAACCGCACTGGGAATATTTCCCCACACGTCCTCGGGTCGGAAAATGTGTCCGACACGTCCTCGTACGATTCACCGTACAAACGTGAAAGGTGAACTCCGACCGGGGAATCACGATCCATCCCGGGCGTCCGAACGTACAACCGTATGGTGAAAAGACCGTCCGCACCGAACTCCCATAACAACCATGGAGACGTCCAAACAGGTGCCCGGTACGTGCCGTACCCCCCCCAGCCCCCGTAGGTACGCGCCGACCCCCCCCCCAGCCCCCGTAGGTACGCGCCGACCCCCCCTGTGTGTACACCCGTGTACGGTGCGTACCCCCCGTGTACGCTCGAGTCGGACCCCCCCGTGTACGCTCGAGTCGTACCCCCACCCGTGTATGTACGGTGCGTACCCCCCCGTGTACGCTCGAGTCGGACCCCCCCGTGTACGCTCGAGTCTGACCCCCCCGTGTACGCTCGAGTCTGACCCCCCCGTGTACGCTCGAGTCGAACCCCCACCCGTGTATGTACGGTGCGTACCCCCCCGTGTACGCTCGAGTCGGACCCCCCCGTGTACGCTCGAGTCTGACCCCCCCGTGTACGCTCGAGTCGGACCCCCCGTGTACGCTCGAGTCTGACCCCCCCGTGTACGCTCGAGTCGAACCCCCACCCGTGTATGTACGGTGCGTACCCCCCCGTGTACGCTCGAGTCGGACCCCCCCGTGTACGCTCGAGTCTGACCCCCCCGTGTATGCTCGAGTCGAACCCCCACCCGTGTATGTACGGTGCGTACCCCCCCGTGTACGCTCGAGTCGGACCCCCCCGTGTACGCTCGAGTCTGACCCCCCCATGTACGCTCGAGTCGAACCCCCCCGTGTACGCTCGAGTCGTACCCCCACCCGTGTATGTACGGTGCGTACCCCCCCGTGTACGCTCGAGTCGGACCCCCCCGTGTACGCTCGAGTCTGACCCCCCCATGTACGCTCGAGTCGAACCCCCCCGTGTACGCTCGAGTCGAACCCCCACCCGTGTATGTACGGTGCGTAACCCCCCGTGTACGCTCGAGTCGGACCCCCCCGTGTACGCTCGAGTCTGACCCCCCCATGTACGCTCGAGTCGAACCCCCCCGTGTACGCTCGAGTCGTACCCCCACCCGTGTATGTACGGTGCGTACCCCCCCGTGTACGCTCGAGTCGGACCCCCCCGTGTACGCTCGAGTCTGACCCCCCCGTGTACGCTCGAGTCGAACCCCCACCCGTGTATGTACGGTGCGTACCCTCCCGTGTACGCTCGAGTCGGACCCCCCCGTGTACGCTCGAGTCTGACCCCCCCGTGTACGCTCGAGTCGAACCCCCACCCGTGTATGTACGGTGCGTACCCCCCCCGTGTACGCTCGAGTCGGACCCCCCCGTGTACGCTCGAGTCGTACCCCCACCCGTGTATGTACGGTGCGTACCCCCCCGTGTACGCTCGAGTCGGACCCCCCCGTGTACGCTCGAGTCTGACCCCCCCGTGTACGCTCGAGTCGAACCCCCACCCGTGTATGTACGGTGCGTACCCCCCGTGTACGCTCGAGTCGGACCCCCCCGTGTACGCTCGAGTCTGGGGGTACGCACCGTACATACACGGGTGGGGGTACGACTCGAGCGTACACGGGGGGGTTCGACTCGAGCGTACACGGGGGGGTCAGACTCGAGCGTACACGGGGGGGTCCGACTCGAGCGTACACGGGGGGGTACGCACCGTACATACACGGGTGGGGGTACGACTCGAGCGTACACGGGGGGGTTCGACTCGAGCGTACACGGGGGGGTCAGACTCGAGCGTACACGGGGGGTCCGACTCGAGCGTACACGGGGGGGTCAGACTCGAGCGTACATGGGGGGGTCAGACTCGAGCGTACACGGGGGGGTCCGACTCGAGCGTACACGGGGGGTACGCACCGTACACGGGTGTACACACAGGGGGGGTCGGCGCGTACCTACGGGGGCTGGGGGGGGGGTCGGCGCGTACCTACGGGGGCTGGGGGGGGGTCGGCCCGTACCTACGGGGGCTGGGGGGGGTCGGCGCGTACCTACGGGGGCTGGGGGGGGGTCGGCCCGTACCTACGGGGCTGGGGGGGGGGTCGGCGCGTACCGGGCCACCTACTCTGGTCGATTCGTGCCGTACTTCGCTTTTGCGGCACTTTTTGGGTGCCGTGAAAATATTGCCGTCCGGACTGCTGTCGGTTCGAATCGTAATTCCTGGTTCGTGAAACGCTGCCTGAAAGCGTCCCGACGTCACGTCGCAGCATTCCCGGATCACATTCGTATGTATATTTTCGTCGGTCGGTGTTTTTTACGATTCGTACGGAAATGGTGTTTCCGTGCGAATCGTAATTCCATGTTTGTAAAGTTTTACAACCGGGTACGAGTCGGACGGGGAATTCGCTCCGACCGACGGTTCGTACGCGGTTTTTAACGGATCGTAATCGGCACCTATAGGTGTTAATTTATACAGGTTTTTTAAAACTTAAAAAAGAGAACATGGATTTGTTTAGGGGTTTAGGATGTTTTGGGGTTTGAGTAGGATTTAATTAATATTTTATAAAGTATTTTGATAGTATACTTACTTTTTAGTGAGTCTTTTCTGGCAATCTTCAATATTTTCTTTAGCTGTTTGGAGTAATATCTGTAGTGGAAACATAAAGAGATGGAATATATAAGTTAGTTATTTATTTGAGTAAAGATAAATTAGTGTTTTAGTTTAATTTGGCAGTTTAGTTAGAAAAGAATATTTACTTACGTTTTTAGAATAGTAGTAGGATGTAGGTTTCTTCTGTTTAGCAGAGTTTCTTCTTCGTTCAATGCTTTGGTTTAAGGCACAGTAGAAGACTTGTTTTAATTGGTTTATATAGTGGTTTTAAATTGTTTCTTGAATGTTATTGGTTGTTTTCTGTATGTGGCCTTTCTATTGGATGGTTTGATTTTTTTTTAGTTAATTGGTTTCCTTTTATGGAAAATGCTAAGTAGGAGTATATTTAGTTTTAAAGGAGGAGAGTTTTAAATCATTATATATAAAAAGATTGTTTATAATGTGTAGTAATTTTTTTTAAATGTGTTCGAAATGCCAATGTGATAATTATTTCAGTGTTTTTTTATTATGTTGTTAAATATTGAGATCGCTATAAATGTTATGTTTATGTTTAAGTAGAATCTCATTTGAAAATGTATGTTTTGGGAAAATATTGTCTTTATGTTGTTTAAAGTATTGGTTTTATTAGTATTAGAATTGTCTATATATTTTAAAAAAACGATATTATTGATGTCTATATTTTGGTTATCGATATTTGTGACATGTGTCATATTTATTTACTCATGTCGATATTTAGTATTGCGATATTTATGTGTGCGATTTTTGTGTGATCGATATAATTGTATTACGATATTGTAGTGTCGATATTAGTGTCGTTTTTTAAATAAGTATACAATGTCGATATTTTTGATGTCGATATATTTGATGCGATATTTGTGTAGTTCGATAATGTGTCTGTCGATAATATGTCAGAGATCCGTGTCTATCCATGAATCCTAGGGTAGGTGTTTCCCCATGTCTGTTAGTGTCTTTCAGGGTCTTCCCTTTTCTGTGTCTCCCACTGTTTGTGTCTCCCAGTGTTTTCTCATGTTTGTGTCGATCCATGAATCCTAGTATAGGTGTCTCCTAGTATCTTCCCCAAATAGAATTCACAAATATTTGCTGGAGTGGAGCTTTCATTGGGCACAGCAGGTGCAGTGACACCGGGGCCCAAAAGTCTGAACTTAGGGCCCACTGAACCTGGATTATTGGTATATTTCACAATTAAACAGTGGCCAGGGGACCCATTTTGTCATTGTACTGGGCCTTTCACACTCTGAGTACCGCAGTACTTGAGTGCATGGTGAAGCTGTTCAGATCTGCATAAATGCACATCTCTGTGACTGTGCTGTGTGATGTTTTATGTATCTTTGAGATGCCCACAGGCATTGCCTGATTGCCTACATTGAAGGGTGGGGGTAATGACCTCTAGGGGATATGAGCACTTCTCTTGATAGTTACAGGAAGGTCTTATTTTTTGAGTATTTGGATCCGAAGTCCCCTCTTCTCTCTCCCTATTGCCTGATTTTCGACAAGGGCATTCTGAACAGACATGTGACGCTGCAGCTAGTTCAATCCAATTAGCAAACAGCGCGGATAGTTTCGTGTTTCCTGTCACACACCCGGGTATGCCTCTCCCTACATGCAAAGTGCTGTCTTGCACTGATTGATGGTGTCTCTGATGGAATGGGCCGCTTGGCAGTCATGACATTATATTTCTAAGAGGTGTCTGTTCCTAGGTGAACTCGCCCTCCAGGTGATTGAAATCATGAAATCTACAAGCCTTAGTGCTGAAAACAGAATTAAGCAAAAGCCTTAATCTGTGAGATCCAATGCACATGCTGAGCACTTACTGTCCAGAGGTTGCGAGCACTTTCTTCCCACTCATCATTTACATCCCTAGATCTGACCTCACGCTGTGTGTATCGGGGCAAAAAGATCTGGAGAACAATGTGAAATTGTCTCATTCTGGGACCCCATGGCCCAATGCTGTACAGGCTAATAGCCTACATTGGATAACATCTCTCTTTCTAGTCCTACCTCGGAACAGGTGGACACAATACATAGAGAGGGAATTTTGGGAGGCAAAAGTACATGTGCACAAGGTCACCCAAGGGGCATCTTGGCACCGAATAAAATGTGTTTGTTGATACCTGACTCAGTGGTGCTCGTTTTAGTGACACTGGAAGGATGAAAGGATAGGTAGACCCATCGGGATTCGAACCTGCGTCTGTGAGGTCAAATACAGACTCGTGGCATGAATTCACTGAGCTCCAGACCTGGCACATGTAGGCCATGTCTAACAGACACACACACCTATAGGCCACATGGCTGGTGCTTGCCTGATGGAAAGAACACAGTCAAGACATTCCATTCTGGCAGCCTCACTTCCAGCCCTTACTTCATTCTGGGGGTCTGTAGCACAAACCGACCCCACATCCCTTTGTTTGCTGAATCTTGCTATCGAGGGCGACCCCTGTAGAAATCACAATGCATTTTATCCTGAAATTGTGCTTTTTCTTTGCTGAAAAAAAACACGTGCTTGCAGAAGTAAAGCAGTTTGCTGACACTGACGTAATTTTGCAAGTCAGAGGTCCCAGAAGTGAATGAAATACTTTGTACAAAATGCGCTCCTGGCGGTAAGTCCGAGTCTGCGGGAGGGCAAGATACATTCAAACTACATTGGAGGTTTCATAAAATGAGAGCGAGAAAGATGTAACGTACGCTGGTAGAAGTAAAGTAGTTTGCTCACGTTTACCTGATTTTGCAACTTGACCCCTTAATGCATTGAACATTGCGAAAATGCCATCACGCTCTACACGATAGCGGTTCTTCTGTGCCAGAGCAGGTCGCATTGAAAAGACACTCGGGCACTTCTAGAGATGACAGGGAGACGGAGAGAAAGAGGGGGTCGCACGAGAGGGATCTAATAGCACATGCAGCTGGTGTGGGAGGGCGTGCAGGACAGGCTGTACTGATGGATTATGTAAATTACCAAGACACGAGCACAAAAAGGACACATAAAGGAAATCCATTTTTTAAGATGAAAAGAAATTCAATCACGTTAACTCACAAGACCACATTGAAGCCATGCCAAGTGTGTTATCTGGAGAGGTACTGGAGTGAGGACAGACAGTTAAGACTATTCACCCATCGTCACACCAAAGAGTCCAAAGGACCTCTGAACTTTGTTTCTGCAGCTGCTCCCATGCGGAAGTTAACCTGGAAGAGCCTTGTAACAACGAATGCAATTTTAATTCTGGCCTCTGCTGGAGCAGAGTTTTCTGTTGAAAATGTATCGAGTTTTAAGCTCCAGTTTCGTCTATATGTTAAGATTTTAAAACACTAATAAGTAACGATTAAATAATAGTTTGTTTTGTCTGGACTAATCAATATCACTAACGAGAGAAACTTCACGTGGGATGCATATATGTTGCTTAATAATAGTGTGCGGTTTATTCACAAATGCTATTTGTTTTGTGTTTTTATGCGTTTAAAATAACGTGTACTAATGCTTTATTGTGTTGCAGAAGGCTAGATAAGTACATACACATAACGGTATTAGAGGGGTTTAACACTGTACAATCATTATGATGTGGTAACGTTGTTTTTGTCTCTTTTAATTAAGATGGTCCGTTTTGGCCTAGATAAAGATGGCTGCCTTTTACAGCCTGCGCTCGAGTGATCGAATTTTGATGAGAGGCCTTGCTGAACATGGTCGAGAGTCACCTGACCACAGCCTTTGCCTGGTTTAAAAGTTTTCCGTGAGGACAGCAGCTCCGGGAACAGGTCCAATTGCCCTTGGACAAGGATAAAGTCACAATGAACAATGACAATGCTGCGGTGGCTCTGCTAAGATATCAAAGAAGAGCGTCTTCGAAAGAAACATTTGCAAACTCGAGTTTCCTTCTTCCGTCTTTTTATTTTTGTGATTTTTCCTGAGCAGAGATTTTCTAAATGTATCTAAAGACTTCCTTTCCTGCTCGCTCTGCTCAGTGGCTCAACGGATATCTAACATTTGTTTGTTACTTTTGTTCGCAACATATACTATAAGTATGTTAGACTAGAGAGGGTCCATGTTCGTTCGCTGGTTCATTCTTTCATCGCGTTTGGACGTTTCCTATGCTGAGGACGGCGGTTCGAAGAGACTTTACCGAGAGACCTGTCCTGTCCCAATTAGCTAGAATAGGTAACTATGAGAATAACGATTTTGCTAATGATTGACTTTACTTTTGAATTAATTTTAGATAAACAAGCTCTTGTTTGAATTACAGTGTCGGGTGTTTATTCTTTGTCATTTATTGAGTTTCAAATGTATTTCTTTTGTTCAAAATCATAACTCAAGGCAATGTCATTATGGTCGCATTGACCTCATTGTAGATGCAGATTGGTTTAGGTTTTCTCTCCTATATTCAGTGTGGATAGAGTAATAGCATGAATTTAGTGAGTGATAATGGGCCCTAGCGTATGATGTGTGAATGCGTGTGTGACTGTAGATTTACTCTGTCCGTGGAAGCAGGGAGAATTTATATGCGCCGATCTGCAGCAGTGATGTTAATCCAAATTGAGTGAACTAAAGGGGTCACTTGGAGAAAAGTGTAAAGAGAAAATCTGAAATTAGTTGTGTGAAAATAATCTAGAGTTCTAAAAACTCAGTAGTGGAGTAAAAGAGGCTAAGTCAAAAGACACTGCCAAAGTAGTAAGATGGCTAACACAGAGAATGATCAAAGTAGATGTGCCTTTTTGAAAAGATGGTGTAAAATGTGCTGCTGCTGTACTGGATTATTAATGCTATTATGGGGAGTCTTAGCTTTATTAGTTACTTTTAGAGTTACAATAGACGCTTTAGGAATACATACTGAAAATGTGACAGGTGTAGAGAAGGGTTCACAAAAAGTAGTTCCAACTAGAATTAGTAACACTTATGTGCATAAAGATAGGTCAATTAATGATTTTTCAAGTAATGTTTTTTCAAAGTTGTTGTATGAATACGTAAAGACAATGGAAGTTAGGGATTGCTACGTATGTATGCAGTTGCCTGCATCCGTTTCAGAGGGTGTTACTTATCACCATTTACCAGCTACGTATGGAATTTCTTGTGGTGTGCTAAGTAGTGTTTTTTATTTGTTAGGGAAAATAGATTATGAGATGTCTAACAAAGATAACATTTTTGGGCAATTGCCTATGGATAAAAAGTTGAATCCGGCTAAAGAAGCGAACATTTTTGGTGAGATTTTTATTGAGAAAGAAGAATTAACTTTAGATTACATTTTTAGAAACAATTTAACTTGCAGTCTGAAAGAAGAGGAGAAAGCTTTCCTAAACATGGTAGAGGAAAGAAGAAGGAGCATGCATGAGAAGGCAGGGAAATATAAAATGAGTGAGACAATTTGGGACATTGAGATGGGAAAGGAGTTGAGAAATGGAGCTAGTCCGACTTTGGCTTTAGATGCACCACAGAAGGGTAAGCTATGCATTACCAGGAAGAAATCCCAATATGATACATATTTTGTTGGGACTAGTGAGTGTCATGATACATATTTTATTGCAACAGGATGGGGTTTTAAAGGTGGTGAAGATCCAGTTTTCCCAGGAGTGTATTATGTTTGTGGGAATAAGGCTTATTTCAAGTTGCCTGAACATTGGTATGGCACATGTTATGTGGGCCTGGTCTTTCCAAAGATTTTTCATATAGATAGAATAGAAGATGTAGAACACATTAATTTACTAACACGTTTTAAGAGAGAAACTTGGTCAGAGATAGTGGGTGACATTTTTGGTGCTTTAATTCCAGCAGTGGGAATTTCTTTGAATGCATATGGGATTCGAAAACTGTCGACAGTGGTGGATCGTTTATCGACAAGTACCACTGGA
The DNA here is from genome assembly GCF_964204655.1 of Triturus cristatus. Lineage (NCBI taxonomy): Eukaryota > Metazoa > Chordata > Amphibia > Caudata > Salamandridae > Triturus > Triturus cristatus. The sequence goes on along the minus strand of NC_140579.1, from coordinate 139,912,110 downwards.
GGGTTTCTCTTGGTGAATACGGAAATGATTGCCGTACGAGCCATGTCTATGCAAAATCGACTTGCCCTTGATATTCTTTTGGCTAAAGAGGGTGGAGTTTGTGGAATGCTGAAAGTTCAACATTGTTGCACTTACATTCCTGACGAAAGCAGAGACTTAAAGGTCTATATCAAAAATATTACTGATTTGCATGAAGAATTAGTACCACTTGAAGCTGAAAGTGTTTGGACTAAAATAGCTAATAAGATAGTCGCTGTTAAGAGTTTTATTGCTAAAATAGGTAGTACCATTATTGGTAAAATATTGTTTCCTTTGACATGCATAATTGTTGCTTTATTGATATTAAGATTGGGGTGTTTGTGTTGTAAAAACAGGGGAGGGAAAAAGAGAATAATTAGAAGCAATGCTGAAAAGAAACAAAAGAGGTCAAGGAGAGACCCACAAGAAGTAGAATTAGAAGAGTTGAGGGAGAGTGTGTACTTGGAGTCAAGGAGGGATGATGTGAGAGAATCTGGTGTTTAATGTTGTGTCATAAAGACATTTCCAAGTTCTCCTAAATTTGGGACTAAATTTTCTTTTTTGGGTGGTTTTTGTGGTGATAAGATATCACCAAAGGGGGGATTGCTGGAGCAGAGTTTTCTGTTGAAAATTTATCGAGTTTTAAGCTCCAGTTTCGTCTATATGTTAAGATTTTAAAACACTAATAAGTAACGATTAAATAATAGTTTGTTTTGTCTGGACTAATCAATATCACTAACGAGAGAAACTTCACGTGGGATGCATATATTAAGCTTAATAATAGTGTGCGGTTTATTCACAAATGCTATTTGTTTTGTGTTTTGTGCGTTTAAAATAACGTGTACTAATGCTTTATTGTGTTGCAGAAGGCTAGATAAGTACATACACATAAGGGTATTAGAGGGGTTTAACACTGTACAATCATTATGATGTGGTAACGTTGTTTTTGTCTCTTTTAATTAAGATGGTCCGTTTTGGCCTAGATAAAGATGGCTGCCTTTTACAGCCTGCGCTCGAGTGATCAAATTTTGATGAGAGGCCTTGCTGAACATGGTCGAGAGTCACCTGACCACAGCCTTTGCCTGGTTTAAAAGTTTTCCGTGAGGACAGCAGCTCCGGGAACAGGTCCAATTGCCCTTGGACAAGGATAAAGTCACAATGAACAATGACAATGCTGCGGTGGCTCTGCTAAGATATCAAGGAAGAGCGTCTTCGAAAGAAACATTTGCAAACTCGAGTTTCCTTCTTCCGTCTTTTTATTTTTGTGATTTTTCCTGAGCAGAGATTTTCTAAATGTATCTAAAGACTTCCTTTCCTGCTCGCTCTGCTCAGTGGCTCAACGGATATCTAACATTTGTTTGTTACTTTTGTTCGCAACATATACTATAAGTATGTTAGACTAGAGAGGGTCCATGTTCGTTCGCTGGTTCATTCTTTCATCGCGTTTGGACGTTTCCTATGCTGAGGACGGCGGTTCGAAGAGACTTTACCGAGAGACCTGTCCTGTCCCAATTAGCTAGAATAGGTAACTATGAGAATAACGATTTTGCTAATGATTGACTTTACTTTTGAATTAATTTTAGATAAACAAGCTCTTGTTTGAATTACAGTGTCGGGTGTTTATTCTTTGTCATTTATTGAGTTTCAAATGTATTTCTTTTGTTCAAAATCATGACTCAAGGCAATGTCATTATGGTCGCATTGACCTCATTGTAGATGCAGATTGGTTTAGGTTTTCTCTCCTATATTCAGTGTGGATAGAGTAATAGCATGAATTTAGTGAGTGATAATGGGCCCTAGCGTATGATGTGTGAATGCGTGTGTGACTGTAGATTTACTCTGTCCGTGGAAGCAGGAAGAATTTATATGCGCCGATCTGCAGCACCTCACTCACCGTCTCAGTGCCCCCTGCCCGTCGGCGCCATCTCACCTGCAATTCCCACTGCGCATGATCACTCCAGTCTAGCTCTGCCCCACCCTGAGGCTGAAGACTACGGAGCTGCGCACGGCGCAGCATTTGATTCATTTCATTGGACTTGAGAGCGCGGCGGCGTAACGTTCAAACTATGTCTACGTCCGGTCCCTCCTCTCAATGACTGCTGGTGGCACAATCTACTGCATGGTTTTGAGTTTGTCGGGCCCCCTCAGCACACAGTAGTCGCTGCATTGGTTTTACTGTACTCAAACAGCATTTGATAAATTAAAGAACGTTTGCTGTTTGAGTAGTCAAACCAATGCAGCAACTACTGTGTGCTGAGGGGGGCTAACGTTTTTTTTTTTTTTAAACTGTCTAAACGTTCTTTTATTTAACAAATGCTGTTTGAGTAGTCAAACCAATGCAGCAACTACTGTGTGCTGAGGGGGGCTCCTCGAGCTCGTGGCCCCCCCCGCAACGCGGGGGCTGCGGGGGCCTTTGTTACGCCCCTGACCGGCCCTGTTGGTGTCACCCCATGTGAGGGTGTCACCCGGTTCGGTCCGCACCCCCCGCACCCCCATAGTGACGCCGCTGGGAGCGGTTCCAAAGGGACCTTCAGTTTAGTCCCAGTCTTGCCACTCGCCTTGCAAGACTTACAGGTCTTACAATAGGTGTCAGAGGCAACTCTCATCCTGGGCCAATAAAAATGTAGGACCAACCGCGCAAAGGTTTTGTCCTGGCCCAGGTGTCCGGCTAAGGGTATCTCGTGTGCTAACTCCAACAGGAAGGCCCGGTAGCATTGGGGGACCACTAAGGCCCTTGAAGATCCATGCACCGGCACCTTAGGCTCACTGTAAAGGAGGCCATCCTCCCAATACACGTGATAGCCGCCCGTCTCCTGATTGGCCGCTTGGGCTTCGGCCTGCCGCCGCATGCCATCAAGCAGGGGGCACTCCCTTTGCGCCTGACAAAATTCCTCCCGGGTAGGCCCTCCTTCCACATGCCAGTCGGCAAGGGTCGGCAAGTCCCCCACGGGAACGACATCCACCTCCGCAGACTCCGGGGGTACCTCTGCGGCCTCCCCATCCATCACACGGGCGTGTCCTCCACCACATTCTCCTCTCCACACTCTGCGTTGGGTTGGGCCATTATCCCAGGCTCCAACCCGGGTTGAGTTCCATGCCGGGCAGCCATGGACCGCGTCACTACACAAGTCCACCCTGGTAACCCCAGCATCTCGGTATGGGCTCAAAATTCCACATCTTCTCGGCCCAGAGACTACTGGCACTACTTGGTGCAGTACTTACAAGCTTACCCGATTGACCAAATATAGCTGTTAGCTGGAATTGTAATTACTGGGATCCACAGCCACAAGACAGTATTGTTCATAATGGATGAAGAATGTTGTTGCGCCACAGTCTGTAAATTGATAATATGTTGGCATTGTATGTCGTTTTATTGGTATTAAAATGTCAATAAAAAAATATAAAAAATACAAAATTCCACATCTTTCCATTTGGTGTGCTCCAGATCGTTCCCTAGCAAGCACCCCACAGGCAAGGCAGGGCTCACCTCAACTCTTAGTAGGCCTTTGACTCCTCCCCACTCAAAGGGAACTTGAGCCACTGGGTAGTGACTCACACTGCCGTCAGCCAATACGGCCGGATGGAACTCCTCGGGGACTACTTGCTCTGGGGACACCAGCCGCCTCACTACGGTGGTCATGCTGGCACTTGTGTCCCTCAGAGCCTCCACCTCCTCCCCGTTAACTCTCACCTTCTGCTGGTATTTAGCAGTATTAGGGGGTAGGGACACTACGGGGACCATCTCTCTATCCCCGAGTGAAACCAGGGTCAGGCCTGTCCACTCCCCTTCCCTATCTAAGGGCAGCTCCACCCCAAGCGCTACACTAGACCCCCCGGGACTTTTCCCGCCCGTTGGGGCTGGGGGTCTCTTGCGACACTTAGGATCGCCTTTGTAGTGTCCAATCTCCCCACATTCGTAGCACCTAACAATCCTTGGCTGCTGTCTCCTGTCAGGGTAGGTGGGCTTTGGGGAATTGGACTGAGGTGGGGTCCCTACTCCTTTCCCAAACTGCTTAGGTTGTGGGCCTCGAGAGAACTCCACCTTTTTATCTCACCCCTCTTTCTTCTGGGGGACACCCTGTCCGCCTTTCGAGCCATCTCCCCCGGGGCCCTTGTGAGACACCCGGGTGCTCACCCAAATGTCCGCCTCTTCCGCAAGCTCACGGGGATCCGTTAACTTGCAGTCCACCAGATGTTGGCACAGCTCCGGAAAGCACTTATCCAAGAGGTGCTCCCTCAAAAACAGATTGTACAACCCTTCGTAATCCTGCACCTCGCTGCCACGCACCCAACCCTCTAGCGCCTTACGGGCATAATCAAAAAAATCCACCCAATTCTGTGTGGATAGCTTGTGGCTGCCACAAAACTTCTGCCGATACCTCTCAGTGTTGAGACCAAATTTCTTAAGCAGGGCGTCCTTCATCGGGGCATACCTGACCTGATCCGCCTTTGCTAAATACAAGAGGGTGTCCCTGACATTGGGAGGTATGTAGCGATACAGGCCACCCCCCTAGTTACTCTCAGGTACCCCATGGGCTGTCAAGGCCACCTCGTATGCCTCCAGCCACTTGGCGATATCATCCCCCGCCGTGTAACTGGCAATTATATCTTTGGGCAAATAGAATTTTGGCTCCTGTGGAACCTTTGGTACGCTGCCACCATTGTCCTTATTGGATGCATTCAACTGGAGAGCGCGTAGCTCCAACTCTTTCAGCTGAAGCTCGTGCGCCAGCTTCTTTTCTTCCATTGCCAATCTCTTGTTTTCCTTTCTTTTTCTAACTTGGCCAGCTCCCACTTCAACCGCCTCTCCTTCCTCCTGTCCTCATACTCCTCTGGTGACGCGCTCCTCCTAGACCCTGTCCTACTGCTTGCCCCGGAGCGTCTCCCTGGTGGCAAATTTTCAGACACATCAACATTGAGCAGGTCTAGCTCCTCCTGCGCGCTCTCCTCCTGAGGTGCACCCTGCCCCTACTGTCCCCCATCCCTTCTCCCCTCTGGGTGGGCCTCTACCCATGCCCTCAAGGCTTTTACGGAGTTCCGGTCCTTTGGCTCTCCGCACCCCAGGCACCACCATCCCCTGCCTGAATTCTCTCAGCTGCCTTACAGTATACCCCTCAAGGTCGGCTAACTGGAACTCCATTGTGACAGGTGGGGACCTAAACATCAAGGAAAAATACTAGGATGCGGGTGACAGTGTCAGGCTAACCATGATTCTACACACTCAGCCTAGACAGTGGAAGTCAATTAATGCAGTAATAAAAAATGCAGAGCTAAACACAATAGGCGTCTAATTGCGGCGCCCTCTGCTTCACTGGAGGGTGCTGTATGGTCACAGGTCCTTATCCCACCGCTCGCCAACAATGTAGGACCGGGAGTCACCAGGCCCTAAGGGGGTAACGTGACTTGAGCAGGTAGGCACCCGAAGGCTTAAGTGTAAAGCGACCATACAACACACACATCCCCTGAAGCAGGAAACGCACGCAATAACTGACACCACACAGTAGGTTCAATGAAAATCAATCAGTTTTATCTAAATCACGTTAGATTCAAAAGCAGTTCATTATGTTTCAATTGGCAATACCTGAATACATTAAACATCAGGTTCAAAAGCACTTCATTATGTTTCAATTGGCAATACCTGAATACATTAAACGTCAGGTTCAAAAGCATTTCATTATGTTTCAATTGGCAATACCTGAGTACATTAAACCGGGTATGGACCCAAAGCGCGCCAACTAGTGATCCTGGGGGAGCGTTAAACACAGCGGTTAACCATAGAGCTGCACATAGCAATTTAATAGCGCGTAAAATCAGGCTCTAGGAACATAACGCTGCACATAGCAATTTAATAGCACGTAAAATCAGGCTTTAGGAATATAACGCTGCACATAGCAGTTGAATAGCGCTTTACCATCAGGGCATATAACATTCATTGAGAGTGAATTCGGCTGGTAATTATAGCCCCAGTCCTGGCCTATCAAGACCCAGCTGAACCGGGTAATTCACGGGGGCGCTGAACAACAGGGTCAGGGCCTTGCAGTGGGCCGTAAGCGTGTCCACCCCTTCCAGAACATCTAGGCCGTGGAGGCCCCTACCCGCAACACAGTCGGTATGGTGGGGGGTAGGGATTAGTCCGACTCGTCTGAGGCCCCAGTGACTCTTTTCCTTAGGCTCTCACGTCGCCCTGCACCAGGCGAGGAGCTGAGGGGACTATCGTTGATTCAAGTCTCCTTCTGGGGGGTCAATGCAGCCCACCGGCGTGAATATCAAACGTCCCCAGGGGAGGGGCGAGTCTCGGGCCTCTCTCCGGCCTTCCGCCCTCCTCCCCAGGGGTTACCTTGGTCTTCGGGGTGTTGTCTGTCACGTGGGCCTCCCGGCGATGTCCGGGTTGATGGGGGGATGGCGCGGGGCTCCCGGTCGAGCCAGACGTGGCCGGGGAGCTCCGCGAAAACGCTGCTCCGGCGAATTCCTTCTTCTTCTTCAGGGGCCCGCGCCCGCAGCCGCCAGTGGCAGTGCGGCCTGCGGGGGCGCGGCCCAGGGGACGAGTTGCTCAGCGGAGGGGGCGGCGTCGCGCAGTCCACCCCCGTCACGTGGTGGTGGAGGGCGGCTTCACGGCCTCCCAAGGCCTTCCCTGAATTCCTGCTACCGGCTGTGGTCGATCCCCCAGCAGTCCAGCAGTACGTTTCTGTAGGAAGGTTCCATATTAGTTTCAGCAATAAGTTTCAGTTGTAGGTTTCAGCAATAAGTTTCAGCAGTCTTTGTGGCGCAGTTGGCTCTGGCGCCCTTAGGAGTTCTGTTCCTTGGTGGGGGGGAAAGTTGAGTTGGTGACTAGTTCGCTCCTAGTCAGGCTTGGCAGGTTACCCCTGGGTTCCCCTCCCGCTGGGCTAGATCAGTGGGCTAGTTCAGGATCCCTCACTCACTTAAAAGGCAGCACTGACTAGGCCCTACCGCCTAAGACTCCTGCGTGGGTTCCCCAGGTCTGCGTCACTCCAACTGACTAGAAAAAGTTCCCTCTCTCTCTTAAGTAGCCCTAGGTCAGGTGGCAAAAGTAAAACCCCACCTTTCTTCTAGAAGGTTCCAGCACATTCCAGGAGCTTCCCCACTCTAAGTATAGGACAAAAAAGGTGGGCTGGTGTCGCAACATTGTTGTAGAGTCCCAGCCAGCTCCTGGCAGCTAGGGTGCTACTAGAAAGGCCCCTCCGCAGTAGCAGGGGCCTGTGGCAGCCATCTTAGGGGAAGAGAGCACCTGCACCTTAACACTGGTTGGCAATGAAAAGGCGCCCGGAGACCTAAGTCCAACGCAAAAACAAGCATTTGCAATGCAATAGGTCTCGCATTTGCGAGAGTTTAAGCTATTGGCATTGTAAATGACAATGCCTTTTATTTATGTTTTAAAAACCAACATGTTAATAAAAGGCACTGCAATTTACAATGCCAATAGCTCAAACTCTCACAACTGCGAGACCTATTGCATTGCAAGTGCTTGTTATATTTCCCTGAGCAAAGAGCTATTTCTAAATGAACCTGTGTGCCTACAGAGTACCGTTGTATGGGGGTGAGAGTAGTGCCTTGCATTTACAATTTTTAAGAAACCCTGAGTTTCTTTCAAACAAAGCAAAATGCCCCCTAATGTTACCCGCCGATGACCTGAAGTCAAAGTAACGATGAATAGAGGAGGGAGCTATTCAGTGATGTAAACATTATCAAATGTGATCAGAAACCAAAGTGTACCAGGAGTTGTAATATTAGTTTTACTTATAAAGCGCACTGACACCGAAGGTTTCCTGGTGGAAGAAAAGCGCTGTAACTATGACCCACGAGTGACAGCGGTCCTATGGAAAGACGAGAGTGTTCAGAGCTCATCCAAGAGTCCCCTGGTTTTCTGGAGCTTTGATATTCAGTCCCCAATGCTACTTTTATTAACAAAGGAGGCAGTGAGTCATCTCTGACTGGTCGAATAAAGCTGGGGCTGTAAAGTAACACACAAGAGGCATAATGAAGACATTGTTTTTTATTTATTTGAATGGTCAATTAGAGCTTTGATACAAACACTTCAAAGAGCAAAAGAAAATTAGATACTGAAATATTTTTTTATTTACGTTTTGTAATGTTTATGTGTTTTTGTGTTTTATGTTTAAATAAATAAAGAAGCAATAGCCTCTTGCTCCACATTAAAAACGAAATCTTAAAACTATCAACTATTGCATTTGCACTTTACATATTAATAATATCATAAGCGTAATGTTACTCCGATTCTATGTGTTGCACCTAAAGCACTTGCACTTTTAAACCTCTATTAATGTGTTGTACTAAAAAGAATGCCATAGATTTAATCATAGCCCTGAGATTTCCAATGCCATCTGATTATGAACTCCTCAAAATGTTTTATCTATTTTATAAGATTCATTTTTTATTTCTATTTATTTCGTTGCAAAAGGGTCTTGTATTTAAAATATGATTATTAATATTACTCTAATGGTCTAGCGGTACCTTGAGAATCTATATGTTTTTATTATCTTGATGTGTGTTTTATTATTGTATATCTTTTATGATTTTTCAAACCGAAATAAAGATTAATTGAATTGAATTGAAATCTTAAAACAAATGTAAATCACAAAGGTGGCAAGCTTCCTGAGGTCAAAGAATAATTAAATAACTTGTTGCAGCAACAGGGTGCAAGATTCTCACTAGGGCAGTGTGAAGGGAAATAATGTTATAACAAATCATGTTACACAAATTCAGAAACTGCATCAGCGAAGCCAGGCAACATTTTCCCACTTTGCACATCTACACAGGAAGTGAACTGACTGCTACTAGGAGCATTTTCTGGCGGGATGAAGGCCCCATCTCTGGCACATCCAGAACCCATGGCATCAAGGGAAGCTATGTGGATTAACTGTGAACCCATTGAGGTGTACAACCTTTGTAGGCTGTTATTCATATTTAAGAATATGCAGGAGGGAGGCATGCCAGTAATAAGGGAACATGATTATGGGAGCATCTTCTAAAATGTCGTATTACATGCGGTATGTTTTTTTTTTCAAGCGAATGCTTCTAGGTATTTTGCAATGTGTAAATGGATGTCTAATTATTGTATGGTTTTATTACAAAGCTGGATCAATAAAAAATATTGAATCTTGGCACATCCTGATGTAGATAATCTGTAGAGACAACACTGAGAGATGAGCGAGCATTGGGACAGTCATGGCCTTTTTGAGTCCTGGTTCTGAAGAGGTTCATGGGCCACTGAGAAGCTGGGATTTGGTGAGCTACAGGCTACGTGGGAACAGCTCCAGTGCAGGAGGCAGTCAGTGTACTGGTGGCAGCAAGGGACAGATGGACACAGTGTAGGTGTATGGACAGCCGAAGGATAAGTAGGGATGGCATCCATTCTTTTAATATATTAATGGAAGATCGAACACAATCGCCAAAGCACTAACAGGTCTAAATCATCAGCCAGGAAACCCCTGTTTAAGTCTAGAACTCATACGATTGGTAAAATGCAATTCAGTAACGCGCATGAGAAACGGAATCCCGAAGAATACCTACCGTTTAAAGAAAAATGTAAAAGTCTTACACTTCACTTTTTGTTTTTTACTTACAAGGTCCCAAAGGCGAGACCTATTGGCTGTGCCAGTGCTTGTTGTTGGTTTGAAAAAGAAAAAAAAGACATTACAAGATCTTAAATGGTGGTTGTTTTAAAGCAGTCTCTTCCATTTAGAAAATTGAGGCACATTTTTAAATCCTTCTGAAGGTGTGGAGTTGTGCGTCTTTGTCCAGTCTTTGCATCCTGCTGTGTTGCACAGCTCCTCCCATGTCCTACAGTGGCTCCCCACGTGATGTGTGGTGCTACCAAGGGATAGGTACTCTTAGTGCAGCAGGTGCAGTGATACTGGGGTCCAGCTTGTCAGGGGCTCACTAGACAGCAATGATGGTTGTTTTTTGCATTATCACTCAAGCAGTGGGCAGTAAGAGAGTTTTCTCTGCTTGAATTATGGCCCAGGGCACAAGTGCAACGCCACCGGGTTCCATAAGGATATTACCATTTTGTTAAGGAACCCATTTCCAGTTTGTGTAAGGGTAATTTAATGTCAATTTCATTTGTCGATAGAACGGGGCCCTTTGGCCTCTCATCTGATTGCTACGTGCTCAGATTGATCTTTGCAGCAGACCCTCGAGGCAGCGAAGGTTCTAGAAGGGAAAGGGCAATCTTTGCAAAAGCATTAGGACTCTCAGCTCTTGGAATTTCTGTGGAGCTGGGAAAGATAAGAATTTGAGCCATTGAATTATGTGGAATAAAAAACGGGACCCATAACCCCGAAGGAGTAATACAATTTTTATTAGGATGGTATTATCCGATTAATCCAGCTCAGCTTGAGGTGTACTTTTATTTGGAAGCGATTAGGTAAATTCATTAGTTTGTACACTGAGGGCTTGCTCGCTTTAACTCACAACCGAACGGTAACAATTCCAGGGAGAGGCAGCATATCTCACTAACACCTGTCAAAATAAACACACAGCTCTCGGGGGATCAGCCTGCCGACTTCACAAAGGGAATCTGGGGGCCGGAGAGCGAGTCTCCAGCTCAAGAGGCAAGGAGCCGAAACCTGGTTAACGGCTTTCAGAAAAGCGACTGAGGCCAGAGAGATCTCTCACGGGAGGTGAAGTGAAAACACGCAATTCAGTTCTGGAAGACGGAGACGTGGGGGGTTGTGACCAAATCTGTATCAACAACGGTCACCAAGAGAGATTATAAAAGCGCAATGCCTCTTTGAAAGCCAAACTGTAGTGCATTTTTGGGGATGTATATAGACGGAGGTTCAGATATTAGCATGTTTGCTCGTGTGTAGAATGCGTTTGTGTGGTGTAACTGTGCGCTACTATGTGTGAACACCCACATGCGTTTGGTACAATTCCATAATAACATTTAAAACAAGCTTTCGCCACGCGGCCGCGAAAGTGAAATTGATCGCGATTGCGATCGCGTGGTGCGGAGGAAAGACACATGGCGCTGCGCGCGTGCACTTTCACTGAAGCTTTAGGCCACGGCAGCACTTTGAAAAGCCTGTATACAAAATTTCTCAGCCAGACCAGCGCATGCGCTGGATCAGGCGAGACCTAATGAGGGTGGAAAAAATGAGGCAAGGGCAAAAATACAGGGGAAGACCACCCTAGGGCTGACAGGTCCAACATTGACCCAATGAACGTGGCAGTCTGATAGCAAGAGCTGCAGGACAGGGAACCTCCAAACAGTCAACAGCCTCAGAAGGCTGCGGCAATGCGGTTCTGGCGATGGATGTGTTGCAGAAAATTCCGCTCCTTGCGTTTGCTCAAACTCTTGCTCTTCCTGGGTTCTACCTTCCTGATATTGACCCTGGTTGCTGTGGAACTGCTGGAAGAGGCCCTTTCTTGGACAGTCTTCCCACTGCTGGTGAAGAGCTGCTCTTCTGAGCTGCGAGCTAAGGCTGCAAACTTTAACACCACCTTCCTGCGCCTGAGAACGCCTGCCTACTACCATATCGCTAATGCCAAATCATGCCAACCAGACACCCCCTTCATGGTGATCTTCGTGATTAGTGCACCTTCCAATGTTGTAAACCGATGGGCCATCAGGAAGACCTGGTCGAGAATCCGGGAAGTTGGGGGACATCATATTTTGACTCTCTTTGCCCTGGGAATGTCGACCTCGCTGACAGCTCAGGCAGAAATAGAGGAGGAATCTGCCTAGCACGGCGACATAGTCCAAGGGCTCTTCACTGACACCTACCGCAACCTGACTCGCAAGACTGTGATGATCATGCAGTGGACGGCCACATTCAGCTCCCATGTCCGCTACGTCCTGAAGGTGGACGACGATGTTTATGTGAACTTATAAGGGCTGGTTGGATACCTCCAGTCTTTGGGAGAGAAGCCAACAGACCTGTATATCGGCCGCAGCCGCCGCATCCACTGGTTGGCTAATCCTAGACGCGACTTCTCTAGCAAATATTACGTGTCGGAAGTTACATACCCAGAACAATACTTACCGCCATACTGCAGTGGTACGGCATACCTGTTCTCTGGGGATGTGGCACTGAAATTCTACGTAGCCTCCTTGGAGATTCCATTCTTCCCGATGGAGGACTTCGATGTTGGGATCTTCACCCAGAAGCTAGGGATTGCACCTAAGCACTTGTCGAAGATCGCAGGATGCTTGCTGCTACCAAATTATCTTCACCTCCCATCATGTTAAGCCCAGCGAGATGGAGAAGGCGTGGCAGCTGATTCAAGAAGGCCACAAGTGCTCTTGGATTCAGAAGCACTTAGGACTTCTGCACTGTAAGCTCCTCAATCGATTCACTTCGCACTGACTGGAGAGCTGGAGAGCTACAGAGAAGGTCGTCATTCACAGCGTACCATCAAAACACTCAAGCCCCGGGTGCAGACAGGGTCGAGCCAGTCTGTCCTGGAAAAGTCTTGAGCCTGGATTAACTCAAAACCTCAGCACGTGAAACTGGAACCTATTCCAACATGGCCCTCCAAGGAGAGCAGATGATGCTGGGAATGCAGTGAAAGTGGGGCAAATGGGAGGACCACCCCAATTAAACCCTTGCTCCAGCAGATGAAACAGACCTGCCGAGCATCAAGGGTCACACAGGCATCGGGTGTTTTCGGTGGATAAAATCTACCCCATCTTGGATTCAGATTCCAACTACGAGCAGAAGATCACAAAGAGAAATCGACGTCAGCATCTTACCCTACCGTTGGTGCCCTCAACCTGTTGAATGTTGACTGCTTCAAGTATTTTTGCACTGAAGCCTAGAATTTAAGGTGGTCATTTATGGAGCAATATTGTTGAGAAATCCAAGGAAGGGAAGCTGAACTGTGGCTAGTTAGCAGCAGCACAGAACGGCTACTGAGGGAACAGTCAATTAGAACTAGTCAGAGATAGTTGTGGAAATCACTGTGACATGTTAGCTGTGGCCAAGTGGGGCTACGGAAATGCTCTTTGTTGTAAAAAGGCTAATGCATGGGGGACTATGGCCAACCTGTTACACATTTAGTGCCTTTTACTCCTGAAGGACCTCAACAGACCAAATAAAATATATTCTTAAAAGATGTTTATTCTGTGTCTCTTTGTGCTGTCTGCACCTTCTGCAGTCCTGCAATGCATCTTCTGGGAATAGATGTTCCACAAGTCCTTGGAGTCCTGCTGCCAGCACCTTTTGTGAGTCCCGTTCTGCACTGTCTGGGAATCACTGTTCCACACCTTCTGGAGATCAGCTGTTCAAAGGTGCACTGGTGGCAGGCTGACTGACCTGAACTGCAGGTTAGTCTAGATGTTTACACTTTTGGAAGTTTGCTTCTGCACTTTATGGAAGTTCCATTGTTCTGCACCTTCTTTTAGTCCAGTTACCTGCATCCTCTGTTGGCCCCGTTGTCAGCGTCAACTTTTGGCCCCGCCGTGGGCACCCTCTCCTGGCCCCGCTGTCGGCACCCTCTCCTGGCCCCGCTGTCGGCACCCTCTCCTGGCCCCGCGATGGGCACCCTCTCCTGGCCCCGCCGTCGGTTCCCTCTCCTGGCCCCGCCGTCAGCTCCCTCTACTGGCCCCGCCGTCTGCATCCTCTCCTGGCCCCGCAGTCGGCACCCTCTCCTGGCCTCGCCGTCGGCACCCTCTCCTGGCCCCGCCGTCGGCACCCTCTCCTGGCCCCGCCGTCTGCCCCATCTGCTATTCTCTTTCCGTTCCTTTTGGGATTCTCTTGCATCTTCTAGATACCCCACTGTCCGGCATCTTTTGGGAATCCTGTAGTTCTCCACCTCCAGGAAACCATGTTTTAGGCTTTCTAGTGCCTCCGGAGCCCACTGCACTTCACTTGTTACTAGTTTACTGTTGAACCAGCAGAGTTCGCTCTCCTTTCTTGCACCATAGCTCATTGCAACATTTTTTCCAGTGTATATATATATATTTTTTTTACGGCCTGTGTTTATCTTCTATTTCTTGCCACTGCAGCCCCGCCCCCCATTCAGCCCCGCTCCCGCCTCCCACTCCTCTGCTCTCGCCCCCCTCCCCTACTAAATGGCGACCGGTGCGCTGTACGTCTGCGCCGGTCCACGACCCGACCAGCGCCAGGAACCATGGTTCTCCTGGTCCCCACCGCTACGACTCAGCCACCCTCCACGCTCTCAACCCCGGAGACCACGCTGACTGCGCAAGCTCCTCGCCCATCACGACCCATGGGCAGTTCTCGAGGGGACACTGCCGAAGATCCTTGACCATCAACAAGGCACCAGCAACCGCCGAAGGGCCACCCACGGAGAGACCCACAGAAACCCTGACTTGTATCCTTCCCAATGTACGCTCCCTACACCGACACGCAGTAAAGATCTGGGACCTGATCGACACCCTCTCACCAGACGTCGCCTTCTTCACGGAAACCTGGACCAATGCCACCTCCGGCCCTGACATCGCCACTGCAATCCCCGAGGGCTACAAGATCCAGAGAAAGAACCGCTTACACCGCCCGGGAGGAGGCGTCGCCATCGCACACAGGACCCGCCTCCGACTCTCCACATCCAGCTCGAACAACCTCCCCCACTCCAAAACGGAACACCTCCATTTCCAGATCCAGACCTGCCCCAGGACCACGCTACGCGGCACCCTCATCTACAGACCTCCTGGACAACATGCCCATCCCGCAACCACCATCACCGAGCTCGCCGCACCCCACGCCATCACCTCCATGGACTACATTCTGCTCGGGGACCTGAACTTCCACCTCAAGAACAGCCAGGACCCCGACTCCACCACACTCCTTGAACCTCGCCAACCTAGGACTGAAACAGCTCGTCAGCACTCCCACCAACAGGGAGAGTCACAACCTCAACCCCATCTTCGCGGGAGGATCAAACATCCGCTTCAGCCACACCATCCAGCCCCCCTGGAGGGACCACCACTGCATCCATTTCACATTCAACACCACCGCCCCACCCAAGACCGCCACGCGGCAGAACTGGGGTAAGGTCCCAGAAGATCTCCTAAACTCCGCCCTCCTCCAAGACCCCCCAACGCTACGATCGACACCAACTCTACAGCCAGGGAATTCCACTGCTGGGTCTCCTGCTGCGCCGACAATCTGGCACCTCTCCGCTGCACCGCCAGTCAAAGCCCCCTGAAGGCCGCCTGGTTCACCACCGAACTCCATGAAGCCAGACGCTCCTGCAGACGCATTGAGAAAACCTGGCAGAACCAGAAGACCACGGAAGCGTGGAACAACCACAAGAGCGCCCTGAAGGACTACCACCAGCGTATAAGGGACACCAAAAGGACTTTCAACAAAGACAAAGTCAAGACCAACGCATCCAACGTCAAGGAACTGTTCAACGTCATTCAGCAGTTCGTAAAATCCACCTGCGAAGCCACGGACATCACACCCTCCCAGGAACTCTGCAACAAACTCAGCTCCTACTTCCACTTGATGATCAAGGCCCTCTACGACAACTTCAGTGAGCCAGCAGAAGACAGCACCACACCTCCCACCACCGCCGAGAAGCCTACCATCACCGCCTGGGCCCCCGCGTCCATCGAGCTCATCACCTCAACCATGAAGGAGACGCACTCAGGAGCGCCAACCGACCCCTGCTTCCCTCACATCTTCCACAGGGCCACCGCTGTCATCGCACCCGAACGAGGACGGACAATCAACTCCTCCCTCAGATCTAGCATCTGACTGGAAACGTGCGGAGGTGAAACCACTCCTCAAGAAACCTACGGCCGACCCAAATGACCTGAAGAACTACCTGCCCATCTCCCTCCTCCCCTTCGCAGCCAAAGTCACCGAAAGACTCGTGAACCCCCAGCTGACCACCTTCATCGAATAGAATCCATCCTAGAAGCATCCCAGTCTGGCTTCCGCAGCAACCACAGCACCGAGACTGCGCTCCTCGCCGCCACCGACGACATCCGCATGCTGCTAGACCAGGGACACACCGCAGCCCTCATCCTCCTAGACCTCTCCGCAGCTTTTGACACCATCTCACATCGCATGCTAGCCGCTAGACTCCACATCTCAGAAATACAGGGATCCGCCCTCGACTGGATCCAATCCTTCCTCTCCGGCAGAACCCAGAGGATCAGACTACCCCCCCCCCCCCATTTCCTCTCTGACCCCACTGACATCATCTGCGGAGTACCCCAAGGATCGTCACTCAGCCCAATGCTCTTTAACATCTACATGGCCCCCATCGCCATCATCGTCCGACAGCACGGGCTCAGCATCATATCCTACGCAAACGACATCCAGAAGACACCAGACTCTGCTTCCAGGAAGGAATGAGAAACGTAGCAGCCTAGATGAAGGATAGCTGCCTTAAGATCAACTCTGAGAAGACCGAGGTCCTCATCCTTGGACCCTGCACCTCAGCATGGGACAACACCTGGTGACCCCCCGCCCTCGGGAGCCCACTCACCCCGACAGACCACGCCCAGAACCTCGGCATAATCCTCGACTCCTCCCTGTCCATGAAACACCAGATCAATGCCGTCACATCCACCAGTTGCAACTGCCTACGCATCCTCCGTAAGACTTTCAAATGGATCCCCCCCGACTGCAGAAAGACCGTCACCCACGCACTAATAACCAGCAGAATAGACTACGGCAACGCCCTCTACACCGGAATCAACAAAACTCTTCTACGCAAACTCCAAACCATCCAGAATGCCGCTGCCAGGCTTGTCTTAGGAACTCCGTCCCACGAGCATATGACCCAACTCCTACGAAGCCTCCACTGGCTCCCTGTCGAGAAGAGGGTCACCTTCAAACTCCTCATCCACGCCTACCAGTTTCTCAACAACATCGGCCCCAAATACCTCAACGACCGAGTATGTTTCCATGCACCCAAGAGGAACCTCCGCTCCGCCGACCTGCCCTGGCAGAGGTCCCCCGCATCCGCAGACACAGAATCGGTGGGAGAGCTTTCGCCTACATCGCAGCCAAGACCTGGAATGCGCTGCCGGTCAACATCCGACGCTCCCAAATGCTTCACACGTTCAGGAAGGACCTCAAGACCTGGCTCTTCGACTGACCTGGCCCATGGGCCTCCCTCGCGAGCCATGGGCCACCCTCGCGATAGGATAAAGCTCCTGTGTTCTGTCCCTCTTTCTTCAATGCTCTACATGCTCAAGCAGTGCAGTATATTACAGGAAAAGGGCTGGTGCTCCCCATGGACAGTGTGGATTGCTGCCAAAAGCCCCACAACCTGAGGGCCCGCACCACTGTGCTGAAGTCCAAGAATCATGGCTGCGAGGCTCAAGAGAGGGCCCCACCCCCTCTCCCGGCGGTCTCACAGCACTGGATCATGGCTGTGAGGCTCATGATAGGGTACCTCCTCCCTACAGTATCGCAGTGCAGGATCCTAGCTGTGGGGCTCAAGAGAGGGAACCCCCTCTCCCTGCGGTCTTGCAGCGCTGGATCATGGCTGCGAGGCTCAAGAGAGAGGACCCCCTCCTGGTGGTCTCGCAGCGCTGGATCATGGCTGCGAGGCTCAAGAGAGGGAACCCCCTCTCCCTGCGGTCTTTGGATCATGGCTGAGAGGCTCAAGAGAGGGGACCACCTCTCCCTGTGGTCTCGCAGCGCTGGATCATGGCTGTGAGGCTCATGATAGGGGACCCCCTCTCCCTGCGGTCTCGCAGTGCTGGATCATGGCTAAGAGGCTCAAGAGAGGGGACCACCTCTCCCTGCGGTCTCGCGGCGCTGGATCATGGCTGAGAGGCTCAAGAGAGGGGACCACCTCTCCCTGTGGTCTCGCAGCGCTGGATCATGGCTCGAGAGCGAACCTCCTCTCCCTGCGGTCTCGCAGCGCTGGATCATGGCTGCGAGGCTCAGAAGAGGGGACCCCCTCCTGGAGGTCTCGCAGCTCTGGATCATGACTGTGGGGATCCCCTCCCGGCGGTCTCGCAGCACTGGTTCATGGCTGTGAGGCTCAGGAGAGGGGACCCCCTCCTGGCGGTCTCGCAGCGCTGGATCATGGCTGTGAGGCTCAAGAGAGGGGACCCACCCCATGTGGTCTTGCAGTGCTGGATCATGGCTGTGGGGACCCCCTCCCGGTGGTCTCACAGTGCTGGATCATGGCAGTAGGGATCAAGAGAGAGGACCCCTCCCGGTGGTCTTGCAACGCTGGACGATGGGGGGGGGGATGCTCACCCTAGGCCTCGGAGCGCTGCACAATTGCTCCAAGACCCAGAGAAGGGGAGCTCCTTTCCTGTACCTCCCAGCAATGGTGTATGTGAGAAGTTGGCCTGGTATATGATGTTCACTAGTTAAAGTGACCACCTTGTACCATGCCAAGCAACCCTTATGGTGTGGTTGTAAGTCAACCTTTTCGGACTAGCTGCCCTAGTGTTAGCGTAGGCTAAGCAGTCTTTGAGGCTAAACTCGTTAAAGCGTGTTAAGCAGGCTGTTTTACCATATGTAACCCCCTTTTATACCAATGAAAGGACACCACACAGATATATATTCAAAATATATATGTATGTATTACTCAAAGTATCCCCTAGACTCTTTATGAGCACAGGAGCACAAATCGTTAACCCCTTCGACGCGCATGACGGAGCAGTTCCGTCATGCGCGACGGTCGCGCTGTGCGCATGACGGAACCGCTCCGTCACGGCCCTAAACAAGAAAGTATTACAATATACAGAAGTTGCACTTTATATGGATGGGCCCTGGTGGCCACTCAAACCATATACTAAAATAGTGGTATAAGTACCACGAACAGGAAAGGGAAAAGGCCTAGGGCCTCTAGAATCGCTGGGCCTACAAGGAGCTAACTTCAGTTAGTGACCAGGAGGTCCACGGGTCGCGTGTGCAGTGAGGAAAGTTACACGCGGGCTCCCATAGGTTTTCAATGGGTGCGTAAAAGTTCAAAAAGTTACTGCTAGAAGGGTCTTCTGGATGGACTACGAACTTAAGACTTAAAACACAGACACTAGAGATGTTTCTCTACACTTGGGCACCGGAGTGCCAGCTTTACCTCACCCACAGGAAGCGGGTGCATAGGTCTCGAAGTGCGTCGGGTTTCGTCTATCGATTCAATGGAGCCTGATGACAAAGATGCTGCAGGCGGTCGGTCCAGAAGAGATGCGGTGTATCCAAGAGTGGATCGGAGTTGTAGAAGACCTGAAAGCAGAGGGGACAGTGTTCACAGTCACTAGCCAGTGACCGGCGTGGCACCAGGTAGGTACCAGGCGATGTCGGGTGCAAACAGATGATGAGGTGTAGCTTGTCTCCGCAGCCACGTGGTCCCTGAAGGTCGACGACATCCAGGAGTCGGTTCACAAGCTGTCCCACGGAGGCTCTCGCTTTCGGCGGTGTCGGCGACTCGAAAGAGGCAAACAAGCCTTGGCAAAGGCAGGAGTCGTGGAAAGTAAAGAAAGCTGATTGTTCTGACCAGCAAGGTCAGAGGGGCTGCTCTTTTGGAGAGCAGCTGAGCCAGTCTGGAGCAACCAGACCAGCATCGTAGATTTCAAGTTTCGTTGCCAAAATGGCCACTAGCCAACGGGCCAGGGACCAGGCAGGCGCGTCGAGTTGCAAAGTGCAGAGGGGCCCCACGCAGATCATGGAGATGCTGGAGGGCTCACCTTTGGTGCAGATGCTGCTCGGATGTTGGGCTTCTCAGGACCCAAAGCACAACTTGGAGGGAGCCTCTGTTGTCGCGCTTGCAGCTTGTCGTCGGTCTTCCAAGATGGCTGGCTCCACGTGTCTCGGTGCCTCCACGGGTTCCTTCTTCTCAGGGACTGTGGATCGGGCGGTGAGAGGTCTGGAGGTCCAGGTCTTGTCGGGCTCTGGGCTCGGGCTCCGGCGGGAGGCGGCGGCAAAGCAGACGTCGAATAGCTGGTTGGTGCTTGCGTTAGCAAGATGGTCACTCCCTGACCATAGGGGAGATTTCCTTCTGTCCTCTGTGCAGCAGAGCGTCGAAGTTCCCGTCTTCTTCTTGTAGTTAAGTTGATTCCAGGATGTCTGGAGTCTTAGGACACAGCTCCTATCTTTAAGCGGATTCTAGGGGCCGGACTACCTGCTAGGTCCCTCCCTAAGGGTGGGACCAGGAAGGGGGGTGGTTACACCCCCAATCCTTTGTCCAGCTCGCCCCAGGTCCGGGGCTGGTGTGCCCCAGGACCGGTTTGAACTGGCATATGCACCGAGGCTCCTTGTGAGCCTCAGGCATGTCTGATTCCATTCAAGACCTACCTGACCAATACACAAAATCCTGTCTGGGGTGGTGCTCGCACCTCCCCTGGCAGGAAACTCTTTGTCCACGTCTCCCAAGCTGGAAGGACTCCCAGCAGCAGGAGGGCAGACTTGTGTCTGTGGTGGCAGCATCCATTTTGTGGAGCTGAGGCTATGTCTGATTTTACCCGGGTTTCAGGTACTGTACATGTCGTGTCCCTCTAGAAGGGTGGAATGCTAACCCCGTCCCCAGAATTGGCGAGGGGTTAGTATTCCAATTCGTATGACACCTTACTCGACATGTTTTGATAAAGCCAAACCAAAGATAGCATTTAACCGCGAGGTTCATAATGCACTTAAGAGTATATGGTATGACGATATCTGGAAACGGTAGAAGGAAGTTGTTCCGACCACTGCAGACAGGCTCAGCTCATGCCAGAGCACCATCTCACATGGAACCAAGCACTCTGCCTTCCGGATTGTTAAGGCCTGCCATAGGAGTGACTTATAGGTTAACATGTGTCCCATTTAAGGTTAGGTATAGGTATACTACACCTAAGTAAGAGGTGGTTACACCAACTTACCCCAGCTGAGTGATCAGCCAGTTGTGTCAAATTGCTAGGCCAGGCCAGGGGTGGCACAATACATGCTTCAGCCCCTGGTAGGCCTTAGATACACCAATGCCCTGGGTACCTAGTGTACACTGGTACAGGGGCTCACAGGGTGATCCAATTCCAATTGGTTATGCACCTATAGTGCATAGTGTCAATTTAGTTAAAGAGAACAGCAGGCTGGGGGTCTGATTAGCAGGCCCACAGCCTCAATATGTCAAAAACCAGTGAAGCAAAAAGCAAAAATTTGGGGTGACCATAGGATAGCAGACCCTACTCTCCTACACAACCCCCCCCCCCCAAACGCAGGGACATTAAACTAGCCTTGACCAGTCTCGTCTTCATGTCCTAAGTGGAAGTACCTGGAGAGACCATCTGCATTCCCATGGTCTGTACCTGGCCGGTGCTCCACTGTAATGTCCATCCCCTGTAGGGAAATGGACCACCTAAGCAGTTTGGGGTTTTCACCCTTCATCTGATTTAGCCACAAGAGGGGCGTATGGTCGGTCTGAATCTTGAAGTGAGTGCCAAACAAGTATGGCCTCAGCTTCTTCAGGGCCCACACCACAGCAAAGGCCTCCCTATCAATAGCTGACCAATTCTTCTCTCTGGGGGTCAACCTTCTGCTAATAAAAGCAATGGGTTGGTCTTGACCATCTACATTAAGTTGTGACAGCACAGCTCCCACACCCAACTCAGAAGCATCTGTTTGGACAATAAACTCTTTGGAGTAGTCAGGACCTTTCAGGATAGGTGCAGAGCACATGGCCTTCTTCAGGTCTCCAAATGCCTTTTGACAGCTTACTGTCCACTGAACCTTTTTGGGCATCTTCTTGGATGTCAGATCATTAAGAGGAGTCACAATGGACCCATAGTTCTTAACAAACTTCCTGTAGTACCCAGTCAAGCCCAAGAAAGCTCGAACTTGAGTCTGGGTGGTTGGAGGGGACCAGTCCTTGATGGATTGTATCTTACTCTCCAGTGGTTGAACTTGGCCTCCACCTACAAGGTGGCCCAAATACACAACCTTACTCTGCCCTATCTGGCACTTAGTAGCCTTGATAGTGAGGCCTGCCTTTTGCAGAGCCTCAAATACCTTCTTCAGGTGGATCAGGTGATCCTCCCAGGTGGAGCTAAAGACAGCAATGTCATCAAGATATGCTGCACAAAAGTCATCCAACCCAGTAAGGACTTGATTCACCAACCTTTGGAAGGTGGCAGGTGCATTCTTCAGACCAAAGGGCATCACCAAAAATTGGTAGTGCCCACCTGGGGTTGAGAATGCTGTTTTGGCCTTGGACTCCTCAGCTAACCTGATCTGCCAATAGCCAGCTGTCAAATCAAATGTGCTCAAAAACTTAGCAGAAGCCAGTTTATCTATGAGCTCATCTGCCCTTGAAATAGGATGTGCATCTGTCCTAATGACAGCATTGAGTCCTCTGTAATCCACACAGAACCTCATCTCTCTCTTGCCATCTTTGGTGTGAGGTTTGGGGACCAGAACCACTGGGCTAGCCCAGGGGCTCTCTGAGGGTTCAATGACCCCAATTCCAGCATTTTGTGTACCTCAGCCTTTATACAGTCCCTGACGTGGTCAGGTTGTCTGTAAAGTTTGTTCTTTACAGGCAGACTGTCACCAGTGTCCACCACATGGGTACACCAGTCAGTTTGACTAGGTCACAATGAAAACATGTGTTGAAATGATTGTAGAACCTGTCTACATTCAATCTGCTGATGCTCAGTGAGGTTGCCTCCAAGGGTCACTCCTTCAACTGAACCATCTTCAGGGTTCTGAGACAACAAGTCTGGGAGAGGGTCACTCTCTTCCTCCTGTCCCTCATCTGTAGCCATGAGCAAGCCCATGTCTGCCCTGTCAACATATGATTTTAACCTGTTAACATGGAGTACCCTGTGGGGACTCCTGGGAGTTCCTAGGTCCACCAAGTAGGTAACCTCTCCCTTCTTTTCCAGGATTGTATGGGGTCCAGACCATTTGTCTTGGAGTGCTGCTGGGGCCACTGGCTCCAACACCCATACCTTCTGTCCTGGCTGAAACTCAACCAAGATAGCCTTTTGGTCATGCCAAGCTTCCTGTAAGGCCTGGCTTGCCTCAAGGTTTATGGATGCCTTCTCCATATACTCAGCCATCCTGGAGCGGAGACCAAGTACATAGTCCACTATGTCTTGTTTAGGCTTTTTGAGAGGTAACTCCCATCCTTCCTTCACTAAACACAGTGGGCCTCTTACAGGGTGCCCAAACAACAATTCAAAGGGGCTGTAGCCAACTCCTTTTTGTGGGACCTCTCTGTAAGCAAACAGAAGGCAGGGTAGAAGGATGTCCCATCTTCGCCTGAGCTTTTCAGGTAATCCTTTGATCATACCCTTTAGGGTCTTGTTGAATCTCTCAACAAAAAGTTGATAGGTAATAAGTTTAAACATCCACTGAAAGGTCACTCGATTGAACTACAACACTCCAGTACTTGTGACACTGCAAATGTTGTTTATGCTCTCAAATGTCCATGTGGAAAAGTTTATGTCGGCAGGACAGAAAGAAAAGTCAAGTTAAGAATTGGAGAACATAAGAGCAACATTAGAAACAAAAACTTGAAATCTACAGTAGCCACTCATTGGTTACAAGCCCAACACAACATAGCGCAACTAAAATTTACCATCTTACAATCATTGCAAATAAAGTCTGATCAAGATCCCCATAAAGCTCTGGCGAAAGCTGAATTTTATTGGACGAAAAGACTCCAAACCCTCCAACCACTGGGACTCAATGATAGGATTGAATACGCATGCTTTCTTTAAAATAATTCAATTCTGTATGTTTTAGAATGTCAAGAACTTGATATCATATTCTAAATGTTACTCTTGCAAATAAACAGTATAATTTATAACAAGTTTGCTCACTTAGAATTTATCACACATCGTCATCTTTTGACAATTTATATTTATATATTGTGTCGACACACGATTAGTCCTTTTTTATTTCTCTGGTCAATGTTTACGTTCATAGTCCTTTAACACACCGTTTCTACGTACAAATGGGACAGCCGCTAGTCTTCTTTCTATGTTCACGCTTCCGCTTTTGAGATAAATCTCCGCCACACTAATCTCGCGATCACACTGAATTTGAACACGGACGACCGCGAAGGCACTTACCATACAGAAACCAGGTATTTTGGGTAGTCTTTAACAGGAGCACTTTCGTTCTGAGACGCACTCTTAACTACAATCAACTAGCACACTAATAGAGCACCAAGGTACTTCAATTAAGTCAAAAACGCCGCTATCTTTACTCACGCTTGTATCACCTTTTTTCAACAACTTTATTGAGCCATTCGTTTGCACAGTTTCTTTTGTACGTTTTCTTTACATATCACAAATCGGTGAAGTCACAATAATACTGTTCTACAAACTGCACAATAATAGCACGGCACATCTATAATCGAGTCTTATCACGGATTGGCGCATAGACACTAAGATCGAGAGCATGAACATTAGTTGTGTTTTCTTCATCTTCCTGATTTACTAAAGTTAATTTCACGCTTTTTGTTGTGATTTATAGTTGTCACACTATTACTTAAAATGTATAAAACGATTAGGTTTAACAGCCTCCCTGGCTTGTTTCTGTTTACAGTTATCCATGACCCCTGACGAAGGATCTGATGTAAAGACCCGAAATGCATTGGGTAGAATATATGGATGTATAATACTGGATACTGTCATTCTGAAAATGTTTTGGAATTCTTGAAATCTATGGAGAATAAATGAAAAAGATCATCAAAAAAGTCAACATGATGCTGGCATTTCTTCAATTATAATTTGAAAAAAATGTAAGTTTAAACCTATGAAAAAACACTTGCCGTAGTGTTACGAGAACAGGAGCCCCCACCTGCAATCTGAGTTTCAGATTGCACTCTCACACAGTTATATATGCACCTTGGACCTAGGTGCTGGGTGGTAGAGCACCGACCTGAACATTGAAACAAAGGCACAAACACGATAAGCTACGAGTGCACGTTGGACACTAACTTTCTGTACTCAATTTTTGTCCAAAAAACTCCAATTGTGCACCAAAACCAAATCAACAATGTCATTTGAAGACATAGCTCAACTTACTGAGAACAGAGCAGAAACTTTGGCCTTTTCACCAGATGCCGCCCCTGAAATGTATGAGCTGGTCAGGGAGGCCAGACTTTTCAGTCCACAAGTTTCATCATCAGTACAGCTACTCAGACAACTTCAATATCTCACAAAAAAGGAAATTAACCAGACATTGCATGCAACTACTTTAATCCACTATCATAAATCAAAGAGGATTCCAAGAGGATTGAGGATAGCTCTTAAACCGATGTTATGTAAAACTAACAAAGTCTTCATGGAAAGGTGGTACCAGATACTCAATAAATGTTCATTAGATCTAGTACTACTAATAGTAGAGGAACTTTCCAACATTTTGAAAAATTTAGAAAGTGAAATCAACATCATAAAAGAAGAACTTTCAAAAATGGAAATCCCAGACTTGGACATTCAACTAGCTGACATTAATCAAAAACTGGATAAATATGCAAAAGAAGTCCACGAGAGAAAGATACGCAAATTTCGCAGAGACACAATAGATTATAAGTTAGACGAGGTCTATACTTGGGCGGAAGTCTATTCTCAAAGAAATTGGAAAAAACCTCAAACAGCAAGTTCATCCCAGGAAAGCGTAGTGTCTGATTCGGAGCTTGCACAAAATAGACCACCTCCAAATCCAGAAACCGCCGGAACAACACAATCTGGTAGAAAAACAGGAGAACCATCAACATCGAGATCTTTTTTAGATATAAGTCCAGCGGCAAACAATCGCCCGACAACAACAAAAAAATCACACGGAGAGGAAAACGCAAGAGGAACAGAACAGGACAAGAGGTCAACTCGGAGCCAAACTCGGGCAACATAGTCATTAATATTTCTAAAGTGAATCTTACAAAAGCGCAACTTAATGTTCTCAATAAAGGATCATCCTTTGTACCTACATATCACAGTAACTCCATTGAAATGGACATTGCCCTGTTTAAATTTACCAGGGTTCTTAGACTGAAACATTTTTTCAGTAACTTAAACAATGAACAGATCTTGGCCTCACCAAAACCTGAGCAGCAATTTAAACCTAAAAGCACCTTTT
Organism: Triturus cristatus; assembly: GCF_964204655.1. Lineage (NCBI taxonomy): Eukaryota > Metazoa > Chordata > Amphibia > Caudata > Salamandridae > Triturus > Triturus cristatus. The sequence continues at coordinate 139,886,104 of NC_140579.1, read as the reverse complement.
GTGCACCAACAACACACAAAGCAATTGATGCTTTTGAACGTCTAGCAAGAGCAGATCTAGCTCGTCTTAACTTTCACAAGAGTCAATCATCTAATTTTTCATCTAAAGAATGGAGCACTTTAAAACAACTAAGGAGTGACAAGAGACTCACATTTCACAATGCTGACAAAGGAGGCGCTTTGGTGGTACTTGACACCGCTTTTTATGAACTGAGTGTGGAAGAACATCTCAATTCAAGTGACACATACACTAAACTACCACAAGATCCCACCGTTGGCTATCAAAACATCCTCAACCAAATTCTTAATCGAGCCCTTGAATTAAAATGGATCAATGAAAAGACCAAACAATTCTTGTTCACACAATTTCCTCGAAGACCCAAGCTCTATATGCTCCCAAAGATACACAAAAGCTTAATTAAACCACCATTCAGGCCGATAGTGTCTGCCTGTGGATCTTTGTCTGAACCAATAGGGAAATTTTTGGATTTTTACCTACAACCGATTGTTCAAAATTTGCCATCTTATCTACATGATACAACAGCCTTACTGAACATCTTAAAAGAGCTGGATGTAACCGAAATCCAGACCTGGCATCTCTGTACAGTAGACGTCACGTCATTGTACACGTTGATCCCCCACAATGAAGGTTTAGAAGCCATAGAATGGGCATTACTTCAACAAAATGATTTATCGGTCGAAAGGATATTATTGATTGAACTTCTACATTATGCCTTATACCACAGTTATTTTGAATGGAATGAATCCTTTTTTGCCCAGAACAATGGCACTTCCATGGGTTTTCCTGGGGCACCTTCCTATGCTAACATTTTTATGGCCAGACTAGAAACACAGAACATCTTGAACAATGAAAAATGGACAGACAACCTGTTGCTATATCGACGATATATAGATGATATTCTTATCATCTGGAAAGGGCCAAAAGAGAGACTACTGGATAATCTTGCAAGTTTAAACAACATACATGTCCGAATTAAATTCACACATCAGATTGATAAAACTTCAATTAATTTTCTGGACGTCATCATTGACATTTCGAAAGGCAACATCGAGACAAGAGTATATAAGAAACCCACCGACCGCAATAGTACTCTCCATTATAATAGCTTTCACACATTTTCACTCAAGAACCATCTACCGTATTCACAATTTATGAGAGCAAAAAGAATAACATCAAATCCCCAAGATTGTGAAACCACCATAAATCGGTTCAAAGAGAGATTTGAAGCACGTGGATATCCAACACACACTTTACAGAAAGCTCAAGAGAAAATAATGGCACAAGACAGATCAACATTATTAGGCCGCTCTTCAAAAACTTCGGCTGAACCCCTGGTCTTTGTATTGAAACATTCCACGAAAACCAACGTAATAAAGTCAATTATTCTTAACCCCTTCAGTGCCCATGACGAGCTGGACTCGTCATGGGCTGCGGTGGCGCTGTGCCCATGACGAGTCCAGCTCGTCATGAACTCCGCCCGCTAATAAAAAGCGCGGCACTGGGCGGGGAAAGGGGCGGGCATGCAAGGGGTTAAACATTGGATAATCATACAAACTGAACCTGATTTGAACACACTATTTCAATCCAGACCTATCTTTGCCATGCAACGATCCCACAACATCAAGGAACTACTAAAAATAAAAGGAGAAAAAAATCCTATGGAATTTAAAGGAATGCAAAAATGTCGTAATTGCGTTAACTGCAATAATGTCATTGAAGGTAATAAGTTTAAACATCCACTGAAAGGTCACTCGATTGAACTACAACACTCCAGTACTTATGCTCTCAAATGTCCATGTGGAAAAGTTTATGTCGGCAGGACAGAAAGAAAAGTCAAGTTAAGAATTGGAGAACATAAGAGCATCATTAGAAACAAAAACTTGAAATCTACAGTAGCCACTCATTGGTTACAAGCCCAACACAACATAGCGCAACTAAAATTTACCATCTTACAATCATTGCAAATAAAGTCTGATCAAGATCCCCATAAAGCTCTGGCGAAAGCTGAATTTTATTGGACGAAAAGACTCCAAACCCTCCAACCACTGGGACTCAATGATAGGATTGAATACGCATGCTTTCTTTAAAATAGTTCAATTCTGTATGTTTTAGAATGTCAAGAACTTGATATCATATTCTAAATGTTACTCTTGCAAACAAACAGTATAATTTATAACAAGTTTGCTCACTTAGAATTTATCACACATCGTCATCTTTTGACAATTTATGTTTATATATTGTGTCGACACACGATTAGTCCTTTTTTATATCTCTGGTCAATGTTTACGTTCATAGTCCTTTAACACACCGTTTCTACGTACAAATGGGACAGCCGCTAGTCTTCTTTCTATGTTCACGCTTCCGCTTTTGAGATAAATCTCCGCCACACTAATCTCGCGATCACACTGAATTTGAAGACGGACGACCGCGAAGGCACTTACCATACAGAAACCAGGTATTTTGGGTAGTCTTTAACAGGAGCACTTTCGTTCTGATACGCACTCTTAACTACAATCAACTAGCACACTAATAGAGCACCAAGGTACTTCAATTAAGTCAAAAACGCCGCTATCTTTACTCACGCTTGTATCACCTTTTTACAACAACTTTATTAAGCCATTCGTTCGCACAGTTTCTTTTGTACGTTTTCTTTACATATCACAAATCGGTGAAGTCACAATAATACTGTTCTACAAACTGCACGATAATAGGACGGCACATCTATAATCGAGTCTTATCACGGATTGGCGCATAGACACTACGATCGAGAGCATGAACATTAGTTGTGTTTTCTTCATCTGCCTGATTTACTAAAGTTAATTTCCTGCTTTTTGTTGTGATTTATAGTTGTCACACTATTACTTAAAATGTATAAAACGATTAGGTTTAACAGCCTCCCTGGCTTGTTTCTGTTTACAGTTATCCATGACCCCTGACGAAGGGTCTGATGTAAAGACCCGAAATGCATTGGGTAGAATATATGGATGTATAATACTGGATACTGTCATTCTGAAAATGTTTTGGAATTCTTGAAATCAATGGAGAATAAATAAAAAAGATCATCAAAAAAGTCAACATGATGCTGGCATTTCTTCAATTATAATTTGAAAAAAATTTAAGTTTAAACCTATGAAAAAACACTCGCCGTAGTGTTACGAGAACAGGAGCCCCCACCTGCAATCTGAGTTTCAGATTGCACTCTCACACAGAATCTCTCAACAAGCCCATTGCATTGTGGGTGATAAGGAGTGGTGAACTTGTAGTTGACACCGCATTCCTTCCACATAGCTGTCAAGTATCCTGACATGAAGTTGGTACCTCTGTCAGAAATCACCTCCTTAGGAAACCCCACTCTGGAGAATACTCTCAGCAGGGCCCTGGCCACAACAGGAGCTGTAGTGGTCCTAAGGGGAATTGCCTCTGGATACCTGGTGGCATGATCCACTATCACCAGTATAAATCTGTGCCCAGATGCAGTGGGAGGATCCATGGGACCCACTATATCTATTCCCACTCTTTCAAAGGGGACCCCCACCAGAGGTAGTGGTATGAGGGGGGCCTTTGTTGTGCCACCTGATTTGCCACTGGCTTGGCAGGTCACACAGGAGCGACAAAACTCCTTGGTATCTTCATTCATGTGAGGCCAGTGAAAGTGAGGGACAAGCCTGTCCCAAGTCTTGTTCTGGCCTAAGTGTCCTGCTAGAGGAATATCATGGGCCAAAGTAAGAAGGAAGCCCCTAAATTGCAGAGGTATAACCAACCTGCACCAGGTTTTGGGTCTCTTGCCTCTGAACAAAGGAGCCCATCATCCCAATACACTTTATGGGTACCTTGAGCATTCCCAGCAGCCTCAGCAGCAGCCAGCTGTCTGAGGGGTTCAAGAGATGGACAGGTTAACTGAGCCTGCCCCAAGTCAGCCCTGGAAGGTCCCCCTGTCCCCAGAAACTCAACCTGATCAGGTTCAAGCTCTTCAGGGACAGTTCCTTCAGGGTTCTCTAGATCATCTTCCTGGGAAGGCTGATCATCACTTGGAGGCAGGGGGAAGGCACAGCCTTAACCCTCCTGTTCTTCTTCTTGGTAGGTGCTTGGTCCACTGTTCCAGGATCCAAGACCTGTGGTTCAGTAAGGCACTTTTTGGCCTGTGACCTGGTCACAGCAAGGACATGTGGTGATATACCTAACATCTCTGCATGTGTCCTGTACTCCACTTCTGACCATAGAGAACTCTCTAGGTCATTGCCCAACAAACATTCTACTGGGAGGTCTGTACTAACCACAACCCTTTTGAGGCCAGTTACCCCTCCCCATGAGAAGTTAACAACTGCCACACTATGTGAAGTAGTGGCATTGCTGGCATTGGTCACCAGGTAATTCTCACCTGGTATGTACTGTCCAGGATCCACAAAGCCTGGTGTCACCATAGTGACACTGGCACATGTGTCCATGTAGGCTTGAGCCACTTTTTCATTTATTAAAGGAGTCTGTCTGTACTTGCCCAGGTTACTGGGGCTCACAGTCAGGGACAAATCCATGTCCCCATCACAGATCAAGACTGCCTGTGTCAGGGTTCTGTCTAAGTCAGAATCTCCTTCAGTTCCCATAGTGATTCCCACTACACCCTTTGTCTGGGGACCAACACTGCTAACAGTAGTACTGGGAGCAGGTGCCTTAGGGGCAACAGTGTTGGGGGCTCCACCCTTCTTACAATCACTAGTCCAGTGAATTGTATTCTTGCAAGATTTGCACCAGGGTTTCTTTGGACCTTCTTTCTTCTTCCCTTTAGGCTGGAACCCACCCTCGTTAGTACTAGTTTGGGGCCCTGTTGAAGACTTCTGGTCTTTAGATTTCTGATCTCCACCCTTTTGGTCTGTTTTCTTCTGATCACCCCCTTGGCCCTGGTTCTGGTTCTTTTGCTTAACCCTGGTTCTGACCCATTTGTCTGCCTTCTTTCCCAATTCTTGGGGAGAGGTCAGATCTGAGTCAACCAAGTGTTGATGCAGTTGCTGGTTCTGACAGTTATTTAAAATCTGTTCTCTCATCATCAAATTGTACAATCCTGTATAATCAGATACCTTACTTCCCAGCAACCAACCCTCCAAAGCCTTAGTGGCACATTCAATGTATTCAGACCAGTCCTGAGTCTGTGTCTTCTGGGTGTCCCTGAACATTAACCTGTACTGTTCAGTGGTTAAGCCTAACCCATCAACTAGGACACTCTTCAAGGCTCTGTAGTTTCTGACATCCTCCTCCCTAACAGTGAGGAGTCTATCTCTGCCTCTTCCTTCAAAGGAGAGCCATAAGATTGCTGCCCACTGGTCTTCAGGAACCTGCTGCACTTTGCAGGCTCTCTCAAGAGCAGTCATCCACTTGTGGATATCATCCCCACTTTTGTAGGGGGGCACAACCTTGGACAGGTTCCTATTGTCAAAGACCCTATCTTTGTCCTTAGGGACAATGCTGCCACCAGTGGGTATAGACCCACTCTCTCTAGGTTGCCTAGCCTTACTCAGTTTCTCTTCCATCAGAGCTACTTCTAGCTCCTGTCTCCTGATTCTCAGCTGAGCTTCCTTCATTCTGGCCTCATGCTCCCTCCTCTGAGGGCTGGTCATCCCCCTTCTGGGTCGACCTTGAGAGCCTCTAGAGGCATGAGAAGCATTAGACTCACCTGAGTGATTCCTCTGCCTCCCAAACCCCTGGTTAAGTCCACTAGGGAGATCCAATGGGATGATCCCATTGTTAGTCCCCAGTAGCCTTAAGTTAGCTGGGCCACGTATAACACTTGGCACTGGGCTAGTTCTCCCTTCATCCCCACTATCATCTGTATCAGTACCCTTATCACTTTCATCCTCTGTAGTATGATTCTCATCTAAGGGGTGACTATTGGAAAGGGGTACCTCAGTAGCATTTTCAGAAGTGGGGGCCTCCTGTTCCAGTCCCTAAGGGGCCTAACTGGGAGGCTTTCTTGAGAGCTCTCTGATCTTCATCAGCTTGTAAGAGTTCTCTGAGTTCAGCAGAGGTAGGGTACTTGGGCTGTTTAAGGCCCCTGATATTTGCCAACTGCCTGAGCTCATTTTGATTTAGGGTAGCAAAGAGAGTTGGTGCCCTCTGGGGGTCACTCTCAACAGAGATGGGTACATTGGACCCCTCTGCCCCCTCCATTGCTCTTAAGTGTGGGTGGATGTGTTGCAACTACCTACACTTGGGTTTTCCTACTAAACCTATCTAGTAGTTGTAGTCAGGGTGTGCTACTCCATTTGCTCTACAACAACTAAGTTCAGTAGAACTTAAGTATATCTAATCTTGTTTTATATGTACCTAAAGGTACCTGTATGATCTTTCAATTGGTAACAAAGAGATTACAGAGGTAAAACACAGCAAGCTCAAATCCAACCGCTGCTCACCAATGTGAGAAGTTGGCCTGGTATATGATGTTCACTAGTTAAAGTGACCACCTTGTACCATGCCAAGCAACCCTTATGGTGTGGTTGTAAGTCAACCTTTTCGGACTAGCTGCCCTAGTGGTAGCGTAGGCTAAGCAGTCTTTGAGGCTAAACTCGTTAAAGCGTGTTAAGCAGGCTGTTTTACCATATGTAACCCCCTTTTATACCAATAAAAGGACACCACACAGATATATATTCAAAATATATATGTATTTATTACTCAAAGTATCCCCTAGACTTTTTATGAGCACAGGAGCACAAATCGTTAAACAAGAAAGTATTACAATATACAGAAGTTGCACTTTATATGGATGGGCCCTGGTGGCCACTCAAGCCATATACTAAAATAGTGGTATAAGTACCACGAACAGGAAAGGGAAAAGGCCTAGGGCCTCTAGAATCGCTGGCCTACAAGGAGCTAACTTCAGTTAGTGACCAGGAGGTCCACGGGTCGCGTGTGCAGTGAGGAAAGTTACACGCGGACTCCCATAGGTTTTCAATGGGTGCGTAAAAGTTCAAAAGTTACTGCTAGAAGGGTCTTCTGGATGGACTACGAACTTAAGACTTAAAACACAGACACTAGAGATGTTTCTCTACACTTGGGCACCGGAGTGCCAGCTTTACCTCACCCACAGGAAGCGGGTGCATAGGTCTCGAAGTGCGTCGGGTTTCGTCTATCGATTCAATGGAGCCTGATGACAAAGATGCTGCAGGCGGTCGGTCCAGAAGAGATGCGGTGGATCCAAGAGTGGATCGGAGTTGTAGAAGACCTGAAAGCAAAGGGGACAGTGTTCACAGTCACTAGCCAGTGACCGGCGTGGCACCAGGTAGGTACCAGGCGATGTCGGGTGCAAACAGGTGATGAGGTGTAGCTTGTCTCCGCAGCCACGTGGTCCCTGAAGGTCGACGACGTCCAGAAGTCGGTTCACGAGCTGTCCCACGCAGGCTCTCGCTGTCGGCAGTGTCGGCGACTCGAAAGAGGCAAACAAGCCTTGGCAAAGGCAGGAGTCGTGGAAAGTAAAGAAAGCTGATTGTTCTGACCAGCAAGGTCAGAGGGGCTGCTCTTTTGGAGAGCAGCTGGGCCAGTCTGGATTAACCAGACCAGCGTCGTAGATTTCAAGTTTCGTCGCCAAAATGGCCACTAGCCAACGGGCCAGGGACCGGGCAGGCGCGTTGAGTTGCAAAGTGCAGAGGGGCCCCACGCAGATCGTGGAGATGCTGGAGGGCTCACCTTTGGTGCAGATGCTGCTCGGATGTTGGGCTTCTCAGGACCCAAAGCACAACTTGGAGGGAGCCTCTGTTGTCGCGCTTGCAGCTTGTCGTCGGTCTTCCAAGATGGCTGGCTCCACGTGTCTCGGTGCCTCCACGGGTTCCTTCTTCTCAGGGACTGTGGATCGGGCGGTGAGAGGTCTGGAGGTCCAGGTCTTGTCGGGCTCTGGGCTCCGGCTCCGGCTCCGGCGGGAGGCGGCGGCAAAGCAGACGTCGAATAGCTGGTTGGTGCTTGCGTTAACAAGATGGTCACTCCCTGACCATAGGGGAGATTTCCTTCTGTCCTCTGTGCAGCAGAGCGTCGAAGTTCCCGTCTTCTTCTTGTAGTTAAGTTGATTCCAGGATGTCTGAAGTCTTAGGACACAGCTCCTACCTTTAAGCGGATTCTAGGGGCCGGACTACCTGCTAGGTCCCTCCCTAAGGGTGGGAACAGGAAGGGGGGTGGTTACACCCCCAATCCTTTGTCCAGCTCGCCCCAGGTCCGGGGCTGGTGTGCCCCAGGACCGGTTTGAACTGGCATATGCACCGAGGGTCCTTGTGAGCCTCAGGCATGTCTGATTCCATTCAAGCCCTACCTGACCAATACACAAAATCCTGTCTGGGGTGGTGCTCGCACCTCCCCTGGCAGGAAACCCTTTGTCCACGTCTCCCAAGCTGGAAGGACTCCCAGCAGCAGGAGGGCAGACTTGTGTCTGTGGTGGCAGCATCCATTTTGTGGAGCTGAGGCTATGTCTGATTTTACCCGGGTTTCAGGTACTGTACATGTCGTGTCCCTCTAGAAGGGTGGAATGCTAACCCCGTCGCCAGAATTGGCGAGGGGTTAGTACTCCAATTCGTATGACACCTT